>NC_138129.1:29034444-29458792 GCF_964188305.1 Podarcis bocagei
AGCAATTTACTGCTGCCTGAAAGCTACGTGTGTATGTATGACCTGAATCCAAGTGCTGCAAACACTGCAGTAAAACTGCTGGAACATAATAACAGCACCTGTATAAGGCATGCTGCCATAAAGCAGGACTTACTGATGAATAGTGTAGTTTTATAGAGCAGGTGTCATTTCATCTGCAGCAGTAGGTGCACATTTGTACTGAAGTAGTGTGATAGATACTGAAGGGTATTGTGTAGTGACTAAAAAGTATGAGCTGTGATATTTTTAACTTTAGGACTCTGGTATGCATAAAGAATCAGAGGTGTAAAATGGGTAAGATTATACCTTTTTATTGGACTGACTTCTTTGGAGGAGCAACATAAGTTCAGGAGGCACCAAGAATGCTTCCTAAACCAGAGTAGATAGGTAACTAGTCTCATTCATTCATTCATTCATTATTTTGGTGTTTGTCACTTGGTTGCTGCCTGAGGTGGATGCTGAGCAGATTATAGGAGTTGCTTTGCTCTTGCTGTCTTCAGGGTTGTGATCATATTTGACAGTACAATTCTGTGTCCCACACTGTCCAGGTGAATGTATTTAGATCTTCAACCCAACTTTTTCTTACAGCTTTTTTATTCAGCACATGAATCACGAGTGATGGCCTTAGAGGTGCCATCTGGCTGGTTGCAATCTGGCCTGAACTAAATTCAGGCAGTTGATCAGTATGCTTGACTTTAAAATGGGGATGGGGAACCTGTGGCGCTTTGGATGCTGTTGGACGCCACCTCCCATCAGCTCCAGCCAGCATGGCCAGTGGTCAGGGATGATGGGATTTGGAGTCAAACACCATTTGGAAGGCCATAGGCTCACCCACCCCTCATCCAACCCTTTTAAAAAAGTGTAAATTGTTTGAAACACAAGTACTTACAGAAACTATGGGTGGCAAATGACACCTTAGAAGAGAAATTTCTCCTCTCGAAAACAAGACGTCTTCCTTTTCCACAGTGGTGCCTGCTATATGGGCATCATCTAAATCAACTCCCATCATCCCTGGCTAGGGATTGCGCTGGTTTGGGGCTGATAGGAGTTGTAGTCTGCAATGACTAGAAAGCATCATGTAAATCAGGGGTCAGCAAACTTTTTCAGCAGGGGGCTGGTCCACTGTCCCTCAGACCTTGTGGGGGGGGGGCTGGACTATTATTATTATTAAAAAATATGAATGAATTCCTATGCCCCACAAATAACCCAGAGATGTATTTTAAATAAAAGCACACATTTTATTCATGTCAAAACACCAGGCAGGCCCCACAAATAACCCAGAGATGCATTTTAAATAAAAGGACACATTCTGCTCATGTAAAAACACGCTGATTCCCGGACCGTCCACGGGCTGGATTGAGAAGGCAATTGGGCTGGATCTGGCCCCCGGGCCTTAGTTTGCCTAACCATGATCTAAATGGTACACATATCACCTAAAACCACAAAAACCTTTTTCCTCCTCCTCCTCCTCCTCCTCCTCCTCCAGAACTGTAGCTTTATTCATGTGCTATGTTATGCAAATTCAGTTGCGGAACCAATTAAAACTCATGACTGACTGAGTTCTTTAATCAGACCTATTAATAGTAATTGAAGAGAGAGGTGTCGGGATCTGCATTTGGATAGGGTTCTGTTTCAGCAGCAGCAGATCACACTTCTGAGAGATTTCTGACTCACAGGTTTGGGCCATCTATCTCGTAGACATAAGCCACACAAATCCATAAATCCAGCCATGGTGATTTATTTTCACCAAGTTTACAGACTGATTTGGCTGTCCATCCAAGGAGAGCAACTATTTTGCTTCCTCTTTCTTGCCTGGCTAAAAGAACGTGAAAGTACCCTGATGACAGGTTCTTTGAAGCATTATCTGCATCCTGCTTTATACTTGCTTACAGAGTCTTGTGCAATTGCATTGTGAGGTGGCCCGGAGAAGTGAAGAAGCATGAGAAGTGCTGCTACCACACACACAGAGAGAGAGAGAGAGAGAGAGGGAGAGAGAGAGAGAGGCAGACAGACACGTGCAATGGGATGCATTGGTATTAACTCCAGAAACAGCCACAGAAAAAACTCTGGCATCAGAAGTGTCTTTCACTCAGAATGAAGAGGAGAGGGGCATTTGATCCTGAGAGGCTCAGGACCGAATCAAAGTGACAAAGAATCTTGTGGCACCTTAAGTACGTTTCCAAGCACAATTCAAATTGTTGGTGCTGGCCTTTAAAGCCCTGAATGGCCTCGGCCCAGTATACCCAAAGGAGCATCTCCACCCCCATCATTCAGCCCAGACACTGAGGTCCAGCTCCAACGGCCTTCTGGCAGTTCTCTTGGTGCGAGAAGTGAGGTTACAGGGGAACAGGCAGAGGGCCTTCTCGGTAGTGGCGTCCTCCTTGTGGAACGCCCTCCCATCAGATGTCAAGGAAATAAGCAACTGTCTGACATCTGAAGGCAGCCATGTTTAGGGAAGTTTTTAATGTTTGATGTTTGATCGTGTTTTTAATATTCGGTTGGGAGTCGCCCAGAGTGGTTGGGGAAACCCAGCCAGATGGGCGGGGTATAAATAATAAATTGTTGTTATTGTTGTTTGTTTGTTTGTTTGTTTGTTGTAAGCCAACAAACTCTTTTTGGCATAACCTTCCACAGGCTAGAGCAGTGTTCTTCAATCTTGGGTGCCCAGGTGTTTGTCGGGACTAAAGCTTCTATCCACTTAATCAAAAGTGTTTTATTGTGGGCATATGTCTGTTTCAAGAGGCAATGGGTTGTGCATTAGCAGCACCAAAATGATATGCCTGGGATGCAAGCCTGGGCAGTGTGCATCACACACACACCAGATTCTGCCCAAGTTGGGGGGCGGGGCTGGCATGCACATGTAACACTATGCGGCATGAGGAAGCCCAGTGTAGTCTGTCGCGGAAGGCCTGATGGGGCCCACTGCAGGCCATGGAATATTGAGGGGGCCTGGCATGCGCCTCCTTGAAACTTTGGGGGGAATTTGGTCCTGGGCGACCAGAAGAAAGAAAGAAAAAACTCTCTCTGCGTCACTGATGTGGTCCAAAGGAAAGCAGACCAATACATTTGGCACCAGCTTGGCTGCAGGAGTTGCTAAAAGGAGGCGTACAAGGGACCATCCTTCGGGACTCTACTCCAGATTTGTGTAGAATTTACTCCTCAGCTCTTTCTTCTCCCAAAGATATCCAACAAGGCAGTGGAGGTTTGGACCCTCCAGTTTTCAGTGATGGGCCCTGCTCATTTTAAACCTTCCAGGCAAGTTCATGTGCAGCAGGCTGTGAGATAGCATAAAACTACCATAAATTCCGGCGTATTAGGCGACTGGACATATAAGAAGACCCCACAAATTGGCAGCTGCCAATTTGGGGGGTCAACTTACACGCCCAGTCTTATCCGCGGCAGCTTCGCTGGGCAGCAGCAGTGGGCTCCATGCCAGGAGGAAGCCGCCCAGTGAAGCCGGCTTAGCATCGCTGGGCAGCTTCGCCAGGCAGCTTCCTCCCAGCGCGGAGCCCGCTGCCCACTGCCGCTGCCCAGCGAACCCATACCCAGCGTATAAGACAACCCCCAAATTTTTAGAGGATTTTCCAGGGTTAAAAAGTCATCTTATACGCCAGAATCTACGGTACTAAGCTCATGTGCCGTGTTCAGCTGTTGCTATGACATGCTGTTTACTGATAGCACTGTTACTGTTGTTATGTGTGGCAATATGGCGTGCAAATGTGAACACAGTTTCTCAGGGATGTCAAATCTCGACAGAGATTTGAAAATGTTAAAGCCGCACTGTTCTGCTTTGAAACACTGAATATGCAACAGTGTCATTTACGTTGGCTCCTCATATTGCCATAGGGCTAGCCGAGAGCATGATGCAGAAAGCATTTTGATACCACCCAGCCATTAATAAAGTTATCTGAGAAGTTTATTATTATTTTAACCCCAATATGGACAGTGTCAGAATGAAAACAGCAAAGTGCCAAAGAATTGTAAAACACTGAAGCATGTTCTTTAAGCTAGAAAGCCCGGAAAAATAAAAACCACTGCATATAGATTTCAAATGAGTTTCTCTGGGAGAGTATTTCACAACCAGGGTACCATCACAGAAAAGTCCCCCCAAAAGTGTTAGAGTCAAACGAATACAATAAGTCGAGGTACTATAGAAACGTCATGTATTTCTTTGATATAGTATGACAAGAATTTAAAATTTTGTAAAGAATTCATTGACGCGATATTATAGACTGTCTGCATTTCAGTCTTGTGAAACCACCATAGGCCGTTTGGTTATGCTTGTATATTCTGTGAGCCAAAAGCCATAGACTTAATGTCTGTAAAGTTTTAAAACCTTTTCATATCTGTTTCTTTAGTACGTTGAGTTTATTTATGATTTGAGGTCTTGAGAGAGTACAAGATGACAGGTTTACAGTAAACTGTGCCTTTTAGAGCAAACCAGATCAAGAGAGGCAATGAAATCCTGGCCAATCCGAATAATGGCAATGTAACAATGATACCATGTTTTCCAAGTGGGCTATCCAGTAGCTGTGCTGACTTTGATTTGTAGCTTAAAAGACAGTGTATGGGTCATTCGGTATTCTTTGCAGTCTGTACTGATTTCTCTGTTTGCCCGATGACAGTGTGGGTTAGTGGTAACATGGCAAAATGTTTGAGATGTCTGGAATTTCTGGAATTCTGTTAACTGGGTTTCACACTTAAATGGCAGATTGTGCGTTCCTCTTTTTCATCGAGAAGGGTATCCATGTTAGTAACATAAGTAGAGTTTTGTGACTCTGTAAAAAAAGAGAGAGAGAAACTAACAAAAGTTAAGAGCCTTGGAAAGCTCATGCCACAATAAATTTCTTGTTTAAGGATGGCTTGCTTATTGTGGCAGAAGCATCCATAGATGTCTCAAGACCCCTCTGGGTTTTTTTGTTTTTGTTTTTAATCTCCTGTTTATTTTGCATAGAGAGGTTTCATCTGCAAATTAGGCTGATGGTATCATTATAATAATGCACTTTTTAAAGAAAAGGACATAAAGAACCAACCAAGCTCTTCTTAGCTGGGACTGTAACCCTGCTCTATGTGTGCAGAGAGCTGTGAGGAGAGTTGTTTGTCCGTGTTTTGCGGTTCCTTGTCTCGCCAGGACCTGCCAGCTGCCAATGCCTGGCTCCCTTTTAGTGTATTATGGGCTAAGCCTGGGGCGAGCGGAGCTGATAAAAACCAGACACTCATTATTAATGAAAGAAGTTGATCATGGTGATGGCTGGAGGGAGAAGGAGAGGGAGCCTAAGCACTGCAGGCTGGGCTCGGTATGTGGGGACTTGGGACCGATAGAAAGAGCTGAAAGCATCTTGGTGCTGCCTAGGCAGACCAGATGGGGTGAGCGGGAGAGACATAGGCTATTCTTTCTCATTCAAGGGAGGGGCACTTCATCTGGGAGGGAAATTAAACCCCTGTTTGTTTACTGTTCTTGCTTTCCTTGAAAAGAAATACAAACCCCACTCCTACTACATTGTGTGGGGCAAATTCTTCCTGTCCCTGGAATGAATCTCTCATCTTTGCTTTCTCATTTTTTTTTCTAGGCTGAAGTTCAGTTCTCCACATTTCTGCATTGGGTTGTGATTTCTTTCCCCCCTTTCTTTCTTTTAAAAAAGCCCTTGTGAAAATTCATCAGCCTTAAAGTATAATACTGATACTCGCATGTTTGTGTGCAGCTTGGTTTGATCTGCACATTTTTTTTGCCAGAAATTGTCCCTAAATATAATGCCTTTTTAATGTTACATTCACTAATATTTGAATTTTAATGCACACTTTTTCCTGATAATCCACATTTTGTACACGTTATGGCCAGAAAACTACATTGTGGCACGTGGAGAAGTGTGAATTTTAAAGGATAGCTGTGTTTAGACTCACATATTGTTTTGGAAAGCGTGCCTTAGGTAGGTTTCAATTAACATCTGAACCATATTTCTTTATCATCTCTTCTCACTGTAATTCTCCCATTACACACCGCAAGAAATGCAAGTTCTGTCTGGCTATAAGGCCTTGCTCCTCAGCATGAAGCTTCAGGACTTCACCAGATTGTCCAAGCACTGCCACCATCTTTTCCTCTCCTTGCTGTTGCCCTGATATCTTTCTCTACTGCTTGGAGTGGCAGCAAGTGCTCATTCTGAATGCTGTGTTTCTTTACGATACCTCCCTTGCAGGTTGTCATAAGCAGACACATCAGCCAGGATAGAACAGAAATAATACAAAGCAATTGTGTGGCATGCGGGCCTTACTGCTGCATGCTGTGTTTGGAGATGAATGTGCAATCTGGATCTTGTGGACTGATAGGTGCTTAATTGGTTTTTCCTTTTGGCCACGGGGCTGGGTCAGACCACTGGGGCTCCCTGTTGATTTCTGTGGATGTGGGCAGAGCTGCTTGAGGTGAGAGGCAGGGAGGGCAAGTGAAGGCATGCTCAGGAGATGAGGCAATGCAGAGCTGCCCTTTGATCATAGAATTGGAAGAGACCCCTGAGGATCATCCAGTGTTTCCCAAACTTGGGTCTCCAGCTGATTTCAGACTACAATTCATATCATCCCTGGCCGCTGGTCTTGCTAGCTAAGGATGATTGGAGTTGTAGTCCAGCTGGAGACCCAAGTTTGGGAAACACTTAATCTAGTCCAACCCCCTGCAATGCAGGGATCTCAACTAAAGCATCCATGACAGATGGACATCCAACCTCTGCTTAAAAACCTCCAAAGAAGCAGAGTCCACCATCTCCCAAGGGGGGCCATTCCACTGTCAAACAGCTCGTACTGTCAGAATGTTCTTCCTGATGTTTAGTTGGAATCTCCTTTCTTGTAACTTGAAGCCATTGGTTCAGGTCCTACCCTCCAGAGCAGGAGAAAACAAGCTTGCTCCATCTTCCATGCGACAGTCCTTTAGATATGTACGACGTTCTAACTGGGAAGCACCAGAAGAGTAGAACTCTTAGCCCAGAGAGTGAAGCTGCAGCACCTCCCCAGATACGATGTCAATAATTTTTGTGCCCAAAATTATATGCCAGGGAAATAAGAAGAGAGTAGTTTATGGAAATTCCTCTGTATTTGCTTAATGTGTATAAGCCTATTATCTGGAACATAATATTTGGGTTTCCAAAGAATCTAGAGTATTTTCCCAAGGGCTGCAGGAGCAGTTCATCTGTCATGGGTGGCAAGGTGTGTGGGTTTAGTAACTGGAAGGGCTCGCAACTGTGGGGAGGGGCTTTTCATGATGCATAGTGTGGAGTTGCTGGAACCGCTCCTGACCTTTTGCAGTTGTTTTCTCTGCCTGCAACCACGAGGGTTCGAAAAACGTAAATTCAAAGTCTCAAAACAGTCAAGTCCTGGGCACAAGCCCAGATTGAATTTAGAGGACTTGGAGCGGGATTGTCACAGCTCTGTGATCGCATTTTATTTGCTACATTAAACAAGCAGCCCCAGATCCTAGGGAGAATATCGTAACTGTCTTGCTCCCAGGATCCTGTTTGTGCTTCCTTGATGGGTTTATGTGTGCAGTTGGACTGGACCAAGAGGGAAGGAATGAAACAGGGTAAAACTAAGCAGGTGAGTGAGTGAAATGAGTGGGGGGGGGGGGAAGCATCTGTTTTGCTTTGCTCAGAAATAATTTTGCTTCTTGCTATTTCTGTACAGTCTTGCCAAGCCTCCCTTCTTTGGAATGAATAATTCCATTATCTGGACTCCTGTAGGTCAGGGTGTATATATGAGAAGCACCAAGATATTCCCTTTAGGGGCCGATCAGTCTCTGAAGAAAATGGTTTTTCTTTGTCATGGAAAATATGCAAATATTCTTTCAGCCCTGTAAATCAAAAGGTGTTGGCCAAATGTGTGTGTGTGTGTGTGTGTGTGAGAGAGAGAGAGAGAGAGAGAGAGAGAGAGAGAGAGAGAGAGAGAGAGAGAGAGATTGGGGGGGGGGAGAACTGACACTGAATTCAGTACTTGCTAATCCTAACAAAAAAGCCCTTGCTCACTAGCAGCTATCAGAATTAGAATCTACAATATAAACAGTGAGCTGGCTGTGTTTAAATTTGGAAGAAGACAGTTGCTCTCTGCACAAGTGCCTGTTGGAAATGGTGCTGGGCTGCTGTGGCTCAAGTTACTGCTACTGCAGGCTCACTCTTTCTGCCCTCTGTAGGGGTTACTGGACACATGTCCTTTCCTTCGGTGCCAGAGACAGTGCTAGGAGGAGTTCAGGGGTTCTGGCTGTGGTTGGTTGGAATGTCCAGTGGCAAGACTCAAACTTCAGTAGTGGGGGCTTGGGGAGGTTCAAGGAATGGTTAGAATCAGCTGTTCCAAAACATTTCATGATGGGGGACACTAAATAGAAGGTCACTTAGCATGGAGGAGCTTCCTATTGGCCTCACCCCATGCACTGGAAGAGATTTCTCTCTCATCCTAATTACACTTGAGAATTGTGTCCCACACAGTCACATTGGGAGGCTGGTAATACTCAAGTCTCTCAGAATTTCTTCTGATGTATCCCACCCAGCTGTTTGGGAATCTGTAGTTAGGTGTGCAAATACTGGGGTGATTCCTGGTGTTTCAGCCTTCTTGATGGACAAGTGTTTTTATGGTGTGGGTACAGGGCTGAGAGGTAGAATTAATTGTCCCAATGTTAAAATGTCCCAATATTAATTGCAGCTAACCTTTGGCTAGACTGCATACACAAATGATTCCTGTGCGCCCGCATTTTGTGACATCCAAGTAACACTCAACGCATGCAGAGCATCATTTATGTGTGGGCACATCTGTGTAAATTGTGGCTGTTGCCTGCAATAGGCTTGCAAGCTGTGATCACGGTCCCTCCCTCCCAAATTAGTGTACACAATAAAAAAATCCTTCCAGTAGCACCTTAGAGACCAACTAAGTTTGTTATTGGTATCTGAAGAAGTGTACATGCACACTTAATTTTGTTTTGACTATGGCAGATCAACATGGCTACCTACCTCTAACTAAAATTAGTGTACATTTTTCAAGGTGACGCTATGATCCCACATGTGTTGGGTATTGTTACATGGGCATTAATCCTCATGAGCTAAATGTTAACACATGGAATAGCTCAGAACTCTTATTTACAAGGCCTATAGCCTGGGTTAGATTTTGTAGAGCCTCATATGAGGGAGACTGTTGGAAACCCAAGCTGAAAACGCTGCCCTCTCTTCCGGAGAGGCTGCTTGTGCGTTTGTGATAGACAGATTGAAATGGACTGATGTCGTTTTATGATGGCTGAAACCAAGTCACAGAGGTGTCAAGATGTGCTCCAGTCAGGAAATGGTCTTTCTCTTCTGCTGCCAGGGGGCTACAGTGTCCACATCGCAGAATATCAGCCATGACAACTCTATTAAATGAATTCTCTTTCTTTTGAACTTTTGTGATTAAAGCTCTCAAGCAGTTCCTGCCTTTGAGCTGTGAGTAACGGGGTTGGGGAGATGGAAGTGAGAAACATGTGCAAGACAGAGAGTCAGGGATACAGACAGGAAGAGATGGAGGCAGGGAGGACAGCGTTGGGAAAAACAGGGCAAAGGAGCAGGAGGGGAATGGAGGGGTGTCAGTGAGAGACAGGCTGATGCAGAGGAACAAAGGATAATGATAGGCTGAAGAGAACCGGGAGCTGTGAATTTGTGTAGCTGGGAGATTTCCAGCATCCACGGACAATTTCAGGGCACAGAGGAAGAACAAAGAACAAGGAAGAAGAGGAGAGGCAATAATAAAAAATTATTATTATTACTGAAGCCACAGCCATCTAAAGCACTATGACAGTGTTTCCCAACCTTTTTTGGGCAAAGGCACACTTGTTTCATGAAAAAAATCTCGAGGCAAGCCACGCCCCCTCCAGCCAGCCGATTGGCTGGCCAGGAGGCGTGGCCGGATGGGATTCCCCTGCTCTCGCGGGGGCTGAGATGGGATTCCCCGCTCACGTGGGGGCGGATGGGATTCCCCGCTCACGTGGGGAAGGGCGTGATGCCCGCAACCCCACCTCCTTGGGCAGGCCCAGTAGCGAGCGGATGCGCAGGCCAAGTAGCGAGCGGCGATGGGATGTGGGAGCTCGCTCGCTCGTCGCCCCGCGTGTGCTCGCCGCCGCCGCCCCACCTCTCACCGCCCGCCTCGCCCGCCTCCACGGAACACAAGGCAAAGTTCCACGGCACACTACTGTGCCGCGGAACACCGGTTGGGAAACACTGCACTATGACACCATGGCTTCCTTCATGGCTTCCTTCTCAAAATTTTGTGAACTGCAGTTTGCTTATGGGTGCTCTGTGGGTGTTAAACTGAAGTTCCCAGGATTCTTTGGGGGAAGCTGAAGTTTATACCTAATACAGAATATCTTTTTTATAGTATACCAGAATAAAAGAAATATCTTTAACATCTAATCTAAAAAGAAACAGGAGCAAAGAGAAGGGAAAAGAAACAGAAGAAAGGGAAGGGGGGAAGAAAAATTGAAAAAGATGAAAAGACTTCTGATTCTCTTTCTGTCAGCCAAATATAGTAACTTGTTCAAAGTATTCACTCAAATTGGCATCCAACTATTTTGTTTTCTAGAAACCAATATTTTTTGAATCTTTAAATCCAGATGTTACAAGTTAATTTTCTCTTTCATGCAAGAAGTCCATAAGAAGTTTCCAGTCCTTAATAAATGTCAATAATTATTTTTCTTAGAGTAAACACATTTCTTCCTTTGCCTCAGGAGGGTTCTTGGGCTCGCTCTGGCTTTTGTCACTATCTGAAGTAGCCAGTGTCTTCCTTGGAGTACTCTTCCCCAACGCTGCTAACCTTCTGCATCCTCACATATAATATTCCCAACATCCTTTTATTCTTAACCGCACGTTGGACTCCTGTAGCAGGTTTGCAGCTTCTATGTGCATGTGTGAATGGCCTTTTATGCTACAGCTTCCCAGCTGCCCCGATTCCTCTCAGTCCCCGGCATAAAAGGGGTAGACCAAGGCCACACAGTGCGTCCAGGGCTGAACTGGGATTTGGAGCCCAGCTTCTCTTGGTCCGAGTCCAGTTTTCTATTCCCTGGAACCACACTGGCTCAAACAAGGTGACTGTTGTTTTTGGACAGTGTTTTCCTGGTACTGGCAGTTAGTCTGAGAGCTTCTGGCGGGTGAGCGACATCGTCAAGAACTTGAAGGGACTGGATTTATATGTGAGTTCACCCCTTCAGAATGGACCATTGAGACTGGGAGCCTCAAATTGCAAAGCCGACCATGTTTGCTTGGCAGGTTGGCCTTGGCCATTCTGGCAGCTTTGCCGGTAGGAGGTATGTAACCTGCCACTCTTCCTTGGCCAAAGGCTGGAAGTTCACAGGAGGATACTTCTGAAGTAATGTTTTCTTCCATGGGAGCGATTTTGAAATATGTGTGTGTGTGTGTGTGTGCGCGCGCGTGTGTGGAGGAATACATGTTGGAACCAGAAGCAATGGAACAAACTGGGTGCTCCCCTTGCTCCCCCCCCTGGAAAATCAGTTCACAGGAGTTGGCAAAATATGTCATATCTTCCTCTGAGATCTCAGAATCCACTTGGATGACCACTTCTGCTTTAATCCCTTGAACACATATGTTTAAAAAACAACAAAGTGACCCAAACTAGGGAGATTGTAAGACTTCCTGCCTTAAATGAGAGATAATCTACATGTGGAACTACCTGGACCGCAAACTCTGGTTATCTTCCCTGTTACTGGTGTCCTGCTTGTACCTGACTTCTTCTCTGTCTTTCAGCAGGCTTTGAACTCTGTTGTTGTTTGGGTATATTGACTGTCTTGAAATCATCGCCTGCTGCTTTTAGTTTCTCATTGTGCTATATATTACAGTGGTACCTCGGGTTAAGAACTTAATTCGTTCTGGAGGTCCGTTCTTAACCTGAAACTGTTCTTAACCTGAGGTACCACTTTAGCTAATGGGGCCTCCTGCTGCTGCCGCACCGCTGCTGTGCAATTTCTGTTCTCATCCTGAAGCAAAGTTCTTAACCCGAGGTACTATTTCTGGGTTAGTGGAGTCTGTAACCTGAAGCGTCTGTAACCCGAGGTACCACTGTACATGGTTTTAATGATGTGGATTCCTGTTGCTTTTTAGTTCTGATGTTGATTCCAGGGTTTTGTGCCTCTGTCGGACAGGAAAAGTAGAAATTTCAGTTTTAAATAAGACATTATAAACACCTTATTGTGCTTTCCAAATCTATGATTCTACCTCTTTGGGGGTTCAGTGAAGTTGTGGATCTGATATGTGATACCATTGTTTTATCTTAGATGTGGTGAAGGCCACACTCCCTCATGGGGAAACTTGGGTGGGGGGACGTGTTGGTGGTGGACCAAAGTGGGTAGAGTGACTCTTACCTTTGATACAGGAGACTCCATTCAAGCCCCACACAAATCAGAGTCTTACTCACATACACAACACCTTCCATCCAGTTCAAGGACCAATTTCAGCCAGGCAAAAGCACTTGAGGGTGAGGGGTGTGGCTTGTAGTGAGCATGGGGTGGTCTATGCAGCGGGGCTAGACATTAAGCCTCCAGACTGAGGTCCATCTGTTTTGTTGTTATTGTTTAGTTGTTTAGTCGTGTCCGACTCTTTGTGACCCCATGGACCAGAGCACGCCAGGCACTTCTGTTTTCCACTGCCTCCGCCGTTTGGTCAAACTCATGCTGGTAGCTTCAAGAACACTATCCAACCACCTCATCCTCTGCCATCCCCTTCTCCTTGTGCCCTCCATCTTTCCCAACATCAGGGTCTTTTCCAGGGAGTCTTCTCTTCTCATGAGGTGGCCAAAGTATTGGAGTCTCAGCTTCACGATCTGTCCCAGTGAGCACCCAGGGCTGATTTCCTTAAGAATGGATAGGTTTGATCTTCTATCCACCCCCAATTTATCTAGCTCCACATTAATAGTGAGACTTTGGAGAGTTGCTGCCAGGCAGATGTCTTTTCTGGCTCTGCTACCTGAGTTCCGAAACCTGGAGGCTGAACCTCAACCCCTTCTTTGTTTGCAAAGCACATACTCTGCTACTGAGCTCTGAGCTATTTTAGATCTTAGAAATTGGGTGGCTCAGTTCAGTATTAAGAGGATAGAAGTGCAGCTGTGCCAGTTCAGAATGTGGAGTTCCCTCTTTGTGCCACCAGATATTTTCAGAAGCTTGCCGTCTGACTTGAGCCAGCCTGTCCACTTTCTCAGCGGCATCCTGTCCACCCAGCCCCAATATCTAGTGTGCTTCCTCATATACGACTTCCCCAACCATCAGCACCTTGCCCGTTAAATTTAAAAAAGCATCTTACAGCCATGTATCGCACAGTTTCCACGGCAAGCTTTCTCTGTCACTGCCGCCGACCAAAGACTCTCTTTGAAGTGAGGGGGTTAAAGGCATGAGTGTAGCTTTATTATGATTTTAAATTATTAAGAGGTTTTGGTTTCTTCCCTTTGGGGAATAGCCCTTCAAGGGCTGTCTTTGCAATTACTTCTTTAGAGTTCAGTGCTTGGCAGATCTGTGTGAACCACAGGTTGAGACACAGGCTATGCTCAAAGGGAGCAATCAGCTAAGAGGTTAAGGGTGCAAACTGGAAACCTGCCCAAGGCAGCAGATGCACAAACTCTTGGAGAACAGGGGTAAATGGCATTGGTGACACATTTCTGATGGCTAGGTGACTGGGCAATTGGATAGCAGATGAGCGTCTTTAGAAGCACAGTGTAAGTGGGGGGCGGGGTGGAGCTCTAATTCTTCACATTGCAGTTGGGGCCTAAATCAGATGAAGGCACTCAAGAAAGACTGCAACATCTCACTGGCGCTTTCTGAGTTCTGGGGTGTCAGGGAGTGGACTGAGGGGGATGAGACTGAGGAGGAATAGTCTAGACCGCCCCCCGAACTTCCCAGAGAAGAGGAAGGCAGTATTGAATTACAGCAGTGGTTTGAGGAAGGTCACAGCTCAGAGACAGGTGAACAGAAGCGCTGGGAGGTGTTGGGAGAAGAGAAGGGGGAGACAGAGACCGAACAACCAGCTGACACTGGAGAGCATTCCTGACCCCCCTTCTCCCAGAACTTGGCGTGCACTGAAAGTGGAAGAGCAAAAGACTCAGAGACAATTAGCCCCTGGCGGCCACTGGAAGGGAAAGTGCTGTTGCTAGGAAGGGAGGGGGGAGCAGCTCAGTTGGAGCAACACCATTTTTAGGAAAGCTGCATTCTTTCGTCATTATTTGTGAATAAATGACTTGGTAAGAGTTCTTACCATTTCTCTGATTCTGGGCTGCCCCGTGGGAGGGAGCTGTTTCCCCCAAAGCCTGACATGGGGCTATGGAGGGGGGGGGAGCAAATACAGAGTTGGCAATAATTTAGTGATAGATGACCATGCATCTTTGGCCCAACAACATACAGGGTGCTCTGTGCAGTTCTCCATGTTCTGCCTCACAATATATATATTGTAGAGATGAAACAGGGACAGGAAAGAGTAGCCATGGCTGCATGCATGCTATGCATTTAAAGCATGTGGCTCCCTTTATATTCGGTTGGATGCTGCTCAGAGTGGCTGGGGAAACCCAGCCAGATGGGCGAGGTATAAATAATAAATTACTATTATTATTAAGAATCCTGGGAACCAGTTTGTTAAGGTTACTGGAAATTGTAGCTCTGCGATAAGTCAACTACCGTTCCCAGGATTCTTCAAGAGAAGTCATGTGCTTTAAGTGTGTGGCATTTGCATAGCCTAAAGCTGGCTGGAGGCAGGGATGAGATGGAGGATATTTTTTAGGAAGAAAGTCATCAGCTGTTGGAGTTCTGAGAGAAGGCAAGGACAGAAGATGTGTTTCCACTGTGTCCACCATGTGTTGTACTATGAGCTCTGCTTTGTTTGAAGGAGTCACACAGGAGACACAAAGCAGGGGTGTATGATTTGATCCAGATCCCTGGCATGTGTTCATCACACACTTGATGACATTTCTCTCCCTTTCACTGTCACAGCACTCACCATTTACGCATGTGGCTTACACAGTAGAAGCATATCTACCGCCCAAAACTTGAAGCGCTCCTAAGAGGAAAGATGCTAGAAGTTTATAAAGATCTGCACTCTTTGGGGAGAGAATAAACATAATAGAGAAATTATTCGTTGCCTCTCAAAACACTAGAACCTGAGGTCATCCAGTTAAATTAATTGGCAGTAGGTTCAGGACAGACAAAGAGAAGTGCCATTTTAAGCAATGCATAATTAACATGGAGATTGTCGTGGGATGTTGGGAGGCATGGACGTGAGCATAAATGGCTTTTAAAAGGGGTTAAAAATTCATGAAGGGATAGGCTTGTTAATGGCTATTAGGCATAATAGCTAATTGGCAGCTCCATGTTCAGAATATCAAGCAAACAGCAGAGAATGGCTCCTTGCTATCCCATTTTGTGACCTTCCTGGGAGCACCCAGTTGGCCACTGCTGCAAACTAGCCAAGCTACATGGACTTTTGTCCTGGTCTAGCAAGTCAGTTCTTAAGTTACCAACTGATTGAAGATGATCTCCTTAACTAGATATTAATTCTCAAGCTTCATGTTTTGCACATGTACCCTTAAATATGCACCAAACAACATATCTCGCTTTCCTGCGAAATCTCCCTTTAGCCAGTTCAGCTCTCAGAGAGAAAGGCCACTTAACTTTAAGCTGGTTAAGGATTCTAAGCTGGTAGCTGTGAGCCTGGACTATCTGTTGCAGTTGACCTCAAATAGCTAAAGTAGATTCTCAACCTCTCTCCCCATCAATGCAGTAAGGTTAAAGTGGCAGTCTTAGCCCCGGTTTTTAGAGAGTAAATCCCACTTTGCTCTCTGGGTCCCACTGCTGAAATAAACATGAACGATGGAATATTTTCCTCTTAATCCATATCCCTTTCTCCCTCTTCCTTATAACATCTAAGTAGGCACAATTTGTGGCATGGTGCCATCATGCTGTGCATTGCTCCATTGGTTGTCCACTGGTTTTGCAGCATTGCACAGTCCATATGACATCACATCACACATTTTATTTACCTCGATCGGGGTGGGGAAACCCTTTTCAGTCTGAGGGCTTGCATTTCCTTCTGTGCAACCTCATGGGGGCAGCATATCAATAGGCAGAGCAAATCATGCAAATTTTACCCTTTGTACAGTAGGCTAGTTCATCCGCACAGTCATGCATCCCTCTATCCTTTATCTAGGCAAGTAAATGGCATCATCAGAATTCAAGAACACCAGGCAAAAGCACTCAAGGGGTGCATGAAATTGGGCTGGGAAAGGAATGTTGCCAGATAGAGAGACTTGGAGAGCTGCATCCCGCCCCCCCCCCTGCAACCAGACCCAGATGTTGCAAGCAAGAAGGGACAAGAGACACAGGGCAGCAGCAGCAGCTCTGTGCTTCTCACAATGACTTTCAGCATTTAATTCTTGCTCTCAAAGTTGGCTAGGGGACACTATACCTAGAAAGAAAAAGAAACGCAATAATTATATAAACATGAAGTGGTACTCTGCTGTCACTTGCCTGATACTCAAGGAGCATGTATATTCTGGCTGGCAGATCAAAACCTGCCTATCTTGCTTCTAGATAGGGATCACTGGGAGAGGGGTAATACCCCCTTCACTTCCACACAACTATTAGCAGTGCACTTCTGCATGTGACAGCTGCATTGAGTTCAATGGGACTTACTCCTGGTTGAGTGTGTATAGGATTGCAGTCTTCCTCTTAGTAGACACCCTGCTATATTTTCTCCAGGCACTGATGGCTTATATTTGGTAGGTGTCAGCTGCTCTCCTTCACGCGTGGCAGAAATGCAGCATTCACTGGAGAAACCGCAGTTGTCTGTACATGATACGTTTATTAGAACTATGTTATTTTTGATGGGTGCATTTATCACAGCAGACAGGAAGACAATGAGTTATGAACAATGGTTCCCAATGCTGATCTGTTCCGTTGTTTACCATTTCCCTTGTCTGTATACACCCAAATGCTGCCTCCTTGGTCTGACATAAGCAGCGTGTCGGACCCTGCCAAACAAGATGCGAAACTTTTTTAAAAAATGTGTTCCCTGTAAAAACATGGATTCTGTTGCAGTGGGTCAGATCTGTATGAACTGTACAAAACTTAGAATTTTACCATGTAAGGCTTTTTCTAGCCATGGGAGTTTCAATGTGGGCTTTCTGTGGGCATATTATGATACATGTTCCCAAACTACCAGAATAAATTGTGTAGATGTGTGTGCCAGTTAGAAGAATCTCTTCTATTAAAGGCATGTGCATATCCAGCCTTACTGTGACGACAGGATGTTTTTGCATTTAGGGCACAACTGTACATGATTGCCCATCACTGCCCATCACTCCTAACACAGGATACTTGAAAAGCCAAGGCAGAAGGCAAACTCACCCTCACTCCCTACTTTACAGGTTTGGGTCAGCAACCTGTGTTTCAAAGATGTGGCCTTCTGCTGTCATGTGTAGTTCTGTCCTAAAATCTTCCACTTGCGCCTGTAAAAGCCGGCTTTGCATGTTTTGATTGCTGTGAAAAGCAACTGTATTTTTTATTTTATTTTTTGCAGCCAACACATAGGGTGGTATCGAATACTTTTACCGCTTAGAGTAGACCCACTGAAATTAATTGACATGACTAACAATTCCATCAATTTCAGTGGGCTTAAGTCTTGAGTAGGACTAGCACTGGGTATTACCTACTAAGTGTGGGTCTAATACACAGGAATAACAGTTTTTTCAGGTGCCCTGGTCAGATCAGGGTTTCCAGGCACATGCTTTAGGATGTACATTACATATTCACGTTACATGCTTGCTGCAAAAAGAACCCCACCCAAAAACAAAACTCTGGTGTCTCACCTGAGGTTTCTTTTAACAGTAACTGTAATATGTACATCTGCCAGAAGCCTATAATTTTCACTCCTTTGGGATGTTCATTCTTAGGCCCCTTAAACAACTCCTTCAAAATGAAGCAAGGCAGGTTTGTGTGCCTCTAATATGCGGAGGGAACCACTCGAGGCCCACGCCAGGGACTTTTCAAAGCAGTAGTTACAAAGACCTGAATGCAGGTGCTTCAACAGGCAGAAAGACTTTGCACAGGGTGTGAACTCACAATGGAATTATGTGCTGCAGGAGCTTTTTGAGGAGAAGAGTAAACTCTGGATTTTAAAATGAGGAGAGGGAAGGGCTGGGTAATATGAGCCTGGCTGACATGTGTGGCCACACAAGTAAAGATAAGTATTTGCTTAATCAAATGCCATGCCCCAGGGCACAGGTTGATGGCGTGGGCAGGGTTTGTCAACACCATGCATTGTGTTCAGTGCCCAACCAGGCGCATGCTCTGAGCAAAGGGAATCATAGAATCATAGAATCATAGAGTTGGAATAGACCACAAGGGCCATCACGTCCAACCCCCTGCCAAGCAGGAAACACCATCAGAGCACTCCTGACATATGGTTGTCAAGCCTCTGCTTAAAGACCTCCAAAGAAGGAGACTCCACCACACTCCTTGGCAGCAAATTCCACTGTCGAACAGCTCTTACTGTCAGGAAGTTTTTCCTAATGTTTAGGTGGAATCTTCTTTCTTGTAGTTTGGATCCATTACTCCGTGTCCGCTTCTCTGGAGCAGCAGAAAACAACCTTTCTCCCTCCTCTATATGACATCCTTTTATATATTTGAACGTGGCTATCATATTACCCCTTAACCTCCTCTTCTCCAGGCTAAACATGCCCAGCTCCTTTAGCCGTTCCTCATAAGGCATCGTTTCCAGACCTTTGACCATTTTGGTTGCCCTCCTCTGGACACGTTCCAGTTTGTCAGTGTCCTTCTTGAACTGTGGTGCCCAGAACTGGACACAGTACTCCAGGTGAGGTCTGACCAGAGCAGAATACAATGGCACTATTACTTCCCTTGATCTAGATGCTATACTCCTATTGATGCAGCCCAGAATTGCATTGGCTTTTTTAGCTGCCGCGTCACACTGTTGGCTCATATCAAGTTTGTGGTCAACCAAGACTCCTAGATCCTTTTCACATGTACTGCTCTCAAGCCAGGTGTCACCCATCTTGTATTTGTGCCTCTCATTTTTTTTGCCCAAGTGCAGTACTTTACATTTCTCCCTGTTAAAGTTCATCTTGTTTGTTTTGGCCCAGTTCTCTAATCTGTCAAGGTCATTTTGAAGTGTGATCCTGTCCTCTGGGGTGTTAGCCACCCCTCCCAGTTTGATGTCATCTGCAAATTTGATCAGGATGCCCTTGAGTCCATCATCCAAGTCGTTGATAAAGATGTTGAATAAGACCAGGCCCAAGACAGAACCCTGTGGCACCCCACTAGTCACTCTTCTCCAGGATGAAGAGGAACCATTGATGAGCACCCTTTGGGTTCGGTCAGTCAGCCAGTTACAAATCCACTGAGTGGTAGCATAGTCAAGACCAGTGGCGTAGCGTGGGGGTGCCAGGGGTGCTGGCCGCACCGGGCGCAACATTGGGGGGGGGCGTTTGGCCGGCCCTTCGCAAGACGAAAGTCCATAGGGAAATCTCCGGGACAGCGGGGAAGCGCAGCGCGTCTTCCCCACTGTCCTCGGACCTCCTCCGAAGCCTGGCAGTGGGGTGGGGAGACCTCCTCCCGCCGCCAGCCTTCGGAAGGCTGCTCCGAAGCCTGGCGGTGGGGCGGAGAGACCTCCTCCCGCCGCCAGGCTTCGGAATGATGCTCCGAAGGCTGGCGGCGGGAGGAGGGCTCTCCGCCTCACCGCCAGGCTTCGGAAGGCTGCTCCGAAGCCTGGCGGCGGGAGGAGGTCTCTCCGCCCCACCGCCAGCCTTCGGAAGGCTCCTCCGAAGCCTGGCGGTGGGGCAGGGAGACCTCCTCCCGCCGCCAGGCTTCGGAAGGCTGCTCCGAAGCCTGGCGGTGGGGCGGAGAGACCTTCTCCCCGCGCCAGCCTTCGGATGGCTGTCCTGAAGACTTGTGGTGGGAGCAGTGGCGTAGCGTGGGGGGTGCACCTGGCGCAACATCTGGGGGGGCGCGGAAGAGACTCGAGTGCTAAAATCCACGGGTTAGGGGGCGCAAATTACTTGCCTTGCCCCGGGTGCTGAGAACCCACGCTACGCCACTGGTCAAGACCGCATTATACCAGCTTCTTTACAAGAATATCATGGGGCACCTTGTCGAATGCCTTGCTGAAATCAAGGTAGGCTACATCCACTGCGTTCCCTTCATCTACCAGGCTTGTAATTCTGTCAAAAAATGAGATCAGGTTAGTCTGACATGACTTATTTTTCAGAAATCCATGCTGACTATTGGTGATCACAGCATTCCTTTCTAGGTGCTCACAGACTGTTTGCTTAATGATCTGCTCCAGAATTTTCCCTGGTATTGATGTCAGACTGACTGGGCGAGGTTAGGTTGGAAGTGCTGGGCAAAGGCTGTGTGTGGGGAAAACACAGAACTTGCACCCTGTTCTCCTGAGGTGAATTCTAGGTTATTGGTATGTTGCCCATCCGCTCAGCATGATTTAGTAAAATGGCATGGGTGGATAGTAGCGAAGGCTGCTGTTCTGTGGCATGAACAGTTTCTGGTTCTTCAGCAGTTTACTCCCACGATAAATCTGCATTGCTACAGCATCATTTTACACATGCAGAATAGATGAAGCTTTGGGGAAGGGCTGTTGCTCGGTAGTAGAGCGTGTGCTTTGTATGCAAAAGATCCCAGATTCAATCCCTGCCATCTCCGGGTTGTGGTGGGTAAAAGCCTGTTAGAAACCCTGGAAAGCCACTGTCAGCCAATGTTGACGATACTTAGCTAGATGGACTAATGACCTGATGTGGTATAAAGCAGATTCCTATGCTGGCAGCTGATAGAGGAACCCCATAATTAGGACCCAGCATCTTTCCTTTGGGGATCTGAGTGGAAGATATTTTGTACTTCTTCACATGTTGGTAGTCTTTGGTGGAAGGTGGTGGTGGTGGTTGTTTTTGCTTCAACACTTCAAATCAACTTTAAGTGTGCAAACTGCATTTCCCGGTATGTGGTTCAATCCTATCAGAAAATAGCTGCAGTCTGGAAGTGCCAGAAGCCTTGCATGTTATACCTGGATATTGCTGCTGCTCCATAAAATCTCTACTCCTAATCTACCTTCATGTTATTACAGCCAGAAAAGTGGGCACAGATTTATTTATTTATTTTTTAAAAAAGAGAATCTGGGGCAAAGAGAAACAAGCAAGAAACTCCATAGTCTCCCAGTTCAGAAGCAGATAGAGAATTTCCAGACTGCAGCCTCGCAAACCTAGCAGGTGGACAGGCTTTTTTCTTCAGAGAGCAGAAATTTTCACAGTTCTGCTTTGAAGTGTGAAGGCTAAACCTTATGTGGGATCATCCAAAAGCTCATTTTAGGTGCGCGTAGCACATGCTGTGTGTGAACCCTGCTGTGGTAAGAGGACACAGCATGGCAGTTTTAGTGTGTGAAAATCTCCCTGCAAAAAGGGTATTTTGGGATAAGCAAGGGCACCTCCTTGTGGGTCACCAGCCCAAATAGGGGAAAAACAAAACAGAGTTCTCCTCCAGAAACTGACACTGTTGCTCTTCTTCTCCCTGTGTCTGTGATTTCCAGCGACTTGCCAATAGGCCAGCTACCTCTTAGCCTTTCAAGCCGAACCAGGTGGGATGAAAGGGAACTGGCCTCACCATGGATTCCCTTCCTTCTTTTCTTTGTGTACCCTTTGCAGGACATATAAAGCAAGGCTGAGGTGTTTTGTTTTTTTCTTTGGGTAAATGGACAACTTTTGTATTGGGCTTCATCCCATGTCCTGTCCAAAATACTGAAGTCCATCCACAGGCTCAGTAAAACCCTGTGAGCTCCACCTTTGGCTCCATTCCTGGGGCTCTACACCCCATGTCCCATCTACCACACCCAAATGGTTCATTTCAAGAGTTAGTAACCAAACTACCTCTGCACCACAGATATCTGGATGGTTATCTCACATCCCATCCCAGTTGTAGTAGGTAAGAGTAGACAGCATCTCCTGTTCTTTCAGCTCAGGGATGAGGAGCCAGTGGCCCTTGAGAGATGTTAATGAACTACAACTTCTATCAGTATTGACCATGCTGACTGAGGCTGGTGGGAGATGGGAGGCTGAGATGGGAGTCCAACAACATTGGGAAGGCTAAAGATTCTCCATCTTTGCTTTAACAGATGACTGCACCTTCTGGTTATATAGCAGTGGATTTGTTCAGCTTTTTCTCTCCTGCATTTTTAATAGGGTGTGTGTATTCATTGGTGTGTGGGGTGTATATGCATACAATGTGAGTACACACACACACAGGCATATATATATTGAACAAGAGTAGAAATTCTGTGCAGAAACCCAGCTGGCATGATTGACCACGTATACTCAAATGTTTTATTGAAATCAGTGGGGCTTTTGCCCAGGTAAGTGGGACTAGGTTTGCAGCCTTGTACAAAATCTTGGTAACTTTGCAGCTAAAACATCATTAGCTTTTTACCTTGAAAATGGGATTCGTCAATGTCAAAGGTGCACTTAAGGAAATATTGTCCTCTCTTTTTTATGGGTTGTCAGTGAGAGAAGTTAAAAGTATGTCACTTTGAAGTGGCATTTTGAAATGGAAAAAAGTGTTATTTTGACATGTGCAAACATGCCATTCCCTCAGTAATACCAACTTTATTCATATCAACATTTCAGGCTTGGAAATGTATTGTTCCTTTTGACATCTCTCCCACCTCCCATGTAGTACTGAAAAGAATTTGGAAGTGGCCAAGTTCCAAGGAGCTTGGATGCTTGTCTCCTGGTCATCTCGAAATATATTTATCTTACTTTCAGCCTTGATAGTAACATAAGATCGTAAGTAATTACCCGTAGATAAATTAGGATAGGAGGTGGTAACTCAACCAAGGCTTTCCAGTGAGCAACAGCAATTTGACATCTAAACCCTATGCTCTGCACAGCAAGCACTCATCCTGATGGGTCAATTAGATAAGGTGCTGCCTTATATAGAGTCAGGTCTCTGATCTGTTTAACATCATTCTTCTCAGAGAACCACTTCCACATTTGCCTTTCTAGAGATAGGGGAAATCTCTTAACCCCTCCTCCCCCCAAAAAAGCTGTTACACGGTTTGGCAAAGCAAGTTATTTTCCTAACAAATAGGGCAGGGCTTGCCAACGTTTGTGGTCTCATAGGCACATTTGCAAACTGGTAATTCTATCATGAGCAACAAACACACACACCACAACCTATTCTACTGGTTACAGCAGAATGCTTCTTTCAAACCTAATTTTGACAGGGGAGGAGCTGGGCTTCACATTGGTGATCTCTGTTATATTAGATTACCCAAATGAACAGTAATCTAACAGTTTAGCAACAAACCTGTCTTTAAGAGACTGGGGCCTAGATCAATATTGGGCGTATTCATTATGGATTACCAAAATGTATGTTTGAAGTGTTTAGCTTTATATAAAGGCTATTGATATTGCTATTGTTGTTGTTGTTAATGAAATGTCTATACTGCCCTTCATTTGACGATCACAGGGAAGTCTACAACATAAAAACACAAAAATACACACTATAACAACAAAAACAACAACACCCTGAAGATCACCTGTAGTTCTGAGAAACTATTTTTGGTTAGCAAAACTATTTGTTGTTCCAGCAAGAAAGACATCATGGTGTAGTGAGGGATTTACCCTATTTATTTCTAGCCTAGTAAGGACAACAACTACTGCTGCTATTTTTTTTATTATCATTATTTCATATTTTCTGCTGCTTTTCCACAAAAACGTGCCCCAGAGTGGCTCAGAGCACTACAGCAAAAACCCACATGAATGGGCCATGGGCACTGGGCACCAATAGGTTTGCAGGGTCAGATCCTTCCTCCAGTTTCTCATGAGCTGTAATCACCACCGCTCTATCCTTCCCATCCACTGATCTGGAGTCTGCTATGGTGGCAGCTAGCAAGATGGAGATATTTATCCTCTACTCCTTCCTCTCGGGCTGTGTTAGGCCAACAGCTCTGGCAGTTGCAATTTTCTCCATCCCCTTCCAATATCAGTAGCCCTTAGAAAGCAGCATTTCACAGAGTGGCTGGCATATGGGTCACTGCTCTAGCTGCACTCCAGGTGCAGGAAGAGGGAATGAAGGAAAGAGCTCCTTCCTGCCCATCAGAACAGCCAGTTAAAGAGATAAGGGGGTCTGGAGGCTGGGTGTTTGGGAGGGGCAGGAGGAAAGAGTTGAGTTGTTATTTGTATTGGATTAAATTCAATACAGAGAAGAACTCGGGGGAGTTGCAATGTAACACTCACCTTCATTAAAGCTCACCTTCTGTTTAAGGTGAGCGTTTCAGATCACCATGGTTCATATTCTGAGCCAAGGAAATGTAAACTTCTGCACGATCTGTGTGTTTGTCTTCCAAGGAATCTCTGTATATATAACCCTGTGTGGTTCCAAGGCATGTTTTAGAGGGCACAACCTCAATTTATGTGGGGGCTGAGCAGGCCTTTGCCCCTCATTCTCACCTCATCTGGGCTGTCAGTGTGCTAAAAGGCATCCAACACCAGCTGCATGTTGGAGGAAAAGATCCGTGGTGGTGAACAAGTTGTTTTTCGGGGAAGTGTGTCTACTGTTGTCCTTCACATTGAAGAACAGTTTATGGTTCTATGGAACCTCCTGCCATCTCTCTGATCTCCAATACCGTTTAGCAGGAGATACATAGAGACATAGAAGACTGCTTTATACTGAGACAGATCATTGGTCTGTCTAGTTCAGTACTGTCTACACTGACTGGCAGTGGCTTTCCAGGGTTCCAGGCATGTAGTCTCACCCAGTCCTACCTGGAGATGCTGCGGTTTGAAATGGGGACCTTCTGCTTGGAAAGCAGATTCTCTGCCCCTGATCTGCAGCTCTTCCCTGAAAGGCAGAGATTGCAAAGTATATCTTTCACAGTTGAATATATTTCTGTGCTGTACTGTTGAATATCTGTGGCTGTTGCCTAGCTCTAGTCGGATGAGCTCTAGCTTACTACATCCTAGTCCCGTCAGATGAGAGCTTCATTCGCATCAGGTTTTCATGAAATCCCCAAAAGAGGCATGTTGGTACCATGATGTATTTTTCTCACTCTCTCTGAAAAGATCAAGCCTTGCTTTGCTATACCAAGTCAGACCACTGGTGTATCTAGTTCAGTAGTAGTGGTACTGTTAATTCCCTTGATATGGACACTACAGTGGTACCTCAGGTTACATACGCTTCAGGTTACATACGCTTCAGGTTACAGACTCTGCTAACCCAGAAATAGTGCTTCAGGTTAAGTACTTTCCTTCAGGATGAGAACAGAAATCGCGCTCCTGCGGCACGGCAGCAGCAGGAGGCCCCATTAGCTAAAGTGGTGCTTCAGGTTAAGAACAGTTTCAGGTTAAGTACGGACCTCCGGAACGAATTAAGTACTTAATCTGAGGTACCACTGTATACTTCTGTTGATATAGCCTAGAATAGCATTAGCTTTTTTGGTGATGCATCACACTGTTAATTCCTGTTCAGCATTTGGTCTACTAAAATCTTGTTTTTCAAGATCCTTTGTCAACTGTGAGACCTGCTGTGCTGACTGTACTGTCCCTGGGATGGAACCTTAGTGTTGGGCACTGATCAACAATACTAGTCATTTGGAGAGATGTTGCTGGCTTGGCACAAACACCAGCGCATTAATCTATGGCCTTATGTGCAGCTACGTCTGCCATCTCGTTAAGCACAGATGACAATGTACGGGATAGGGTCAGCCCAACGGCTATCAGTCAGGGCTTAGCAACCAGCAAGTGCTTGCTTTTGAATTCTAATATCCTTGAGGATTGCATTTCTCCCAAACAAGGGAGTGGAAAGCTTTGATGGTGTGAGCTTTGACACTGGCTAGATATAAGGCATCAAGTGAGTCTGCGATTCCTTAACCTTCAGAGAAAATGATCTGGCTTTGAGTTCTGCACTGAAATCTTGTTGATATCCTCCCTGCTGCGCTTGAGCCTCAACTGGAAGTTATAAGCATTTGTGGCTGGGCAAGAATTCAGCAGTTGCAGATCAACCTAACCGCAGATGGGGTTAGCAAGCATCCAGGCACACCATGTCTAATTGTTCTAAATTTGTGCGTCGGTGAGCCATGCGCATCAGTATACAGGCACTGCAGAAGTAAGATTGCTGGTGATCTGAAGCATGGGCTGTGGAAGACTTGCTCTGTTTGGTCCTACCTATAAACACCATCTCTGAAAATGCCACCTACTGTTACCCGCTGAAATTTAGCACAGGTTTCGTGAAAAACATTCACCTGTTACCTACCAAAATGTAAGCTCAGTTTGACTTTCTATAGTATTGCATCTATAGTATTGCCATAAATACATGTGGTATTTTGCTAAGCTGTGTCCTTCAGGAGCATAAGCAAGAAGCCACACTTTTTAAATAAGTGTTCACGGGGAGAGAGCATCTTTGGCTTCCTCTTCATCTCTTGAGCTCTTCAAAATACAACTTTGAATATGATTGTTGATTGCCTTCCTTTTTATAGAAGAGTTTTTCTGTGTAGCAGGGGTGGCTAATCCCCAGTTTGGGAGCCTCATTGTCCCTCAAGCAATTTTTTTCTGGCCCTCCAAAATCCCATCCATTAAAGTAGACATGGTGCTGGGAAGAGTGAAGCTCAGTGCTCTGGTAAATCACCTCCGTCCCCAGGCACCACATGGATAATGTTATGAGCAGAGAGGGGAAGATCACCCACCCCCCTCAGCATGGATCAGCAGATGAAGGAGGGGGTCTGCTTCTGTGTGCACCCCCTCTCTCCATGTGAGAATGTGTGGTTCTGCTGCCCCCTGAAGGTGAATACAACCCCCATTGCTGTATAGAACAGGGGTCAGCAAACTTTTTCAGCAGGGGGCCGGTACACTGTCCCTCAGACCTTGGGGGCGGTAGACTATATTGGGGTGTGTGTGAACGAATTCCTATGCCTCACAAATAACCCAGAGATGCATTTTAAGTAAAAGGGCACATTCTACTCATGTAAAAACATGCTGATTCCTGTACCGTCCACTGGCCAGATTTATAAGGCAATTGGGCTGGATCTGGCCCCCGGGCCCTTAGTTTGTCTACCCATGGTATAGAAGATAGTTTTGCAATCCTTAAGGTTGGTTATTTTTAGAGTACCTTTCCCAAGGTCACCCAGGGGGAGTTCCCTCACCTAGGAGTGCTAGATCAAGCTTTGAAACAAAAGGGGCACCCGGAGCTGACTTGCCTGTTCTCTGGATCTCCATGACGCTCGGTCATTTTGAAAGGAGTACTCACTGGGTTCTGTGGGGCCCTGATTTTCTGCATGGATGTCCAGGGTTGAGAAACCTTGACCTTCCCCATGTTGTTGTCCTACAGTTCCCACTATCCCTGACTATTGGCCATGGTGGCTCAGGCCGATGGGTGTTGGAGTCTAATGACAACCTAGAGAGCTGGTGGTTCCTTAACCTTGGCTTAACCTGAAAGAATACCGATTTAGCAGCCCCATCTTTGAGTTTCAAAGCAATAATAAGTGTAGATATAATCTCATTCCATCAGGAGATCTTTACTGCAAAGATATCCCATCCTCCAATGCAGTATCTCAGCAGGGTGGGGGGGTCTGAGATTGACCTGCAGTGTCCAAGTGGCAGACTCAATGATTGTGCAGATTTGCTTTGGAAGCCTCTTTTTCAGGGATGCTGCTGTGCAATTTCCTGGTTCTGAGACATCACTAGGAGGGCAAGTGCGTCCCTGCAGATTCAGAAAGCAATTGTTTTGATAGCCAGGACTGCACATTTTAATCCCTTCCTTGTTCTTCTCATCTTACCTTTGCAAATGCAGAATAATTAGTAACCATGACGACAGAGACGGGACCAGATTCGGAGGTGAAGAATGCCCAAGAGGAAACTCCACAGCAGCCTCCAGAGGAGGCAGCGAGTGGGCCGAACGCAGTGACCGGTGGCTCCACACCCACGCCAAACAGCCAGGAAGCCGAGGCGAATGAGAAGCCCGGTGCCCACAGCGACTCTAAGCATGCGGAGCGGGTGAGTTGAGATGGCTGCTGAGAGTGCTGAGCCCTGGCCTAGACAGTGTTTTCAGTGCCTAGCCCAACCCTTGTCCTTCTCAAGCAATAACGAAGAGAGTGCCTTTGAGCAACAAAAAGACTCATTCATATGCAGACATTTTGCACATGCCAATTTATATGTACAGATGCAACTTTAGAATTTCACTGCTGTCATTTAAATAGGTGACTTGTCTGCCTGCCCAATTTGCTGTCCAGGCACTATTAATGGTCAACGTAATGGCCCCTTCTTTCCCTTTTTATGGTTTTTCATCTTTAAACTAGACTTAGACTCGACAGCCCTTCAAGTCAAGGAGAATCCTCTGTAAAGTAGGACACCCTAGTTTGAGTCCATTGCAGCTGCAGCTTTGAGGTGAGCCTGGATTGGCTTTCTACACTCAGTTCCAACTTCAGCATGTCAAGCAGTTGCAGCTGAGTGTCAGAAGCCGATTTGGGTTTAAGCTCAGGGTGTGGAAGGCGGCAGATTTATGCCCAACCTGGAACATAGCAACACAGATGGAGGTCAGCACAGGACCAAAACCTGCCCTGGTGCCCTCGTTTTCACTCACTGCTGAATGCCAGTGGTCAGTCTGTGCTCTGCTGTGTAAGGGAGGAACTCCCATGTTGGAGAGAATAGATTCTAGGCAGGCTTAGATCTGGTATATTTTGTAAAGGGGGTTGGGGTGGGTTATGCATCCTCCCTGTCTAATAAAACGTTCCAGGCAGCTATTGGTATAAAAAACTAAAATGCAATAAAGAGCAATAAATAACAGTATAAAATAGGAGGCATGAACTGCTGATAAAACAATTTAGAAGTTTGAATATTAAAGTATCTGGGAAATTGATTATGATGATATATAACTGTAGACAAGTCTCTGTCTCCAGTGGCGTAGCGTGGGGGGTGCCAGGGGTGCCGACCGCACCGGGCGCAACATCTGGGGGGGGCGCGAGTCCAGAGGGAAGGGACAAGTTCCTTCCTCCGCCGGGCTCCCCGCCGCCACCGCCAGCCTTGCGCCCTAGCGCGCGCGCCCCCCGCCGTCGCTGTGGCTGCGCTCCGCTCACTGCTTGCAGGAGGAGCAGCTGCTGCAGCAGCGCCGACGCCGCCACCGACGCCTGGCCGGGCACGGGCAGCCTCTGCACCCTGCCGCCGCCACCATCCCCTCGGCCCAGCCACAGGCGGCGGCTGCTTCTGCCTCCATCCTCCTCCGGGCAAGCAGCGTTGTTTGCGCAGCAGCGCCAGCGGCAACTCGCAGGTTAGGGGTTGGGGGGGCGCAAATTACTTGCCTTGCCCCGGGTTAGGGGGCGCAAATTACTTGCGTTGCCCCGGGTGCTGACAACTCACGCTACGCCGCTGTCTGTCTCTCCCCCCCCACCTCCCCTAGTGATGCCAGAATTTAAGCCTGTCTAAAATCTATTCTTCACCTGGGAATAGTATATTGTGGGGGTGGGGAGGCAGGGGATGCACTATTCTTCCATCTTGGAGCATGGCAGGGGCTCTTCCCTAAAAGTTCTTTTATGACTTCCCCATCCAACATGACTTCTTGCTCCTTGTTTGCTGGTTGAACTACATGTGCAAAGACTTCTGCCCACGTTGTTCCTCTTACGCTGTGTTTAGCAGACCATTTTATTCTGGCAGGCTTTTGTTGTATGTGGCAGATAAATTTTTTTCCCTGCTTGGTTTTAACTGCTGTTCCTGTCTCTCATGGGCGGGTTGCTTTATATTGTTTCTCTTATTAAACTGCAGTTTTAAATGTTGTAATTCACCCTGAGTTGTGCATTTGTACCAGAAGGGCGGGGGATAAAAATGTTTTAATAAACAAATTAAATGCCAGGGTGCCCTTTGCCACCTGGTTGATATTTCTTCCCTACTCTCAGCCCCGTCCCCCGTTTTCCCTCAGCTTGTTACTGCATGGAGAATGCAAGAAAACACCACCTACACCTATAGTTTCTTTTTAGTCATCATCCCTTTTCTTTACTCGATTTCCTATAAAGATGCCTTGCTCCTTAATGGTGTCCCAGAGTTTCTCAATCCTGCAGGGGAGGAGCTGTAACTGAGTGGTAGAACACAGGTTTTACATTAAAATGGTCCCAGATTCAATCATTGGCTTCTCCACGTAGGGCTGGGGAAATATTCCTGTGTGAAAACATAGAGATTCCTTTTGTCACTGTTGACAGGACTGAGCTAGACGGACCAACTGTGTAAAATAAACTGTTGGCTGCGGTTCATTAGTTGGATGAAAGTTCCAGGTATGACTGCTCCCAGGTTTGCTTCAGAAAATACCTGTGAAGGAATTGCACCTGGCGCTGTGGGTTAAACCACAGAACCTAGGACTTGCCGATCAGAAGGTCGACGGTTCGAATCCCCACCACGGGGTGAGCTCCCATTGTTCGGTCCCTGCTCCTGGCAACCTAGCAAATCGAAAGCACGTCAAAATGCAAGTAGATAAATAGGTACTGCTCCGGCAGGAAGGTAAACAGCATTTCCGTGTGCTGCTCTGGTTTGCCAGAAGCGGCTTAGTCATGCTGGCCACATGACCCGGAAGCTGTATGCCGGCTCCCTCGGCCAATAAAGCGAGATGAGTGCAGCAACCCCAGAGTCGGCCACGACTGAACCTAATGGTCAGGGGTCCCTTTACCTTTACCTTACACCCAGAGACCAGAAGCTAAATGGCCTGATGGAGCAGTTGCTCTGACGTTTTCTGGACAGTGATGAAAGGGCCAATTTCATGACCCAGAGTTGGCACTGAGTTGCTTGGAATGCCTTTTTTGAGGTATAATAATGAAAAGTGCTATGGCCTTCATCCTCTGGTAAACCAAGGACCTTTGTGAAAGCAAAAGAGGCACCTTATCATCTCCCAGATTAATCTCCAAACCAGGATTTTCCTCATCAGTGCAGTGGGAAGGTCGTGGTCTGTTTTCCATTACAGATGAGTGAGCAGCCTGTGGCACTGTCTTGTTGCTGCATACGAAGATACATGAGACGGCATGGAAGTCTTACAGTGATGGAAAATCCATATGGATCTTATTCTGTCAAGGTCGTATGTTTGACCTTGCCCATCTGCCAGATAGATATTTAATTCTCCCTTAAACTTAATTTATATACAGGGGCCCTGTTTCGCCCCTGAAATATAATGAAGCAAGGAGTGTAGCTGAGTAGCATAATATTCAGATGTTGTTCCAACCCTAAAAGCCATTATAAATCCCTTTACAAAAATTTATTCTTGGTTGGGGAGGGCACACTTGCTGCTCATTCAGTATGCCATGCTTGGTGGAGGGGAAAGCCAGAAAGCAGAATCAAAGTGGACAGATCATATAAATGGATTGGCAAATAAACATTGGGTCCTTTTCTTCAGGGGTGAAAAATAATAATTTAAGCCCTTGGTGTGGGATGCAGTTGCTAGGATAATATGAACCCCCCCTCCCAATTCTTCAAAATACCCTCAAAGCCCTAATTTCTAAAACGTGAGGATTGAGTAGGGAAAAATCTGCCCCTCTCAGATGCTACATCATCTGCCAAAAGTCCTCTCCATCTGATATGCATGGAAATTATCTGGAATGATTCTGGGCCACCTGAGGGCACTTTGCATTTGATAAACACAGAGCAGCTACTTGCTAGGTTTGGAAAATGCACTCAAAGCTACTTGTCGTTGTCCAGAGCTGATTTGAACATCTGTTGTTGGTCAAAGGTTGTTTCTGTTTAAATCACCTTAAGCTACAGTTCTAAGCGTGCTTCCGTGGAAATCACTTCCAATGAACTCAGCAAAATTTACTTTGAAGTAAACATTTCTTCAGCTACAAGTTAGGAAATCGGCCACTCTGAAGATGTGCTTGGGGGCACTTGAGTGTTCATGCATTAGAAAACCACAAAAGGAGAGACAGTAGTTCTTCTGTGTGTTGATTCAGAAGACTCTTATTGCCAGGAGCATCAAATGAAGCTATGGATGAGTGAATGTTGTAGTTCTTTTATAGAGGGCAGTGAGCAATGCCCAGCAAGAAGGCTGCATCACCAGCGTGTAAGCTTCTCTCTCTAGGTATTTCTGTCCCAGGCTAGAGATTGTCAGCTAAAACTAACCTTCCGCCAGTCCCCTTTTCCCCCTGGGGTTCATCTCTGTTGAATGTGTCTCTGTCATTGTGAAGGATTGGAATTGCAAGAGAACGCAGCTCTGATCTTTCCACCAAGGGTTGGATTGATGTCCAGTTCGCCACCAATGGGAAACACCTCTCCTTCATAACTGCTGTGTGGGCTGAAGCTTATTTTTTGACAGAAAGTTGCCTTTTCCTCCCAGAGATATCACAGCAATTAACTTTGGGAGAGTGCTAAGCCAGTGGCAATTTGCAGTGTTCTCATTATAAATCTTTTTTTTAAAATAAAAATGTTATTAAATTTTACATATATTTTCCAAAAATCATATAACATATATTCTTATCTTATACAAGAAGCAGTTTGCCCATCAGAAGTTATTTTGCCCACTTGGGACATCACCTATTGCTTTTTGGTTTTCTTATCCCCCCCCCCCGTGTGGGAGCATTCAGATAAGACTTTGCTGGGCAGCAGCATAAAACCACTACCAGAAAGAAGTGAAATCACAGCACTTGTTGAAGGGGTGTGTGTTCAGGGGAGAGCATGTTATGCTGAAGAAAACTAAAGGACATGTACATGTGATGCAAATCTTACACATTTGCCTGTGTTGTTTTGCATTTCCCCCCTTTTCTGCTAGCCATGCTATATAGCTAGTGCTGCTGTATAGGACAGTGGATACCGGAATGATTGCATAGATCCCTCCATCACGTAATAGGTATTGACAATATAACAACAAAGACAGGCCCTGCCACAGGCTTGCAAAAGGAAAGACAAGAGAATTGGGGGAGCTGGGGATAGATGCAAAGGGAAAATGAGCAGAGAAGAGTAATCATCCTGGTTACCCAATTGAGGAAAGGAGCTATAGGCCACCTCCAGTTTCTGGGCATAGTGAAATTATTCTTTATTTCAGGAGTCTGGGCATGCTGTTTCAGTGGATTCAGTCACCTGCCCACACACCGGCTGAGTAATTGAGACCCACCTGGCTAGTCTACCACCACACATGGTTCACATAAACTAGCACAGACTGCATACCCTGCGTGACTTCTTGCAAGAAGAGAAGTCTCACAGGGATGGGTTTCCTCATAAGAAGAGTTGTGGTGTTCTGCGGAGAGGGGGAAGAATTGCTATTCAGGTGATTCAAGTTTCACTCTTGGTGGTGCTCAGCAGTGCAGTGGGGAGCTGCAGGTTGGGCACCCTCCTGACCCCAGCGTTGTGAACCAACGTCCTGTTTCCCCATTAGAATGAGGATGCTTAATATTTCAAAGGGCCCAAACACGAGCAAAGAATAACAATACTGTACCTGCTTCGCATCTCTTCCCCCATCCCAGGCTGTGGACATGGATGAAAAAGACTACAGTGAAGCAGATGGAATATCTGAGAAAACCACTCCCAGCAAGACCCAGAAATCCCCTCAGAAAGTCACCAAGAAGCTCAAGAGTGCCATCTGCAGAGTGACCCTACTTGATGCCTCAGAGTATGAATGTGAAGTGGAGGTAAGCAAGGGGACTAGATTGCTTGACCTTTTAAGCTACTAGTGGGATCCACCAAGCCTCCTCCTTTGGCAAATGGATGCCCTCCTACCCTCCACCTGATGTATTGTCAGGTGTGGGGCAAGTAAAAGGTGTGGGGCTAAACTAAAAGGGGGAGTTGAAAGTACTGCAGATCAGCTGACTGGTGGTGCCTGCAAGGGGGTGCTTTCAAAGGGGTTTCTAAAAACCCAACAATCATTTTTCAAAGCGATGCACAAGACAACACTTTGCAAGGGTCACCTGTTGTCATTGTGATGCCAGGTGATTGACATCACCGCCCACCTTCCAAACTTGGCCCACAAGGAGTGGAGATGACAAACTGGCCCACTGCCGAGATCCAGTTCTCCTCCCCTCTCTTAAGTGTATCCTGCAAAGTTTATGTGGCCTGAGTTCCCTTCCTCTGGAACAATAAACAGCACCTTTTATAAAAGAATAAGTCCGTAATCAGTGTTTTGCAACAATTAATGCTTTCAACTCTGCCAAAGACACGTGTGCGTGCGCGCATAACTCCCCATAGAGATGCACATGGAAGACAGGTGTGAGTGACTCATCCATTTCTAAGCGTAGGCTACTTGCTATTTGTGTATTTTGGTGAAAATGAAGTGTAGGCAATGTGTGTGCATGAAAGAGAGAGAGCTTGTGTAACTGTTAACCTGACTGGGATCCCTCGAGAAGAAGGGTATTATTAATAGCATGCAAGGGAGAAGCTTAGGCATTATAAAAATCCTATTGCACAACCTCATTTGTATGATATCCCTTGCTTCATTTCCACGGACATTTATTCCTCTGTGCAGGATGGAATGATATCTCAAATAGTGACTTGTATCGCTGTGGAGACAAAAATCCTTGCTCTGTATCAAGTGAATGGAGAGCGATCCATTCTTTACTTGATCGCTGAAGAAAAAGGGTTGCATTTTTGAACATCTTGGATGGGAGAGGAACCGACGTTTGCCCTTCACTGAAGAACATGAACACAAGAATGTCTGCAATGCAAAGTCTTTTTGCTCCTCATCAAAGCGAACAGGCCTGTGTTCTTCAGCTTTGGGTTCCCACATGTTGTTGGACTACAGTTCCCATTATTTCTGACCATTGGCTAGGCTGGCAGGATGATGGAAGTTGTAGTCCAGCAGTATGTGGGGACCCAAAGTTGAAGAACCCTGGAATAAACCAGTTTGGGAAGCATTAATGGTGCGGGGAGTGGGGATCCTCTTGCTCTCTGCTGCACATTCTCTTGGCCCCAGAACCTACAGTATCCCCTATCAAGTGTTTACTAGATTTTCTTTCCTCTTTTTGCACATACAAGTGAACACTGAACTTCTATGTGGCATCCATGCACGTTTGCAGCTGGGTTCCTGGGATTTTGCTCCTATCATCACTTGTGGCTACTAGCCTCTCCATATTACTATTTCTAAAAATGGGTTTGTACTTCAGTGCAACAAGGAGATCCATTTTATTATAAAATTTTTGTGTAACGTATGTAGAACTTTTCATCACTGCTTTTCATAGAAAATCTGTGGCTTCTGTATTTCTGTATCTTCTACAAGGGCAACTCTTCTGGTGTTCCTATCTTTCAACTGGGGTGGACTGTGGTAATCTTTCATACTATGGTGCCCTGTGCGAAGTCAACATTTGGCACCCTCAAATGAATCTTCTCAGTTATGGGTCTTCTCAGTTTTGCACCCCCTCAGCTCAGCACCCTCTATGGGGAGACCACCCAAACCGCCCTAAATCTGGTGCTGATTTCAACATCAGCAAGCCCATACTATCAAAATGAAGGCTTAATACCCATGCAGTTTAGAGCAGGAGAAGGCCAGTCTGTAGCATGTGATTCCTGTTCCAGTGGGAACAAATAAATTTAAGATTTTTCTGTTGGCCTGGAGCAGCAACAGTGTGGTGCGATTGTTGTTCTCCCACAATCTATAGCAGGCATTCACACCATATGAACCACAGAGCTATAGGTAGGCACATGCAAGTGATGTATGCCACCTCTTTGAGCGCCAGTAGCTGGGAATCACAAGTGGGGAGAGCATTACGGATTTCAGGAGCATCATGAATGGGATGCTTTGAATACTTCCAAATTATGCAGTATTCGTGGAAGCTAGGACTGCCATTGACTACTATCCATGATGGCTTTGTTCTACCTCCAGTGACACTAGCAGTCTGCCTCCGGATTCCAGTTGCTGGGAGTCACAGGTGAGGTGAGCAATGCTCTACTCTGGTCCTGCTCGAGGGCTTCCTATGGGCATTTGGTTGGCCGCTGTGAGAAGAGGAAGCCTTCTTAGATGGAATCCAGCCGTGCTGTGGTTATGATGCGTTAAAATTGCCTCAAGTGGTTTTGCCTGCAGTGAACCAAGTGAGAGTATGTGCTTCTGAGATCATGCAGGAACCTCTGGGAGCACCTTCTCAATTCATCTCTGCCTTTGGCCAGACGCATCCAGACCCCAGTTGTCTATAATATGATCACTGTAAAAATTAGGTTTGCCATACAGAGTTGGAAGTCCGAAGACATACTGGTTCAAAAACTGGTAGGAGGTGGAGCAGGAGGGAACAGCTGGTAAACAGTCAGCAAACAGTCAAAGCTTAAGGGTTCAGTTTCCTACTGGTATTGCTATAAAAAGGAAGAGTTGGGGCAGAAGTCCATGGAATCTGGAGAGCCTGGCTGGCTTTAGTTGGATGGAAGTGGCAGTGGAGAAGAGCATGCGCAGAAGACAGAGGGGGAAATGTGCAAGTGTGCAAAAGAGAGAGAGAGGTGGAGGATGAAGGAACACAAGGGATGTATAATCTAGTACGATTTCAAAACTTAGTGTTATGGAAGATCAGTCCCTTTGCATTTTTAAAGAGACATTTGAAGACCCACTACTTTTCTACAACTTTTAGTGCTGGAGGTTGATGGGATTGTGATACGTCCATAGTTTGGGTCCCCAGTGTGGTGCCCATGGGCACCATGGCATCCACAGGTATCTCCTTGGTACCCACTAAGGACCTTTGCCTCTCCCAATTTTGGGGGGTTGGCTGGGAAAGGTTGCCTCTCTTTTTGAAAGGTTCCTGGTTTTGTTTGTCTGCACTGTATTTGAGATCGTGGTGTGAGCATTTCTTGGGGAGTGGGGGAGGACTCTGAAAATAGGCAGTTACTCTTCTGTGAAATGGATATTTTATGTTGCCAATTAGTTTCTTAGATTTCCCAATGTACCCTGAGGTCCAAAAAGGTTGGCAACCCCTGGTTCATAGTATATTTGTGCTGAGTTGTTTTTTTGTGCTGGCCTTTTTAGGGGGAACCAAGAACTGAATGTTTTTCTTTCCACTTTGTGTGCAGATGGGTTGGGTTTTTTCCTCCACAACAATGCAAACTGGGGAGCGTGTGCATATACAGACGAAATTAGCTATATGCATTGTGCATAGAAATGGGTTACTTAACAGCTGCCACATGGAGCTATTTAAGGCAGCCCTGTGCTGCTGCTATAATGTATGCAGGCTTCTACAAACAAGGGGGGACCTCTAGCCAGCCAAAGTTGACCAAGGCCCTCCCAGATTGATGGGAGAGGACACCACACAGCTTTTACCTTGACTAGTTTCAGCCTTTGTGCCGTGCAATCCTCTCCGCAGGAGACCATAAGAAGTGCCTAGTGGATCAGGCCATCTCGTCCAGCTTCCTGTTTTCACAGTGGCCAATCAGATGCCTGCAGGGAACCCATAACGAGGACCCAAGTGCATTAAATGCATGGGATCGTGGCCTCTCTCTCGCTCTTTTTTTTTTTGGCAAGGGGACAGTTCCAGTTCCTTTCTTTTACAAAATCTTGGGAGAAGCAATCTTCATTATAATCTGGCTAATAGGCAGGTAGCTTGCTGGAGACTAAATAAAGTAGACTTTGATTGGTGGTGGCATTTACTGAGTGGCTAGTAAACTTGGGATTAGGTCTTGTTTGTGCTTCCATACCCAATTCTTTGTGCTAGCTATGACTTTTAAATCTCTAAGCAGGCCGGGCCCTGTATGTATTGGCAGACTCTCTTCCTGAGTTGCAATGGGCTACTATGACTGCATACCCCTGACCAGTTGCCCTCTCCCATAGTCTGATGGATTCAAGTGTGTGTGTGTGTACATGAAGTTGGGTGCCTGGGACAGAACAGGGATTCTGTTGGTTTTACTGCCCATCACACTCCTTAACAGTCTCCCTGAGCTAGGTGGGGTGGTCTTGTGCAGGAGTCCCCCGGCTTGTTTTGCTGGTGGGGGAATTTAGCATTCACTCTGAGGATCCCCTGTCACAGATGTGGCTCAGAAGTTCATGTTCACCATGACAATCTTGGGTCTGTCTCAGGATACCTGGCCCTTCCCATGCTGCAGGGCTCACTCTGGATGGTAGTGATATTAGAGTGGAAGAATAGTTCATTTGTTGGGTCACTGGAACTCAGAGCCATTGCAGGGATGAGGAGTTGATTAGGATGGTCTTCCCAGGAGTAGGATGGAGCTGGGTGGTTTCCTGATGGCTCTTGGGGAGTTTCCTGTCACCTTGGCAAGTAATTCTGTTGAAATCCTGGAGGATCTCTGGAATAGAGACAGCTGACATGGACATACTAAGGGCATTTTCAGTAATGGGCCCTGCATTCTAAAACTTCCCCCCTAATGAGACTCACCAGAATTCATTGTTACCTGGTTTTCAGAAGATGGTGTTAAATCCTTTTGCCCACATTTGGCTTTGGCCCTGGATGCTGTCCCCTGACATGTTACCCCTGAGTGTACAGTATAAGGCCCTCAACCGGTGGGGCCTGAAAAGTTTCACACCCCTGGTTTAAACAGACCAGTGTAATGATGAATCTGGTTTTGTTCCTAGATGTTATGATCTGTTGATTGTTTTCATCAATCATTTCTCTAATGCACCTTGGAAGCTGGTCTGAATAATTTGGGAGTGTGGGGAATCAGAGTGAGGGATGGGCTAAATAAATAAAGTGAAATAAAGGACTGAGAGGAGGTGAAAAGGATCAGAGACGGTCTGTTGCTTTGATCTCTGGCACTCCTGCAGCCCAGCTCTTTAGCTGACAACTCCCAACAGTGAGATTCAAGAGTGAGTTTTTACTGAGTGCAAAGCGACTGATTGTTACAGAGATGAAAGTTCTCCTAAGCAGCCAAAAATGGGGAGGGGGAGGGGGTGGTGGATGAAAATAGATTATCCTAAGAACTTTCAAAGCTAAAAAGGTGGGCTTTTTCAAAGGCATAAAAGGGCTCATGGAATTAGTCATCCTGTGAAGACTGTGGCTATTATTTGTCCATAGAAGAACATGCAGAAATCTCTGTCATTCTGTTTTTCCTAGCTTACTAACTCAGGACCCCAAATAAATGCACACCCTTGACATTCCTTAGGAATTAGTAAAGCACAAGCTTTGCAAACCGGAGGTTCCAGGTTCAGTCCTTGGCTAGAGATGAGCAAATCTGTCAATTTTGGTGCTCTCAGTTTTTCATTTTTTTTCCCAGTCTTACATTCAGTACCCCACATTTCTGCAGTGATTTGTGATTTTTGTAGTACAGTATTAATAAAATCCTCATGAAAGACTTGCTCACATTTTTTTTTGACTTGCTCACATTTTAATGTGAATTTCTTCCAATATATATATATATTGTAATATATATAATTTCTTCCAATATATATATATATGCTTTCGTAGATTTTCACGGGTACAGGAATGCAGGTTTTGGTGTCTTCGGGTGTCTTCCCGTGTAAGAGTTGGGGTGTCTAGGCGACGTTTCGACGAGGTCTCACTCGTCATCTTCAGGCTGGTGCTTTCGGCTTCTTGTTACTAGAACAGAGCAGGATCTCAGTGTTTGAGTTCCTATAAATACTGTTGAGGGGGTGTGGTATATAGCCTCCAACGTTCTGGGCAGAGAGGAAGTTCCCAGGTTAGTGTGCCTTTTCTTCTTTTGTTCATTAATTACTTGAGGGATATCTTGAGTGATTTCTTGAGTGATATTCTGAGTACCACTTAGGAGGGTCATTAGGTGTGGATTAGTTGCTAAAGCTTTCGTGTCTTGACCTCTTGAGCTTGTGAAGAGTTTTTCTGAGAAGATGGCTGTACTGCACTTAGTTGTGCTCTGGCTTGGCTTCGTGTATAGGGGCGAGCTGTGGTTTTGTGCCCTGTGCCAGCCAGATCTGTGTAGGGATTGCAGGGGGGTGCAGCATCCGGAGGTGCCACTATGGTTTGGCTACTGGATGGTGTCTGTAATTTATCTGTGGAGAGGGTCTGGGTTTGGGTCTGGTGTGGTTGATTGGAGATGGCGTTCTGTGTGCCTCTGGTTCTGGTGTCGGTTTTTGTGGGGAGGGCTAATTTCCAGATGTCTGGCAGGCGGGACGTGATCTGGAAATTAGCCCTCCCCACAAAAACCGACACCAGAACCAGAGGCACACAGAACGCCATCTCCAATCAACCACACCAGACCCAAACCCAGACCCTCTCCACAGATAAATTACAGACACCATCCAGTAGCCAAACCATAGTGGCACCTCCGGATGCTGCACCCCCCTGCAATCCCTACACAGATCTGGCTGGCACAGGGCACAAAACCACAGCTCGCCCCTATACACGAAGCCAAGCCAGAGCACAACTAAGTGCAGTACAGCCATCTTCTCAGAAAAACTCTTCACAAGCTCAAGAGGTCAAGACACGAAAGCTTTAGCAACTAATCCACACCTAATGACCCTCCTAAGTGGTACTCAGAATATCACTCAAGAAATCACTCAAGATATCCCTCAAGTAATTAATGAACAAAAGAAGAAAAGGCACACTAACCTGGGAACTTCCTCTCTGCCCAGAACGTTGGAGGCTATATACCACACCCCCTCAACAGTATTTATAGGAACTCAAACACTGAGATCCTGCTCTGTTCTAGTAACAAGAAGCCGAAAGCACCAGCCTGAAGATGACGAGTGAGACCTCGTCGAAACGTCGCCTAGACACCCCAACTCTTACACGGGAAGACACCCGAAGACACCAAAACCTGCATTCCTGTACCCGTGAAAATCTACGAAAGCAAATATCTCACCTCTACGGGGAGGAAACCTTCCAGCTGACAAGAACCTACGAGAAACTAGAAATCCGAAGAGCCACCATCTTATGTGATCTCTTGTTCCTACGTAACTGCCGAGACAACAACTTAATTCCCACATGCTTCCAACTTAAATTCCACTCTAAAACCCCAGCTACCGAAAGGATCCTGAAACGAACTGAACTATCCCTAATCAGAAACGAACTACATAAGAAAAGATACCTACTAAACCAAACCAACAAAGATCTGCTCACTCTTCACCTCAAACTCTGTAACAAAATCCACCCTGCACTCTGGGACAAATGCAAACAACTAGCCGTTTGGAGAGCTGAAACAGAGTCCTCACATAAGACAGACACACACACCAACAAACTCCACAAACTAGAGAAACGCCAGAAGCCCAGCCACCCTCCACAACAACCCATGAAACAAACAGTACATAACATATCAGACAGGATCCTCACCTCAACTGAAACCAAAGTACTCTCCAAAGGTTTCAACTTTGCAGTCGCCCCGAGACGCATCCCCACGGAAAACATCATATGCGGAGTCGAAGCTAGCCTAACCAAAATCAACCCAGATGAAGCCAATAAAATCAGACTTGAAGTCACCAACATCCTCTGCTCCAGCAAACCACCCAGAAGCAATCTACACAAAGAAGAACAGAAAGCACTCACCAACCTGAGGAAAGACAACAACATAATCATTCTCCCAGCAGACAAAGGTAATGCCACTGTTGTGATGAACACATCGGACTACCAAGCAAAACTATCAAATCTACTCCAAGACCCTACCTACCAACCTATAAAAACAGATCCCACCACCTATCTGGAAAAAACCACCAAATCCAAAATAAAAGCCTCTCCTATCAGTGAAGAAATCCAGCTAAGAATCATCCCCAGAGAAAAATCATCCAGATGCCCCAAACTCTACGGTCTCCCCAAGATACACAAAGAAGGAACACCACTCAGACCAATAGTCAGCTCCATAGGCTCACCTCTACAAAATCTCGCTAAATTTCTCGCTAAGCAACTTCAGCCCTATGCAGAATCTATCGCTTCACACGTTACAAACTCCTTCCAGTTCATAGAAACAATAAAGAAGCAAAACCTACATCCCGATGACCTACTTGTGAGCTTCGATGTTGTATCTCTCTTCACACAAGTGCCCATTAATGAAGCCTTGACAGCCATTCAAAACAAATACAATCCCCCCGAATACATCCTGGACCTGACCAACCACTGCCTAACCAACACGTACTTCATCCACAATGGACAAAGATACAAACAGATAGAAGGAGCACCTATGGGATCACCCCTCTCACCGGTCATCGCAAATCTGTACATGGAACACTTTGAAACCAATGCTTTAGACAAGTCAGAACACAAACCCAAACTTTGGCTCAGATATGTTGACGACACCTTTGTAATTTGGCCACACGGGAAGGAAAAACTAGATAGCTTCCTCACACATCTCAACAGCCTACACCCCAAAATACAATTCACTATGGAAATAGAAGCCAACAACCAACTTCCCTTCCTTGACGTCCTAATCTACAAAAAACCTGATGGCTCCCTAGGACACACTATCTACCGGAAAAAAACACACACCAACCGCTACTTACATGCACAATCACACCACCACCCTGCACAAATAAACTCCGTAGCCAAGACTCTCATCTCCAGAACCAAAGGCCTGGCTGACAAAGACCACTTGACAACTGAGTTACAGAATCTCTCAAATGTGTTAATCGCCAACGGATACCAGCAAAACAGGGTTACGAAGCTAATCCAAAAAGAAACACCCCCCAAAAACCAAGACACAGAAGAAAACAATGGCATGGCCCTCCTTCCTTATATCAAGGGCACTACAGATAAAATTAGCAAAATCCTCCATAAACACAATATCAAAACAGCCTTTTGCACCAACCAAAAAATAGCCAATATCCTCAGAAACCCAAAAGATAAAATCCAGTTAGAAAACCAAGGGGTCTATGAAATACCCTGCAAAGTCTGCCCAGCCACGTACATTGGACAAACAAACAGACGAATAAATGCACGTATCGCAGAACACAAGAATGCCGTCAAAAAAGAAGAAAAAACTTCCTCTCTTTACCAACACATGAAAGAAACAGGACACGAAATTAATTTTGCAGATTCCAAATTGCTCTTTAACATGGAACATCACCACAAGAGAATAATCATGGAAGCCATCGAGATAGAGAAACACCCTCACAACATGAACAAGCGTGACGACACGTCCCGCCTGCCAGACATCTGGAAATTAGCCCTCCCCACAAAAACCGACACCAGAACCAGAGGCACACAGAACGCCATCTCCAATCAACCACACCAGACCCAAACCCAGACCCTCTCCACAGATAAATTACAGACACCATCCAGTAGCCAAACCATAGTGGCACCTCCGGATGCTGCACCCCCCTGCAATCCCTACACAGATCTGGCTGGCACAGGGCACAAAACCACAGCTCGCCCCTATACACGAAGCCAAGCCAGAGCACAACTAAGTGCAGTACAGCCATCTTCTCAGAAAAACTCTTCACAAGCTCAAGAGGTCAAGACACGAAAGCTTTAGCAACTAATCCACACCTAATGACCCTCCTAAGTGGTACTCAGAATATCACTCAAGAAATCACTCAAGATATCCCTCAAGTAATTAATGAACAAAAGAAGAAAAGGCACACTAACCTGGGAACTTCCTCTCTGCCCAGAACGTTGGAGGCTATATACCACACCCCCTCAACAGTATTTATAGGAACTCAAACACTGAGATCCTGCTCTGTTCTAGTAACAAGAAGCCGAAAGCACCAGCCTGAAGATGACGAGTGAGACCTCGTCGAAACGTCGCCTAGACACCCCAACTCTTACACGGGAAGACACCCGAAGACACCAAAACCTGCATATATATATATATATATATATATATATATATATATATATATATATATATATTGTATGCAGAATTGACAAATGCACACATTTTTCCAAGCAGTTTTCCCTAAAAGAATGCATCTTTGTACACATTGTTTGGGTTAAAGCACTGCATTGTGAAGTTTGGATAAGTGTGAATTTCAAAGAATAGCTGTGTTTCTGTTCTTGTATTGGTTAGAGGCGTGTGAATTAGGTAGTTTCTCATTAAAATGTAAACAAAAGTGCATTTCTTGCCCATCCCTATCCCTGCCATCTCCAAGTAAATCTGGAGAAGGCCCCGTTTAGATGGGCCATTAATAACAGGCAGCTTGCTCTATTCCCATACAGTTTATTGTCTACTTTAGGTTAGTGTGATTTTTATTAGGATTAGAGTTAGGCATCGGGAATGTGTCATCTGATGAGAGTTTCAAAAGACAATGGAGAATCAGGCAAGGTGAGGCTCAGATGGTTTAGATTTAGAAGAAGCTTTGTTGTGGAAATTAGCATGGAAATTTGTAGAAATGTGGGTAGTGGTGGGTATTCTAGCATAGGGTGCATACAAACAGAGACTGAAAGAAGAAGAAATGAACAACAGCAGGAAGGAATATAAGCAGCAGTGAGGAAGTTATATGGTATGGGGTTGACTGGCAGAGAGCTTTTAATCTAAGGACTAGAATCTTGAGATGCATCCAAAGCATGATGGAAGGACCAGTTCTGGGGCTGAAGGAAATGGCGGACATAATCACAGCAACAGGAGAGAAAGATTAGTTTAGTAGAGAGGCTTTCTGATCCGACAGCAAATAAGTATGAAAAATCTGGCAGTTTCTTGATCAATGTTCTTCCTCCTGCAAGCAGCTTAGAAACCAGCATTTTATTATCTTCTACCAAACACATTATTGGTGCCTCCCCCATTCATTGTTGTTTAGTTGTATAGTGCAGGCTGTCACTCAGGAAAGCTGATCTCCGGAACCTGCTTTCAATTAAAATAAGAAGACTGGAAAAAGCCCATGTTAAATGCCTATATTGATTCACTGCCTTTTGCTGTGCCAGGTTAATGAGGAGTCTCTCCATACAATGAAGTGATTTTGTGGGGAAGAAAGTTAATTGCTTAATTTAAAAAGGTTTCTGTTGGCATTTATTGCCTCTTGCTTGTATAGCTTTGCTCCTCATTTTACAAATCTAAGTGCTGGCATATCAAGTCTTAGGATCTGGCTCTTAAGTTGTGGTGCTATTGTCACTATTATCAAGAGTATTTTCATCTCCATGTCATTGGGAAGACTCTGGAGAAATCTTCATGAGGATAACAAGCCTATCATTTATTATTCTTTATTTTTGAAAGCAGAGGGCTGTATTCAAAGTTTTCTGTCCCCTGGTATGAGGACTCTTACACTTACAGATAGGTAAAGAAAAAGGGACCCCTGACCATTAGGTCCAGTCGTGACCGGCTCTGGGGTTGCGGCGCTCATCTCGCTTTATTGGCCTAGGGAGCCGGCATACAGCTTCCGGGTCATGTGGCCAGCATGACTAAGCCGCTTCTGGCGAACCAGAGCAGCGCACGGAAACGCCGTTTACCTTCTCGCCGGAGCGGTACCTATTTATCTACTTGCACTTTGACGCGTTTTCGAACTGCTAGGTTGGCAGGAGCAGGGACCGAGCAACGGGAGCTCACCCCATTGCGGGGATTCGAACCACCGACCTTCTGATCGGCAAGTCCTAGTCTCTGTGGTTTAACCCACAGCGCCACCCGCGTCCCTTACACTAACAGATAGGTGTTTAAATATTGTGCAACTGAAGAATCCAATGCAACAATTGAAAAAACTTGTTGCAAAACAGATCACACATCCTACTGTGCAACAAAATTACCAGCACCTGCTTATTTTGGATACAACTCAGATGAGAGTGAGTGTGAAAGCACACACACACACATACGTGGCCATGCAATTGGAGGAAGAAGGGAGGCACACTGAGAGGGGAGAAGTGAGTGATTAAAACTATGACAAAAGTAAAGTCGGGATGAAAGGAACTGAGAAGGAAATGGCAATTTTAAACAACAGCAGAAGTTTGAGTAAAGGATGGATGGATACTAAGAGGGGGAAAGTGGCCATTTTAAACAACGACAAAAGTTTGAATATCCTTGTAATATTTTTTGTTTGGTGCATCCCAAAGGTTTAGCAAAGCCAGGGTGCAAATAGACACAAGATAGTTCGCAAGAGTATTCATATTAATTGTTTAGTAGTAGTGTTAATTTCCCCTAGAAATCTGCCGCACAAGGGCATTCCCACATGTTCCCTGGCGTGCTCTGCAATGTCAGCAAATTGGAGACAGGTTCTTACTGATGCAAGAGTATAATGTCAACAAGATACTGTTTTTAACTCAATTTCCTTTACTTGGGCAGAGGTCATTGTTAACTGCTTCCTCCCCCAAACTTCATTCCACTCTGAGTCTTTGATCTTCTGGATGTCTTGTTCCCAAATTTTCCTCAAAACTTGCAACTTTCCGATATCTTTTCCCAATAACGTTTGCTATACCCGGACCTTTATGTCCACTTGTTGCGTCAGGACCAGCTGTTTGAATGTTGCAAGCTCCATAGCGACTCTTGTCAACTTGATAAGAAGTTACCTTGGCGTATCATTAACCGCCACCCCTCCCAGTTATAAGGGCTAGAAAATAATAGTAATTTGTTCTTACAACTGCATGTGCTGCCTTTTTCCATTTGTGCTGTTGCCATGTTGCTGCGTGGGTCTTTCCCTTGGTCAGGAAGTACATTGTGTTGTTTTCTTTCATTTTTCTAACCTAGGGAAAATGCTACATCTAACTACTTACCTGTAACAAATGTTGCATACTCACTCACCCGCACCCGTGGCCCCTCTCAGTTCAGTGTGACTTACTCCCTAGCAACTGTGTTTAGGGTTGCAGCTTAAATATAACTCTGGCCTTCCTTAAGTCATTTCCTTGCATCAGTGGTGGTGTTGGGGAGCTTGTTGGCTTCCAGTTTTTGGATTCCAACTCCCTTCAGCCCTAGCCAGCATGGCCGATGATCAAGGATCATGGGAGTTGTAGTCCAACAGCACCTGAAGATGCCTAACATTCTACCCTGCCACTCATAGTTTTGTGGGTTTAGCAGCATCTACAGGATCAGAAAGTGCTTCTTACATGCCCATGAAGAAGAATGATTGTGTTTGACTGCATGAACAAGGAAAGAAGCCACAATTTTGCTTCTGTCCTACCTAGCAGGCATTGGAAAGAAGGCAATAGCTTCTAGGTGTGCTCTTAGTTCTTACTCTTTCTATATTTATTTGTCTTGCAGAAACATGCCCGGGGGCAGGTGCTCTTTGACCTAGTCTGTGAGCACCTCAACCTCCTGGAGAAGGATTATTTTGGACTTACATTCTGCGACTCAGATAGTCAGAAGGTATGTTTTGGGTGGCCCTGATAGAGGCCTGTGCTGTGTCTATTCAAGAAGCTGTGATTAAATAAGACTTCTTCTTATGTGCTCTCTCTTTCCATTTCAGAACTGGTTGGATCCATCCAAGGAAATAAAGAAACAGATTCGCAGTGAGTAATGTAGCTGGAAGCCCGTGTACTCAATGGCTTCCTACGTTTTCTAACTGGGCCTCTATGGTAACATAGATGAGCAGAAATTCTCCCCTTGTCCATAAGATACCATTAGTAAGCAACTTGATTGTTGTATTCAAAATATTTTCCAAGCATGAAAAGGAACTGACTTGAGAAGAATAGAGGCTTGAGGGAGAATAAGGCCTTAAGGATCTAACATTCTCCAGTGTTCCAGTTGCCACTGACACCTGTATGAAGTGTTATACTATGCCTAGAGTGCTGTGTGCCTATACCAATACAGTAGTATTGTTACCGACCATGACACCCTCTTTTTGTCACTCTTTGCAGAGTGGAAATAATAGTAACTGCAAACTATCATTGAAAGAAAGGAGTGCAGTGAAGAACCTCATGATTGTATAAAATACATTATATGATAGGAGCACCAAGCAGTGGGGGACATTCACTTTTGTAACCTGGTTCCTTTTGGACTGCAACTCGCACCAGCCCCAGCCATCATGGCCATGGCTGGGGGTTGGGGGTAGGCTGAGGTAAAGCAAGCAGCGCACTCTGCCCTGATGTAGAAAGGCAGGAAAGAGTGGTGATAGGTCATAGGCCCTTGGTCATATTGGCTCCCATGCTCCTTTCATTTTACAGGGAGGAGAAAGCTCTCCGTTGGGAGTTGGATTCTTGAATAGCAAGATATTGGGTAGTCTTGCTGCACAAGCGGTTTGCACGGATACCGCAGGAGGTCTTTCCCAAACAGCAGGCCCTCTGGGAGACAGGAGCCTGTTTCCATGGCAACAGCAAGTTGTAGCCTCTCTTGTGTGGCGAAGGCTGTTCTGCTGGGTCGCAGGTCTTAGCAGGCAAGCGCACCCTGCCATGTGCCTCAGCCGTGTACATCCAGTCAAGCAGAGATCCCTGCTGATTCTGAGGAGTTTGTCTTTTTTGAGGCACATTAATAGTTTCCTTGCATAGCAGGCGGGAGGCAGTGTGAGGCGGTCGGAGTCATGGAAGTGGGAATTGGAGATGAGTGCAAGTGTGAGAGACGAAGGAAAGGAAAGGGTACCTCAGCTGAGTATGTCTACTCCATCATATTTTCCCTTTTCTCCATCTCTCCGTTACATAGGTGGCCCCTGGAACTTTGCCTTCACCGTCAAGTTTTACCCACCAGACCCTGCCCAGCTCACAGAGGACATCACGAGGTGAGTCAAAGCTACATATTCCCCTCTTAAGCAATGGAATGTGTTGAGCTGAACACACACACACACACACACACACACACACACACACACACACACACACCAAGCCTCAACCACCCACCGCTGCCACTCATTTTGACATCAAGCTGACTTCCGCTGGTGATGACTGAGAGAGGTGATCACTACTGGAGAATGGTCCTATATAACAACAACAGCAGCAGCAGCAGCAGCAGCAGCAACAACAACAAACAAACAAACAAACAAACAAACAAACAAATAAATAAATAAATAAATAATAAAAAATATTATTTATATCCCCACCCATCTGGCTGGGTTTCTCCAGCCACTCTGGGCGGCTCCCAACAGAATATTAAAAGCACAATAAAACATCAAACATTAAAAACCTCTCTAAACAGGGCTGCCTTCAGATGTCTTCTAAAAGTCAGACAGTTGTTTATTTCCTTGACATCTGATGGGAGGGCCTTCTACAGGGCGGGTGCCACTACCGAGAAGGCCCTCTGCCTGGTTCCCTGTAGCTTCACTTCTTGCAATGAGGGAACTACCAGAAGGCCCTCGGTGTTGGATCTCAGTGTCCAGGCTGAACGATGGGGGTGGAGACGCCCCTTCAGGTATACTGGACCAAGGCCGTTTAGGGCTTTAAAGGTCCTAGGACTTGCCTCCAAAATCAAAAGCAACGGAATAGCACAAGCGTTTCTCAGCTTCCATCCCCACTGCTTACACTGGCCACTGGAAGGATGCAACCTAATATCTTCTTCTGGAAGGAAGGAATTGATTTTAGGCAGCCTTCCCCAAGCTGGTGCCCTCCAGATGTTTTGGACTACTAATAAACTGGATGTTCATCAAGCTGTGCCTGGCTTGGTGGGCCAGATACCTCTTCTGCACCTAGAGGTTTTCCAGGTATTAAATGCCTTCAGATTAAAAGTTATGACTGCAATCCCAGACAGCAACAAAATTATGAGATCTGAAAACCCTATAGTTCAGAGCAGCTAACTCGGTATTCCTTGCGGCTGCCAGTGTTGGCAGGGGGCCAATGGGAGTTGTAGCTCAGTGATACCTGGAGGGCTTCAGATTAGCCACCCATGCCCCAATAGGCCATTTTATGGCGGGCTGTGTTTGGCTTGGTGACTAGCAAATGGCTTGCTGTATTAAGAAGTCAACATGGCCCACCCCTTATTAAATGACTGCAAGGAAGTTCCTGATTTCCTGCTTGCTTTTCTCACGGCTGTCCCAACTGCTTGACTCCCTCCCCACCCTAGATACTACCTGTGCCTGCAGCTCCGAGCAGACATCATCAGTGGGCGCCTCCCATGTTCCTTCGTTACGCATGCATTACTGGGCTCCTATGCTGTGCAAGCTGAACTGGGAGATTATGACGTCGAGGAGCATGTGGGCAATTACGTTGGTGAGCTTCGTTTTGCTCCAAATCAAACTAGGGAGCTGGAAGAGCGTATCATGGAGCTGCATAAGACTTACCGGTGAGTATGTTTCTGTCCTTCTGTACTGAGAACAAGCAAGACCTGGGAAACGGGTTCTCTGACAGTGGTTTGGGAGCAGATAGCGCTGTGCAATCTATTTCTTTCTGCCCCTGTCTTGTAAAAGCCCAGTGAAGGAAATACCAGCATTTTGCCCAGCTGTCAGGAGCTGATGGTTTACACTTCTGCCGTTTCTCCCTTTCCTTTCAAAGGGGCATGACACCTGGAGAGGCAGAAATTCACTTCCTGGAGAATGCCAAGAAGCTTTCCATGTATGGAGTTGACCTGCATCATGCCAAGGTACGGTAGACCTGTAGTGTGTGAAGAAGCCCTCAGAATGGGTTGGGTTGCATGCCCTGAAGAAATTGCCACATCATCTCTTCACCCCTGGCCAAACTCTGCACCAGCGCACAGGATGCATCAGTTTAGTGGTGCGAATTTTCCTAGGACTCATCTAATAATAAGATGAGGCACTGCCATCATTTTTTTTCCTGTCAGAAAACATGACATCTTGGTGAAGCAGATTAATTCAAATTGTCAAATGTTTAAGATTGGAGCTGTCTTCTTCTTTCTTTCTTTTTAAAATAAACAAACAATCAAACAAAAACCTTAAGGTACCATGTGGCCGTATTGTGGGACCTTTTCTGTAACAAGTGGAATGTGGAGATTTTATTCCATGAAAGCTGATTACTCCATAGTTTTTGCAGGTTGTGTGTGTGTGTTTTTTTAAGGAAAAACACACAAAAAGATTCTTGGTGTGTTTGTGTATATATATACCTATTCAATGGTCATCTACCTGTAGTTTCCTACATGTTTTCTCCTTTCTCCTAACACAGTTAAAATTCCATCCATTTTTTCTGTTCTCCTGTCTGTTTCCTGTATTTCTTACCTTCACAACTTTTTTCCTCTTCCATATCCATGCATGATCTGGCTGCTAGGACAGCAAGTTTTGGCCTCTCCAGATAGAGCAGTTTCATGCTTTACAAGCAGCAACCCAATTTGATGCGGTGAAGTTAATCCCTTAAAAGCCAGAGCTAATTGAACGCAGCAAAATCTCCCCTGCCTGCTCTCTAGCAAACTTCCTGGTGTGCTCAAAGAGGCGGAGGAGCCTCGAGAAGACGGAGGGCACTGAATTTCGGGCCACATATCTGATCCCTCTGATTACAACAGCTCTCTAAATCATGACCCACAACTCTGGGAGCCTGCTGGTTTCCTGGTAGCAGTCTGAACAGTACTCTGCTGTCCCCTAGCGTCAAAATTGTCTATGGGTTAGAGCACATGGGAGGATGCTTCCAACACCCCCACCCCCTTTGTAATAAATAGATGTTGCAAGCAAATGCTGTTGGCAGGCTTGTGCTGCTGGCCAGGACTTTTCCCAGGATCAGGAAGCGCATTTTATGAGATTAGTGCAATATGCTCCCCACAAGAATCCCCTAATGGGGAATACACCTTTAAACCTTGGCCGTGGTGCCTCAGTCCCCGCAGTCCTTTTCACCAGTGAAGCATCCCCTGCTGTTGTGTCTTAAATACTTAGGCAGTCAACTTTTGCCTGCTTGGGGAACATTAGCCCGGGGAAAAGAAGTAGCTATGCTATGCTGCAGCCTGTTTTTGCAAGCATAGAGAATGACAGAAGACACGCAATGCCATGCACTCTTAGTGTGCCCGCTTTCCTAAAGCAAAATTCCTGATGGTCTTTCCAAGAAGAACGGCATTCCATGATGCTCCCCCTAGTAACACCCTTTTCTCAGGCCTAAACCAGGAAGATCTCCTTTGTCTGGAGTTGGAACTGGAGGTGTGGCTCACCAGTAGAGACCATATTCCTAAAGTTGTGGCTGGTCAGATGATCTCTTTCAAGTTCTGAAATTGTTTCTATATGAGTTAGATGGGGATAAAGGCAGACAAGTGACCCACTTGGAATTTAGGAGGGTGGTGTGTTAACCTGCCCTTGCTCCTTCCCTGCTTTCACATCCTTGACCGGTTTAAAATAATACCTTGGCACTTACCAGCAGGGTTTGAGGATTTGCTTTGAATGCCTGACTTTGCACTGATGGGTTTTCGTATGTGCTAATACCTCTCTTTCTTTCTGTCTCTTGTTTTCTGCTTTGGCTCTTGCGCAGGATTCAGAAGGCATTGACATCATGCTAGGTGTTTGTGCCAATGGCCTTCTCATTTATAGGGACAGGCTGAGAATAAACCGTTTTGCCTGGCCCAAGATCCTCAAGATTTCATACAAGAGGAGTAATTTCTACATCAAAATTCGACCTGGTGAGGTAAGTGTCCCAAGTGTCCCCTGTCCAAAAGAAAGAAAAAAGTTCACTCTTTAGCAGGCAGTCAATTCCTGGGGAGAACCTGAACATTAGAAACACGAGTTTCCCATCTGGGTAATGAGTGTTCAGCAGGTCCATAGATTTGGCATTGACATAATGGCCAGCAATTATTTATGGTTGCCACTGATTTGTCCCCTCTCTTGAGTCCTCTGCCAAAGAAGGGATATATATTTCACTTTGAAACAAACTTTGGAGAAGAAGGAGAATGAGAAGGATGCTCACCATTTCTGTTTTATTTGAAGCCGAGTGCCAGATGGGAAGATTCTGTCTCTCAGTTTCTTTGCTCACATTTGCCCGAACATGTGAACACTGGGTCTGTAGATGGGAAGCAGGGTTGGCCATGCAAAGTGTGCCCCAGAGCCCATTTCCACATGCACTCTATGTCTCCAGTCTTAGCCCATGTTGAATAGGAAAAGTCTGCTGGCCATTTTTAAACACATGCCCTTGGAATGTTGTTAGAACATCTTGTGCAATCAGGGACCTTTCTTCGTCTCTCATGCCTGGCACAGTGAAAAACTCCAACCACCCATCCTTTGAGTTTTCTGCAGTTCACAGAGAACCCAGAGAAAGGAAAGGGATATTTTTGCTGGTTGTCCATAGCAGGAGCAACCGGGGGTGGGGTGGGGTGGGAAGGGCAGTCCCACTCACAACTGAATTTGTGGATTCTGGAGTAGGAAAGATCTGTTTTAAGAACATGAGAAAAGTCCAGTTGGATCAGACCAAAGGCCCAGCATCCTGTTTTTAGAGTGGCCAAAATACATCAAGAACCACATGTTCAAAAACTGAACCCAACCACCAGCCTCAATGGAGCAGAAGCTGACGGTTGATGTAACTTGACCCTGGTGGGAAAACAGGAAACTGACTGTTCAACTGGAGCAGACCTTGATTTCATCTTTGCTGGCACCTACCTTCCTCCCTCCCTCTCTGTCCATCATTCCCTCAGGGGGGTTGGTAAGGGCTGACTTGATTCTTGGTCATAATGTCTGTTCTTTGTTCCCTGCAATTTCAGTATGAGCAGTTTGAGAGTACTATTGGCTTCAAGCTGCCCAACCACCGCTCGGCCAAGAGACTCTGGAAAGTTTGCATTGAGCACCACACGTTCTTCAGGTGAGACTGGGGGGGGGGGGTGGATCATGAAGGCTTTGTCCTCTATAAGGCGGTGCTACAGATAAGATTGAAAGGTTTATGGATCCTTTCTCGCTCAGTCTAGCCTATTTGACAGGGTTGTTGTGAAAATAAATTCAGATAAAGATATATTGCCACCCACCTGGAAGTCTAAATATGTTTTTGAGCAGGAAGCAACCTGTAGAACAGAGTCCCTGCCAGATATGATCTTTACCGTGGAGTGGTAATTTGAGGATTCCCAGATATGAGTCTCTGTTCTCTTAAAAAAGAAAACCTCAGCCTTGCAGCTTACAGCATGGTTGGTGTTGCCTTATTAGCTGACAAGAGGGAACAGTGATCTTGTTTCCAGCTGTAGAATATGAAGCATACTGGTAGCTGAGACAGTTTACAGGGTAGGGCAAGATAGAGGGAGAAATGAGCTTTGTGTGTTCTGTGTTCTGTAAGACATCAACTAGGTTTAGAATTCTCTTGAAGGCAAAAATTATTTTACTGACTTGCTAGTTCCCAGATTATGTTGCTAGTTCCCAGATTATGGTTTCACCCAGGCCCTCTGAGTTTGTGTGCATTTTTATTCTAGCCCTAGCTATGAATCAAGAAGGGAGAGGTCATGAATTTTATCTGTCCAATGAGATGCTGTTCATCTGTATCTTTTCAGTAAATATTCAAAGAGTCAATTCATATGTCACATTCTGTTGCTGCTATGAACTTTTAACAGCTCATAGGAGTGCATTGTGCTTCATTTGCGTGTGAAGGAGAGATGCATGCAGTATCTCCGGTCATAAATTCCCACTCACAGGAATGGGTTTCATGTGCTGCTTATGGAAATTGATTTATGGCATGGTTTGCATTCCTTTCTCCAGTATTAACGCAGCTCAGATAAGTAGATCACTACAATCTGAGCTGTTGAATGTGCACGTCATGGGCAGAATTGGGTATCTGGTGCTCAATTCAGCATCTTGATAATCTCAACACCCACTGTTAAAGGGAGACTTTCAGAGTTCTGCTCAGTAGGATGATCTGGGAAATGAGTAGGCTGTGCCAGGCATGGGCCAACCAGGATATTTAGTAGGCAGAAGTGTGTTTCAGGGCCCTGACAGTTACTTTTGGTTGGCAAAAGAAAATGTATGCAGATCTGCCTTTACAGTGGTACCCCGCAAGACGAACGCCTCGCAAGATGGAAAACCCGCTAGACGAAAGGGTTTTCCGTTTTGGAGGCGCTTCGCAAAACGAATTTCCCTATGGGCTTGCTTCGCAAGACGAAAGCCCATAGGGAAATCTCCGGGGACCTCTTTTAAATGCTAGCGGTGGGGAGCAAAGCCTTTCCCCCCCCCTCTGGCCTTCAGAAGAGGTCCAGGAAGGCTGGCGGGGGCCGAAAGGCTTTGCTCCCCAGCGCCAGCATTTTAAAAGCAGTCCGGGATAGCAGGGAAGCGCTTCCTGCTATCCCGGACGGCTTTTGAAGGCAGGAGAGTCTCCGCCAGCAGCGGCAGCGCTGCCGCTGCTGGCGGAGAGGTCCGCGAAGCCTGGGCGCGCTGCGCGCAGGCTTCTGCATGCCAGCAAGTCTCCGCCAGCAGCGGCAGCGCTGCCGCTGCTGGCGGAGAGGTCCGCGAAGCCTGGGCCGGACAGCTTTTGAAGGCAGGCGGGGGGAGCAAAGACTTTCGCCCCCGCCAGCCTTCAGAAGAGGTCCAGGACCTCTTCTGAAGGCTGGCGGGGGGCAAAAGTCTTTGTCCCCCCTGCCTGCCTTCCCAGGGGCTTTTAAATCGCCCCGGACAGCGGAGAAGTCCTCCGCTGTCCGGGGCGATTTTAAAATGCCGCCCGCCAGCATTTTAAGATCGCCCCGGACAGGGGAGAAGTCCTCCGCTGTCCCGGGGTTTTTTAAAATGCTGGGGGTGGGAAGAAAAGCCCTTGTCCCCCCCCAGCCTTCAGAAGAGGTCCGGGGACAGACTGTCCCCGGACCTGGTCTGAAGGCGGTTTCCCTAGGAACGCATTAATTGATTTTCAATGCATTCCTATGGGAAACCGTGCATCGTAAGACGAAAAAACCGCAAGACGAAGAGAATTGCGGAACGAATTAATTTCGTCTTGCGAGGCACCACTGTACTGTTTGAGACTAACAGAACTGGTTATGACTCTGTAAGCTACTGTTTCTTAGGCAGCTGTCCATACACATCCATTACTCCATCTCCAATGGATGGGACATTTGCCAGGGGCATTTGAGCTCTATTAAAGGAGCAAAGGCTTTGAGGCAACCTTTCCCCGCTCCTGGCCACACACTTTGCAGGTTTTCTACTTGTCTGCCTCTGAAACATTTCCTATCCTGACAGGCCAATGTTTTATACATCAAGACATAGTCCCAGATCGTTTACCCTGTACATTTCCTGTGACATCCTTTTCCCCTTTAACATTCACTGCAGAGCAGCTGGCAGAACATCCCTAGATGCATTTAGAAGGTTTGTTTGTTCAGATGACAACAAAAAGCGAGTAGGGCCAACTGTTGGTTGCTTTGTCACATTGTGTGGCTTCCACGTAATGCAAGGAAGCCATCAATTGCATACGGTGCTCCTCACAGTCTTCCGAAATTGGGCACATCCACAAAGCCAAAACTTCCTCTTCTTTCAAGGTGGGGTGGGAGAGCACATGAGAAAGAGCACTAGAGAGCTTCAGGGGATAAACCGTCCGTGCATAACAAAGCAATACAGGGAAGTGACACCGTGTCAGAATTCAGCTTACGCGAGGATTTGGCAAAGATGCAAGTGCAGGGCTTCAGTCTGCAGCTGGCAAGAGCCATTAATCCAAGCCACAATCAAGAGGCAGAGTCATAAAGTCAACTAGAATCAATAAGACCATTGGGCAAAACTCGAGACAGGAGAAATGGGAACTGGGGACATGATAAGGGATCAGGAGTGTGATTGGGGGGAAACCTTGAGCATTAGTGAAGAGCAGTCTAATAGCACCCTGACTTGAGACGTCACTGTATACAGATGGCTTTCTGTTTCCAGTCTTATGAAATGGACTCTATTGGAGGGGGAGTTTAGTGAACCCAGTTGGGTGTGCCTTCCAGGCCTTGAACACAATAGGTTTGTTTCTCCTCTTCCAGGCAAGGGCTGGGGCAAGTGGACTAAAGTTTGAAGTGGAGAACCATCACACACACAAAATACACACTTAAGTTTTTCTGTGTTTGCAGAGCAGGGGTAGGCGTGTTCTTTTCCGCACTGATGTTGTCTCTGTATCCCCGCCTCTGCTGCACGTGGGCCTGCCATAGTCACAGTCATAGAATTGAGGTGGAAGGGATCCAAGGGTCAACTAGTCCAACCCTGCAGTGCAGGATGGTTTTAAAGTTCTTAAAACTATCCCCCCGCCCAAATAAATAAATAATCATTGAGGTCTTCCTACCAATCCTTTATTCACACTAATAGAATAACAGATGTTTGGAAACAGATGTTGTCATAATAACATAGCCTAGGAACTGGATATATTTACCACAGTGCAAATACATCTTTCCCCAAAGAGCTGCGTCAGCAGATGGCTGCACACTAAACGAACACATGTTCCAGCATAAGACCTGTGCAGAGTTCTGGCCTTTGCTCCTTGCCTCCTCTGGCACTCCAGCCATTAACATCCCAGGGAAGCCCTCGGGGAACGCATGGAAGAGAGAGTTGGCTTGGAAGCTCTTCTTCGTCACGGGTTAACTTTCTACAGATTGTACTGATTTAGTTAATCCTAAATGATGGGGAACATCTTAGGCGTTGGCAGGCAGAATGTTTTAAAAAATTAGTTAAGGTTAGAAAAACCAAGTGTCCCAGAGAGCTTCATGTAGTGCTCTTCAGCTGGCTCGTTCACCAAACCAGAAGAATTGTGACATTCAGGTAGGCTAGAAAGGTGATAATGGATTATTCAATTCATATGCCATGTACATAACCATTTTATATATAAAAAGCCAGTGTGGTGCTGGATTGAGTGCTGGGCTTGGATTGAAAGTTCCAAGTAGGATTCAAATTATTATTATTATTATTATTATTACTATTATTATTATCATCATCATCATCATCATCATCATCATTTATACTCCACCCATCCGGTTGGGTTTCCCCAGCCACTTTGGGCAGCTCCCAACAGATTAAAAATTGAATAAAACATCAAACATTAAAAACTTCCCTAAACAGGGCTGCCTTCAGATGTCTTCTGAAAGTGAAAGTCAGATAGTTGTTTATTTCCTTGACATCTGATGGGTGGGCGTTCCATAGGGTGGGCGCCACTACTGAGAAGACCCTCTGCCTGGTTCCCTGTAACCTCGCTTCTCGCAGTGAGGAAACCGCCAGAAGACCCTTGGAGGAGGACCTCAGTGCCCAGGCTGAATGATGAGGGTGGAGACGCTCCTTCAGTTATACTGGGCCGAGGCCGTTTAGGGCTTTAAAGGCACCAACACTTTGAGTTGTGCTTGGAAACGTTCTGGGAGCCAATGTAGGTCTTTCGGGACCAGTGTTATATGGTCTTGGCGGCTACTCCTAGTCTAGCTGCCTCATTCTGGATTAGTTGTAGTTTCTGGGTCACCTTCAAAGGTAGCCCCACGTAGAGCTACCTGGTTACAAAGCTCTCTGGTTTGCAGAGGTTGGATGCCCATCTATCATGGACGCTTTAACTGAGTTTTCTGCGTTGCATGGATTTGGATTGGATGTCCCTTGGGGTACCTTCCAGTCCTACAAGTCTATGATTGACCTTCAGACTGGTTGACAACACCCAGTCCAGCCTACCTCACAGGGTTGTTGTGGGGAGGAAATGGGATATCCCTCAGTATTGTGAACTCCTTCAAGGAGGGGTGAGATTCAGATGCAATTACTAAATGAAACATCATATTAAAATAAGACCTGGATGTTTGGCTTGCTACAGACACATTTTGCAGGAATATGCTAGCATTTGTTCCAAAATGTAGTCACATTTCTTTTTCAATAGGCATTTTTTTTAAATGTTACTTTCCCCGTAAACATATGTCAGGGAACTGACATCGGAGTGAGAGGTGAAGGGGAGGCTCCCAGATGGTGCTGGGGAAGGACCCAGCAGCAGGGGGAGAAACAGCTCAGTAGAGGGGGAAGCCAATCAGCGCAACACCGGGGATAAAGGGAGGCAGACGGGGGAATTGGAGAGAGGGATCCAGGACTCTTCACTGGACATCAGTGAGGAGAGCCCAGGTCCTCCGCTACCCACGCCTTCCCTGCGCAGAAGACTCCCGCGCAGTGAGAGGAGGAGGAGACTGGGTGTCAAACAACTTTTATGTTGGAAGAGGTTCAAGAAACGCCCACTGACGGATTCTGCCAGTGACTGAGGCAGCCACCATGAGAAGAGGCTGTGCAGTCAGAAAGTTTTAACAAGGCAAATTAACCAAGAAAGGCACCAGTTTACGCACGAGTAACTCATACCCATTACACATATTTGCATGCATATCAAGGGTGATCCCATTGCAGGGGATCTCATTGCAGATCCCAAAACACATTTGTGTTTTGTAGCACCATGAAAAGGTTGCAAATCCAAACAACTCTTTTATGTATAGGTGTGTGTCTGTGTGTGTGTGTGTGTGTGTGTGTGTGTGTGTGTGTGTGTGTGCAAGTGGACATTGCAAACAGTTTCTGTGGAGTGGAAGGTACAAGAGATGCTTCAGGCGGGGAAGCACATAGTTTCAAATGAGTAGTGGAGATCTAGGAAACTGAGATAGCATAGCTGCCTTGCCTTGAGACGTAAGAGCCATTCTACACGTTACACAGAAGGACTTGTCAATCTAATGGGGTAGAATTCTGGACTGTAGCAGTTCCAACTGGAGGAAAGGGAACTCATAAAACTTGCACATCCAAGAGAAATGTTTAATGTTGCATACTCTCGAACATGTTGGTTTATTATAAAATAGGGAGACTTTGACATGCAGGGACATTAAATAAATGCAACCTTTCCCTGTATCATGGAGCACAGTCCAGAAATCTATCAATCAACTCTGCTTAATGTGTAGAATAAATCAACCTGTTTAGCAAGGCAGCACAGAACACAGATACATCAAAGTTTCAGATTGTCACAGTCAAGGGACCTTCAGATCAAACTCACTTGCTGCATCAGCAGGGCAAGTAAAATGGTCTTTCTTCAAAATTAGGGCATCAAAGTCCGATTAAACCATGACTGGAAGGAGAACATAGCTACATTAATAACTTGCAGAAGGTTGTTCTGGCAAGTAAGAATCACTGTTTATTGATGAATGGTAATCTGTTGGCTAGGGACACGGGTGGCGCCACAGAGCCTAGGGCTTGCTGATCAGAAGATTGGCGGTTCAAATCCCTGCAGTGGGGTGAGCTCCCGTTGCTCGGTCCTTGCTCTTGCCAACCCAGCAGTTCGAAAGCACATCAAAGTGCAAGTAGATAAATAGGTACTGCTCCAGCGGGAAGGTAAACAGCATTTCCCTGCGCTGCTCTGGTTCGCCAGAAGAGGCTTAGTCATGCTGGCCACATGACCTGGAAGCTGTATGCTGGCTCCCTCGGCCAATAAAGCGAGATGAGCGCCGCAACCCCAGAGTCGTCCGCTACTGGACCTAATGGTCAGGGGTCCCTTTACCTTTTAATCTGTTAACTGGATGAGAACCTTGAAAATTTTTGGTGGGGGGGGTGCATGCATGATGTCTGCACATGAAGCCACAAATTTCATCTAATGGTACTTATCCTGGAAAGAGTGATTAAGTAAACAATTACTTAAGTAATTGTTTAAGTAATTTCGTCCCAGTAATTAAGTAATTTCGTTATCCCCGAAGGGGGCAATGACAATAAAGATATTATTATTATTATTATTATTATTATTATTATTATTATTATTATTATACTTGACATTAGATTTCCATGCTCAGAACCCTGTATGACAGACAGTGCAACTCACAACCTTGAGGCTGATTGTAAGCTACCTCTGGCTAAACATATTTGATCATAATATCGTAATGAAACATAATATTTTATTTATATTTATTGAACTTGTATACCTCCCTTCATCCAAAGATCTCGGGGCAGTTCACAGCATAAAATCTGCAAACTTTGAGATGTTGCCACTGCTGCCTGCTTTCCCTTTGTATCAGAGCTGGTACTTTGCATCCTACTGCTGAGTGGGCTACTAATCCATTACAATGTTTCCCCCCCCCTCCTCCTCCCCTTCTGCAGGTTAGTGTCCCCGGAGCCTCCCCCAAAGGGCTTCCTAGTCATGGGCTCTAAGTTCCGCTACAGTGGGCGAACACAGGCTCAAACGCGACAGGCCAGCGCCCTGATCGACCGTCCTGCCCCTTACTTCGAGCGCTCCTCCAGCAAACGGTACACCATGTCTCGCAGCCTCGATGGAGGTATGCCCCAAATTGGGGAGGGGGAGGGAGATTGGTTCACTGGTGGGCATGGGAAGGCTAATGTTTAAAGGATGGGGCCATCAACTGGGGTGATGGGTGGTTGTGGGCTAGCAGGGCAAGTTTATTATTCCTTGCTGTGTTGGGCTCAAGAACAGTTTTTTCCAACAATGGCTCGTAGGAGTCCCTTGGGTGGGTTGCCAGGCTTCCCAAAATGGGGCAAGGATTTTGGCTCCGATGGAGGAGATTATGCTTATCAGTGGCACCTAAACAAAGAGAAAAGTATTGGTGGCCCTTAGTCTGGGGACCATTGCTTTTAAGGAAAATTTTCTTTCAAATGTGCAAAAAGCTGTTTGGTATAGCCGAAAAAAATAGTCATATGTACATACAGATGCACACACATGCACAACAGCATGAATCATAGGGCTGTATCATGTTATGAACTTAAGAAGGTAGGTAAAGGGAGCGGGTGGCTCTGTGGTCTAAACCACCAAGCTCATTTGTTCTGGGGGGCTGAATTTCCCTACTTTAGGACTTGTTTAACATAGGGATTCAGCAATGAAGAAGCAAATGATTCCATAGGAGAGCCAGTGTGGTGTAGTGGTTAAGAGCGGTGGACTCGTAATCTGGTGAACCAGGTTTGCTTCCCCGCTCCTCCACATGCAGCTGCTGGGTGACCTTGGGCTAGTCACACTTCTCTGAAGTCTCTCAGCCTCACTCACCTCACAGAGTGTTTGTTGTGGGGGAGGAAGGGAAAGGAGAATGTTAGCCGCTTTGAGACTCCTTCAGGTAGTGATAAAGCGGGATATCAAATCCAAACTCCTCTTCTTCTCTTCATTAGCCCTTTCAGTTTACCTGAGCTGCCACCTGCAACTTCTGGACATGAGATATTGGAGGGTTTTTGTGAATGCTGGAGAGGTTTTTCTTCATGTGTTGTTAGAAATATTATGTTCCCCAAGGCAACTCAGCTTCTCTTCTTGAAGAAACAGAGAAGCAGAGAGCGGAAGTGAAAAACTGCCCTAGAAAGGGAATTCTGTGCCCTAGAGGATGAGGAACTACAACAATGGAGTGGTCTTGTTCGCCACGTTTCTGCCATGTTACATTGTCCCCCTACACTGTTGTAAACCTAGAAGCTCCTAAAAAAGTGGGTGACAGGAGCTCCATTTAAGATTTTGGGAGGTTGGTAGCAAGATTTGAAGAACAGCTCTTGGATGTATTAATATTAGAATGCAAAAAACAGCACTTTTCAACTGTGCTTACTGCACTTGCTAGCGCTCTCTCTCTCTCTCTCTATATATATATATATACCTATAGCAAAGTGATCAACACTGGTTAAGCAGTTGCCCCATTAATTTTAAGCAAAGGGGTTAGCAATGCATTCTTACTACATGGGGCTAATATATAATAAGTCACTATGTAGAAACAGTGAGCTGACCAGAGATAGATGCATTCCTGAGGAATAGATCCACAATATGGGAGAACAGTTGATATACCTCTTCTGCCTTCCATATATAGCACCCTCTATTTTTAATTGCTTGATTAGTTTAAAAAAAGAAAGAAAAAAGTCAACAAACGAAAAACCAAAGGATATACAAATTGCAAAGAGTAAATAAATTTCTTACAACACAACTTCTATTATGACTTCCGGTCACACCATCGAGGGTCCCAGGTTTCTTTTATGTAACACACTTTTGGTTATCATTCCAATCTTTCCCCATATTTCTATTTTTATAAGATTTTCTCTGTTTCTACAGCGGTCATTCTAAGCCTGTCAGAGAATTCACATTTTTACAATGCTCTTTAAGATATTTTATGTAAATACCCCATTCTCTAATAAACGTTTGGTCTGTATTATTTCTAATTCTTCCTGTCATCTTTGATAATTCTGTAAATTCTAATAATTTTGTCTGCCAATCCACTTTGGTCGGGATGGAATCTCCTTTCCAATTTCTGGCTACTAAAATTCTTGCTGCCACTGTTGCATATAGGAAGATCTTCCTCATATTTTTGGGAATGTCCATACCTGTTAAACCCAGTAGAAAGGCTTCAGGGTTTTTTCCAAAAGAGATTTTAAACATCTTTTTGAGCTCATTATATATTATGTCCCCAAATCCCCCTATTTTCCTACAATTCCACCACATGTGTATCATTGTACCCTCTGCCTCTCTACATCTCCAACAAATGCTTGACCTGGTTCTGTACATTTTTGCCAACTTTGATGGTGTTAGATACCAACAGTAAAGCATTTTCATGAAGTTCTCTTGCAGGGTGTAACATGCCATAAACTTTAGGTGGATAGTTCCTCTATAGATGTAGCATAAAGTAAGCCACTTATTATACAGTGTGCTAAGCAAGAGATGATCAGCCCTGATGCAGATGAGTGGTGATGTTTTTGGGTTGTCAAGGACTTGACCCAAGGAATCTCAGGTAAACAAAGATCAAAATAAGACTTGAATCCCAGAGCTGATTTTATGGCAGTGTTGGATCATGAGCCTGTGGGATGTCCCCCACCAAGTGAAGGGGGATCTCTGCACCTTTTTTAAATATTGAGATTACATTGTTTCTAGAATTAAAAAGCAGGTACAGTAGCCTGTGCAGAACAAATCTACTCTTGCTTTTGGCTGGACTCAATGGGACAAAATAGGGCTCCTCCGTTTCTTTCTCTTTTCTGCACAGAATTCTCTCGCCCAGCTTCAGTCAGCGAGAATCACGATGGAGGAACAGAGTCGGACAGGAGAGACGAAGACAGCAGGTATGGAGGAAGAACGCGGTCCGAGACCGAGGATGAAGAGGTGACCACCCCAACAAAAATCAAGGAGCTAAAGGTACAAAATCTACATCGAGCCTTTGGGAGATCTGCCCCTGAAGGGAGGTTTCTGCCCTATCTGCCCCCTGGCCCCTACTCTTTGAATTAAGGGATGAATTAAGTGAGGAGCAAGCTCCCTTCATCTCAATACAGAATCGGGCTTTTCAAATCAAGCTGTTCCCCACCCCACGAATGGATGGAGCTTATAGGTCCTTTTCTATCTCTAGTGAGCCCTCCCAGCTCCATACCCCTTTCACAAGGGTAGCTTTGGTTGGCACGGATAGTGGAAGCAAGGAAGGCTGGCTAACGGCAGCAGCCGACATATTTTTAAGCTTGAATTCTCAGGGATTTGGGGCTCAGCTCATAATATATGAAATGGGATTTAATTCATTATTTAACAAATAATAATCTGCCCTTGTGGTTTCCTCTGACCTTCTCCATTTCCCAAATTTCCATCAGTAGATTTTTATGGCACACGCCATTCCTGGTTTCCTCATTTGCAGAGAAAAATGCTACACCATAGAGAGCCCTTTCCAATGCTGACAACTCCATGCTGAAACCACATGGCATTACAGATGATATTTTTCTTGGCTCCTGAGTTATAACCTCAGTATAATGTGTGTTCTATGAGTTCCCTTGACTGACACTGCTAGTTCCTTCCCTCCCCCTTCTTTTTGCTGCCAGCCGGAACAAGAAACCACCCCAAGGCACAAGCAGGAGGTATTCTCTTTCTGGAATGTCTTAACGCCTCATCAGTGCATCCTAGTGCTCATCCTCTTTTAAACATGCAAACCACACTGATTGTGCCCCTGTTTACTGGGATACAAGATGTATTCAGACTGGAAGCATCTTTTATTCCACAAGTAGCCCTCCTTGCAAGCAGTAGCCAGGTCACTTCAGCTACTTGCTTCCTAGGAAATCATCTATATTTTAATACCCAACTGACACTTTCCTGTGTTTTCTTAGTATCCCATTGTCTCTCTTTCTGTTTTCCGGCCCTGATGTCCTCAGGTAGGAAATAGGTATTTCAGAGGCAACAAATAGTTATGACAAGAATGTACACCACTCAGTGGCAGGTCAGAAGATCTGCATCATTGAAGTTTATGCAGGTTAGGGTAGAACTGAAATTGGAGCTTTCACTTAGTCACCTTGCTAAGCTGCCAATCAGTAGAAAGCAAGGTAACCAAGTTGCCTTCAGTTTTTTCTTTGGATGATGAACTTGAGTGACATTTGATAGGTGAATTAAAAATAAACAACCAGGCTGCTAAAGTATCCAGCACAGGCTGTGAAGAAGAAGGTTAAGGCTCTTTCTTTCCACACAGCTTATTATTTGCAGATTTCTCCTGCTATGCAGAGTTGTTCCTCAACCTTTTCCCCTTTCAGAGAAGAACTATAGGGTTTCCATTCAAATTAGCCTGGATCCCGTGATGAGAGAATTTTAGTTGATTTATTTTTTGCAGGCTTGAATCAGGCTCTAGAATCAAAACTGGAAAGCAAACCACAGTCAGAATGAAATGCTGTTACTGCATACTAATGTTGTCATGTTACAGTTTTAGTTTCCCAAGACAGCCAAGGTGTATCAGCTACTGATTTCCTGCCTGGCTGTCCATCCATCCACACAGACACACAAATTCTCCAAGCACCTGATCTTCAGTGCCGGCTATTGTTCCCTTTGTGTTGTTTTACCATCCATTACTTCTGCATGCTCCATATTGCAACCCTTTTATGGTCCTTATTTACAACCTCACCGGTACATGAATGGGGCAAGGGGCAAACTGATTCAGAGATGCTCACACTTCCAGTTCTTAGTTTCTCAGCCTCTGGGGCAGTCATTCCCCAAATATGCTGCAGAAGCATATTTAGCATGGCAGAAGAGGACTGTTAGTCTGGCGCAGGATACCAATTAAAGGGTCCTTTTAATTGCCCACTCACAAAGGAGACTGCATGCCTAGCTATTCTTGCCTTGCCTCTTTAAAAACACAAGATGAGCCCTGCTGGATTAGGTCTAAGGACCTTCTGGTCCACTATCCTGTTCTCACAGTGGCCAGACTATAGAAAGCCCCAAAAGTGCTCAGTCTCCACTGCAGGCAAAATACTTCTGCTGAATTTCAGCATTGAAGATGGTTTAATCATTCAATCTCTCCTAGTTCATAGACAGCAGAATTACTCATCCTCAAAAGTTGCATCTCTTCAGCTGCAACTCTTTGCACGCTTATCTGGGAGCAAGTGCCACTGAAATCATTGGGGCTTCCTTCCGAGTAGAAATGCATAGGATTGCACTGAATATAAATCACTGTTTTTGGCATGCTTCTTTGTAGTTGGGAGTGACACCCAAAACAGTGACTCAAACAGAAGCACAAGAAGTTCACTCCCAGTTATTTTTAGTCTTAGACACTCAGAACAGAAAACTTTCAGTGTGACTCCAATTTTATTTCTGAAGAAAAATGTCCTTTGATTGTAAAAAGTTTGGGAAATGCTGCTCTGCTTTGAAGGGACTTGAAGCTGATGACTGGTTTTTGTGGCATCTCTGTGGAATCTGGAAATATGGGGATATTCAGAGCAGAATATCACAGGTAGAGAACAGGACCTAAATTCTTATTTGAGTTGGGCACACACATGTATGGTCTTCCTCTCTTTGAACCAGTTTGCACAATCCAACAGGCTGGAACTTCACTTAACCACAGTAAAAACTTTATGAAAAGGGGATGACTTAGTCGTATAATTCTGGCCCTGAACCCACTTGATTTTATACCAAACCTAGGGCCCTGTTTTCATCCTTTTTTACTATTTGAAATAGCCTATATCTGGCTCCTGGTTCAGATTTTAAATCTTCAGCTTTTTCAGTTGCAGACTTGATGTTTCTGAGGATATCGATCGAAATTACCATACAAGATTGGAAACACTGGACAGAAACATATCTGTCTCTTGGCTCCTTAAGCTGTTGACCCTAGAATGACTAACATTCCAATAAAATAAAATCTAGGCCTGTGGGAGTCAAGAAAGAGAATTCTGCTTTAGATTACCATAAAGTTTACACCAAAAGGGAATCTCTTTGACCATGGTGACTTTTCTTCAAGGAAAACAGGACCATTCTTGATTAAGTTCAGTGGCAGGGCCAGTCTTTAAGCCCTAACTGTCATCCTAAGCTGTGGTTTCATGAAAATTGAAGTCTCCATTGTAGTGGAGATTTCACTTTACAGAGGTTACAGCCTCTGAGGTTCTAAACTCAGTGAAGCTTCCACCTCGGAAAAGATCACTCGTCCCACTCATGTTCCTTCCTCTAATCCTCACCTCAGTAGTTACCTTCCCCTCTCCCTCCAAAAGTTTTTAGACAAACCGGAAGATGTTTTGCTAAAGCACCAGGCCAGCATCAATGAGTTGAAGAGGACCCTGAAGGAACCTAACAGCAAACTCGTGCACAGGGACCGGGATAGGAGGTTGCCTTCCTCGCCTGCCTCTTCCTCGCCCAAACATGAGGATGAGACACCAAGGGGAACCCCAGAGAAGGCCAACGAGGTTTGTTTTGCTCTAATTTTATGAAGGTTTTGTCTGTCGGATATCAGTGCTATGCAGCTGTTCTGTGTGGCTTCGTTCTTGATACTTTATCTGCTCACATCATAACAGAATCAGTCTGATCAGGGACCATGTGGCATCCATCTCTACTGCATTTGAATTCTCTCCAGCCTTTATGGTTGGGACATGGATCACCCACCACTATGTGGTTTGAGTGTTAGTGTGGTGTGCATTCTGCTTCTTGGTACTTTAAAACAGTGGTTTCTGGGCAAAGGTACAAGCAAATGGAGGCTGAAAGCGGTAGGACCAAATTGATGGAGGCAGCCAGATTTGTCATTATACGTCTGTCCTATTTGCACATAAGGTGGGATGGAGCTCTTGCTTCTACATCAAAATAGGGGCATAGATGAGGAGAACTGAGCCCTTCCCCACTTACTTCTCCACACTCCATTGCTCAGAACAATTTTGCTCACAACTCAGCTCCAATAAAAGGAATGTAAAGCAGCCTAGGAACAAAGGTGTCTGAAGCAAAGGCATATGAGGAGGAGGAAGGCTGAACTCTTCTTACCACATGCCACTTTTGATAGTAAAATTGGACACCCCATCTGTTCTGTCTGTGAATGTAGTAGACATGGAATAAACAACCATGAGTGCACCCATCACATCTAGTTAGGCTCATAGTTTGCCGAATATTCCTAGATCAAAGGTTGTGCATTGAGCAAGATCTGTCTGGAACTGAGCTGAAACCTTTATGATGGAAGCAAGGTGGATCTCTGTGTCTTTGGGCGTTATAGGAGATAGAAGTAGCGTTCATTAGGTCGTTGTTATTGTCATTGACACGGAAATGATGGAAGCTGAAGGATAGGGTGTTTTCATGCTAGAAAAGTTGTCAGGTAAAAGTGGAAGATGAAAGTGAAAGCTCTAGGAATGGAGTGCATTCTCCATACTTTATTTACTGTCTCTCTGTCTCTCATTATCTCTTCTTCTACTGCTTATTTCTCTCTTTCTCACTCTTTCTCTTTCTCTCTCTCTCTTTCTCTGCCTCTTTCTCTGCCTTGGGGTCTTGGGTTTCCCCTGCTGAAATAGATGTCAGAAGAGGATTCTCCAGAGGATCTGTCATCTGAGCATGGAGCTGCCTTAATCATGGAGTCTTTTACACAGAAAAGCCTTGTTTCTTCTCCTGAGGTTATCACCACCCTTCCTTTTTCTCTCTTTCTGTATCTGCTTCTCTTTTTGGTTTCCATTTGCAGTAAAAAAGGTTTAGGCTGCAATCTTTTATACATGCTCACCTACTGTATTCGGTGGGATATGCTTCTGAATAGGCATGTATAAGATCACACTGTTAATCACAGTTGATCAGCCATATTTAGCAATGGTCATTTGAAATGTTATAAAGTTATTCCATCCAACCTAGTAATTCTTGGTGTGTTAAGGGCAGATATGTGGTTGATTTTGAATATTGTCCTGACAGTGGTAAATGTAGACTCTTCAACTGACTATTGGGGTAAAGTTTGTTGAAAGCGTGTCTGAACTAGCTGGTACTTGAATAGGATAACTCTATGAAAATCAGCTGCAGTGGAAAGTAATATTGATATTGTATTCGGTTCGCAGTTAATGGAGGTGCATGCATATACAGCTTGTAACTTGAGCTATGGTTGTGGCATTTCACAACCAACAATAAACAACCCAATAGTTGTTCGCACAGGCACCATAGTTGTCAAACCCATTCACTCTGAAAGCTAGTTCCTATCTTAGGATGGATAGCATGCACAGTTCGTGCCAGTTCTGAATGTGGTTTCTGGCATAGCTCTCAAGGTTACGAAAGTTAGTTTGGGCCTTAACTGTATCAGTATGGCCCAGGACCAAGTTACAGAGAAGTGCCTTCTAGTGGACAGTGGGAGAGAAGATAGTTAGAGAAACTGTATTATGGAGAGACAATCAATCAAACTTGAGTGTAGGTGCTTAGTTGTCCTCAGGGCATGGCAATAAAGGCAGATGCCATGCTGCATAATAGTTGGTTTCCAAGAGGGGGGAAACCTCTTCAGCCCAAGGGGCTGCATTTTCTTTTTGGCAACCTTCCTGAGTGGTGAGGCCAGAAACAAAGGCAGGCAGAACAATGAATGTGAGTTTTCCCTTTGTACAGCAGAGTACAGTAGATTGTATGAATGAAGTGTCTGAAGCACTGTGCATATAATGTATATCATCAGATTCACTACAAGATCTCTAATTGGTTAGGGTCACCCATGTGACCACTCCAGGAAGGATTGCCTTCACTCTGAATCCATTTTTGTTTCTCCCTTTTGACATAAGCACATAGGCAAATTTAATAGTTCACAAGGTGTTGGTGTAATCCCTGATTTGCTAGGATCACTCTAGGAAAGAAAAGGAAGCTCTAACCAAGTTGCAATGTCCCTAAAAAGTATAGAGGAAACAATGCCTGCTTCAAAAAAAGATGCACATTTAAGACTTTTTTTAGGACATGCTTCTGATTGCTTTGAAAATACTACTTCGATGTTGAAATGAGCGAACATTTGTCACAGCACTAGTTATTAGGAGACTCAGCAATGATAGAAATGGAAATGATGTTTTGCGGATTCTTACATTTGAGTTTTCTTGAAGATATATTTAATGGGACAAGGCAAATAGAGTTACATGTTGTTTTTATTCCCATCAGTGCAGTTGACACAAATTTTTCTATAGCAAGGTTTGAGCATACAGTTGTAAATGATTGGTACTTCATTCTGTGCATACATTCAGACCTGCATGACTGTTTGCTCCATAGTTGCCTTCCAGTATTGAAGAGTACTGTGGTGTAATTAGCCTCTCAGACTGACTCGTGGCACTGTACCACAATGTAGCGCATGGCACTGAAGCAAATCACAGCTGCCTCCACCAGATCTGAAGCCTTTGTGAGGCTGCAGGAAAAATCTCTCTGTTGCAGTGCATTCTTTCAGTCTTTGGGGAAATCACCAGTAACATCTCCAACCACAATACGTGCTCTGTCTTCCTGCTTTCTTCTACAGTGATGACTGAACCCTCAATGGGTGATGGGCTTGGATAACACACATGACATAAAAAGCAAATCACTACATATTAATACACAGCATCATACACAGTGTTTAAATAGTTTGGTACTGCTGTGCTACGTGATGCACTAAATACTAGGTTTTCTTTTCCCTGCCTCCTACACTTTGCTGTTGTTGTTGTTTAGTCATTTAGTCGTATCCGACTCTTCGTGACCCCATGGACCATAGCACGCCAGGCACACCTATCTTCCACTGCCTCCCGCAGTTTGGCCAGACTCATGTACACACTTTGCTGTACTGCCTTTTAAAGCAGTTTGCATAACAGTTTCTGCCTTTTACTTTCTTCGCAGTGCCTTCCTAGTTCTAGCCCTCTGATCTGCCTTTTTAAAAATGGAATTGGTCTTGGGTTCATATTAACTGGGGCACTGGACCAAAATTGTTACCTCTACTCAAGTTTGTCCAGAGCAGTGTAAAACCATGTGAGAGAACAAAAGTGTCTCAACCATTTCACTTGCTTTCTCAGTGCGGAGAACCTGTGGATGCTGCTGGAGCCTAGAAAAACAGGGTGCAACAAGATCTTCAGTCTGTAGTCTTGCTCTTGACTATAGGCTAAAGAGATTCCTCCCATTCCCATCATGAAAGATGTTTATCATTCTTGCACACAGACATACTGAGATATAAAAGATCTGGATAAATTTCACTGTGGAAATTTAGGCACCAAAGAGAAAGTCTCATTACAGTAACTTGACTTGCCAGCTTACAAAGTGATTTAGTTAGATGTGAATATAACTATGCACTATGCATGAGTTTGTTGCTTAGGTATGCAGATAATTAACATGTCGGTAATTTAAATCAATGTTTGAATATTGTTTTAAAGCTTACATTAGAATTCTGATTTGAACACGAGACCTTGAATTTCCAAATCATCAATCCAACAGTCAGAATCTCACACAGCTGACTATGTAGCTCATGATTTGTATAAACTTTTGGCACCAGACTTTTGCAAATGGGAAGGGAGAAATACTGTCTGTTAAAAGCCAGCTCTCAGCACCAGTCTCAGAACTGTGCTTCTGAGATTTCAGCATGCATTCAGTTAATAACAAACACCTCCTTAAAGGCATCTACCACCAGGTTGTTTCTTTAGTAGTAATACAGTTTAGTGATTACAAGGATGTTGGCAAGACTCTTGCTGCATGTTAATAATGAGGTGTTCGGGACATTTATGTTTAATGCTAACTCTTCTTGCTCCAATTGCAATGCAGGGTTCAGAGCATTGGGTATTTATAGAAAGAGAAACTTCTGGGCTGGAAGAGCTAGCACTAAAACAAATAGTTGAGACCCAGAAAGAAGAGGCGCATGCAGGTCCTTCAGAGAAGCATCCAGATTTGGATTTAACAAAAGTGACCACTGCAGTGAGGGAACTCAAAGCAGCAGCAGCAAAGCAAGAAGAGAAAGCAAGTGAGGAAGGCAGAGCACATATTCGGAAAAAAGCCAAAATGATAGCCAGCCCAGAAGATTTTGAATCGTTATGGGATGATGATGTGTACGAGAGAGATAGCAGGAAACACTCTTCTGAGACAGATGGACAGTCTACTGAGGAGAGAGACGAGAAAGATAAAATGGAGACGGTCATGGTAGCCTCCACTCATCCTGAGGAGGCAGAACTGAAAGGCCAAAGAGAGGCAGTGGTGGTAGCTTCCACTAAACTTGAGGAGAAAGGGGAACAGAAAGACAAAATGGAAGCAGCAGTGGTGGCTTCTACCACTCTTGAGCAGCCAGCTCACCACCCCGAAGGACCAACAGAAAAGAGTACCATACCTGAAAGTTTCCAAGTTGAAGAAGGACAAATACATGCCTCAGAATCTCCAAACAAACAAAGCAGAACTATAATACAAGAACACAGGACTACTTTGACTCTGTCAGACAAAGAAGTGTTCAAAACTACCTCAGATTCTGAAACTGTTAGAACTAAGGTGAAGATGGTATCTTCTGCTGCAGAAAGGATAATCTATTTGGGGTCTGAAGAAACTGATGAAAAAGATGGTGATAAGATCAATACAATACCTGCCAGAGAAAAGCCCGGCTCATCTGAAGACAGGCAGGAAAACCAAACAGAGTCATTAGATGAAAAAGAGAAGAGACCCAGTTTTGCACCACCTTCCGGTGCAACTGAGATCAAGGAAGATGATGAGTTCCAATCCAGGTCATCCACTTACGGGGGAGGACAATCGGAGCTCAGTAAACCAATTATAAAATCAGATTTGCCTGACAAAGTTACAGAGGATGGTAAAAAGATACATCCCCCAGAGTCATGTGCTTATGAGAAAGAAGAGCATTCATCAACTCCAGAGAAAAAAACTTCAGTGGAACCAACTGATTATGGAACAAAAGTTTACAGCGAATCCAATGCACATCATTCTACAGAAGAATTCAGCCAAAGAGTTTTCCATTTATTGATGCCACAGCCAAAATCTGGGTCCCCAACAAAAGAAACAGCAGCTTATCTCTCCTGTGGGCAAGAACAGGAAGCAGATGAAACTCACAGTATTCTCCAAGGTGGAGAAGAATCTGACAAGAAGGAAGTTGATACTGCCATGGAAAAAGTAGGTTTGACATTCAGAACTTCAGAAACTCAAAGAGAAATTAATAAATTAGAAGAAACTGAAACTTCTCAAATATTCCTTCAAATGGAAGACATAGAGATTACGAGATCCACCCTGGGTTTCTCACTACAGCAGCTTTCCTGTACTACAGAAATTTCAGATGAAGAGCAGAGTAAACCACAGGATGCAAAACCAGGAGAATTGCCCCAGGATGAAACCCTTGATTCAAGCCAGCCTCCCCATGACAAATACTCTGAAGTTCAAAGTAAATGCACCACATCAGAAATCTCTTCCAAGGACAAACACCCTGAATTGGAAGAGTTGGCTAAAGAGGATAACCATGAATTGGATAAACAGAGACTCCAAGAACTGGAAGATGCAGCCAATGCCAACCATACTGAAGTGGAGCAGATGATGAAAGATAAGCCTACTCTGTCTGAAGAGTCAACTAAAGATGAACCATCAGCTTTGGATAATCTCTCAGAATTGAAAGAGACAACTCAGGGTGCTCCCTCTGAGGCTGAAGAATTAGACAGAGATGTATTGGATAAGTTGGCTAAAGATAAAGAATTGGATAGGCACGTAAAAGCAGAAGGGGTGAGTAAGGATAAAATCGAAGACTTGAAAGGCTCAGCTTTAGATGAACACCATGAAATGGAAGAGGTAGCCAAAGATCATCTCAAAGAAACAGAGGGTGTAACTCTAGACTTGGAAGAGCTGACTGGGGATAAATTCTCCAACTTGAAACAGCCATCCAGGGATGACATTTTATCCCATGCTGGCCCTCCTGATTCTAAGCCTCCAGAATCAAGAGAGACATTCCAGGATCAATCTTCTTTGGAAGACGGAACTGAGGCCACCCATACTGTCTCTCCTAAGATTGGGCCAGCAAAAAGGAGCAAAGAATGTCTGCATCCTTATCGTGCCGTAGCACAGGAAAGGGAAGAACTGCACACAGTTATCAAGGAAGGGAAACCAGGTCTAGAGGTACTGAATCACATGACATTTAGCACAGATACAACTACTCCACTTCAAAAACATCAGGATATAGCAGCACCTGTAGAGAACCACGGGGGTTTATTTGAGTATAGAAATGAGATGGACCAAGAAGTCTCTGTAGCTTCTAAAATCCGGATGTTTGAACAAGGTGAAGTATATAGCCCACTTTTTGGTGAGCAACATGCAACTCCAAAGGGGTTGTACGAGAGTTGCACTGGCAATGAGACACCAAAGGATCTATCAAGGATGCAGATAGAGCTACAAACAGGTATATTTTTAGAGAACAGCTGTGCAGATGTTGAGTTGGCCTCAGGCACTTTGGATGGCAAAGCCCTGGATGTGAACTACCTAGCTGTTGTACAAGGAACAAGTGAGGGAGAACCTTCCCAGTCTTCATCTTGGAAGGAAGATATTTCTGTCGGATCAGAGCAAGAACCGGAAGGGGATGTTGAGCTGGCTTCTCCTGATTCTGGCTGTGAAATCACTTTGGCAGAAGCTGTGGTAACCTCTCAAATGAACTGTCCCACTGGAAAGTTCATAAAGCATGTTGTGTGACTTGCCTTTATGCACCATGTGCCATGGCTTCAAACATGGCCGTTGACCAAGAGCCGCTGCTTGCATCCCCTGTCCTTTGTGTGTGTGTGTGTGACCTGGCTCAGTTGCTGAATGCAAACTTGCTGGCCCAGGCAGTTCATCAGCTTTTGGATTGTTCTCTCTGTGTGTGTATGTGCGTGAGAGAGAACTCCTGGAGGTTTGGCTAACTTGGAGAGTGCCAGCTGCTAACTCAAATCCAAGCAAAATGAGTTTTGTGAATGGAATCGTGCAGTGGCAGGGTGGGAAAGGATGACGCGCTGAGAGCTTTGTATCTCTCCCATACCTCCACGCACACACCTAGCAGCAACATTCTCACGCTTCCAGCTTCTTCCTTCTTGCATCTCTTAATTTTGATATCCCTTCTTTTGCTTGGCTTGTGAGCCCCTCCTCTCCTCCCCTCCTGCCTTTGGCAAGCTAGTGGCTGGCTGACAAAAATAGCTTCCCACTGCTCCAACCAAGGCACTAGCTGAGTTCCTTTCTGCTCTTTTAAGACTAACCCCTTTTCTCTAATCTAGAGCAAATTTCAAGAACCAGCTTGGGAAGAAAAGGATTTGTCAGGCCCATCAGTAAAAGCCTCCCTGAAAGAAGAGAGTTTAATGTCTGCTCCTCCAGTGGCCCCTCAGGTCTCAATGATGTTTTACTAACTGCTTGCTTTTGTGGTGTCAAACCTCACCCTAGAGAGCCATGTGCCACCACCTCCTTCCCCAGCTTACTGAGCTACTATATATCTTTATATATGTATATACACACACATATATATGCTCCTCTTCTGTTTGTTTTAATTATCTTTTCTCATACCTCTCAACATACCAGAAACCTGGACAAAACCAGGCATTAAGAAGTAGGACATCATAGCATCTAAATTAAAGAATAGCATTTACTTCCTGGGGGACAGGCCAAACCCCACTGGTGCCATGAGGAGAATCTCCATTGACTACAGTAACTTTTGGCTCAATCCCTAACAAGTGGCAATTCTTTGTGAATGCATAATACAGGTGTTTCGATATGGTGCAGGAATATAGGCCAGTTTGGGGGTGGAATTTCCACATTGATGCAGTTGAGAGGTATGTGTAGCTTTTGGGGGAGCTAGGAGAACGATGTCCTTCTGTTCTGATGTTTTCTTGTCAATTACACTGATTAAAAATCTACCCTGGAAAAGTTCATACTTTTAACAGGTTTCCTCTGGTGGCATACTCAATCCAGAGATGCGAGTTCTCACAACACACACCCTTTCACAAACACTGTGATATTTCAGGATACCACCGAATCGTTCCTTGCACGCTTTTTAAAAGGAGCCTTACAAAGCGAAGTGAGGTATATGCAGTGGCAGAAAATAACAAACGACCTTATCTCAGTGAAATTGACAAATGTTCTTGCTTCTCCTGCAATATGTGCAGCCGATTTGCCTTAACCTTTTGTCTTTTTCCCCACACCCAAACTTTTCTACTCTCTGCCTCCACTTTTCTGTCCTCTTGCTTCCCCAATGGTCAGTGAGAGTCCGAACTTCTTTATTAATGTCTTAACAACATCTCCTCTTTTCGCACACCCGCTTTTGCCACAAGTGCCACTCACCTATTTGGGATTAATATTTCCAAGGTCATTGTTTTATTTCCTCCTTGCAGTTTTGCAGGTAAAATCAGAAACCCTTTCCCCTTCTCCCTGCAGAGTTTTTGCTGTGAGAAGTTTTGGTTTTCATGCTTGGGATGTGCTTGATACCCTTTCGATGATGCTTCCTCTCTCCCTCTTCACCCCAAACCAACGGGTCCTGATGGCTGTAACCTGTCATTCGGCACTTACAGCCATCGCTTCTTTCCTCCCTTTTGTCTCATTCAGAGAGCGGGATTGAGGGAGGGCACAGAGGAGAAATCTAAGCCACCTCGGCACAGGGCCCCCGAAAGTGACACTGGGGACGAGGAGCAAGACCAGGAGAGAGACTCTGTCTTCCTTAAAGACAACCACCTGGCCATCGAGCGCAAGTGCTCAAGCATCACGGTCAGCTCAACGTCCAGCCTTGAGGCTGAGGTGGACTTCACAGTCATTGGCGACTACCACAGCGCCGCCTTCGAAGACTTCTCCCGGAGTTTGCCTGAGCTTGACAAGGAAAAGAGCGAGGGAGAAGCAGAGGGCATGATTTCTTCTGAGGAATCGGACAAACCAGCTCCCGTGCAGGAAGATGTTGCCAAGGAAGGGGATAAGGTTCCCCAAGTAATCCCAGAAGAGGTACAAACGGAAGCCACGGTGCACGGCTGTATCTTAGTGTCCTCATTTGCAGTGTTGTCTGTTTTTGGCATTTGCATTGCTCGATGGACCGTCTGTCTCACACCTGTTTGGAGAAGCACGTCTATTTCCAAACAGCGTCTTTTTGTTTTTGCTTTTTAAAAAAACTAGAATATTTTATCTACCTTCATGAATGTTGCTGTCATGTTTGCATGTCTTTGACACCCAAGTGCATGTGTGTTTTGTTAAGTGTGTCCTTTTGTATCTCCTAACCCGTGAAGTTACCATCATACCTTTAACCCCCACTGTATTTGCTGTTCCACCATAGCAAGTTTCTATGTTGCATGAATCAACAAATAACATTTGTATTGAAGACATTTAATTTATGTATAATGATGTGACTATTGATAAGATGAATAGTTTCTAGGATGGGAGCTGAGGTAAATGACTATAGTTTATTCTGCTTCTATTTAAGTCAGATTCGGTGCAGTGGGGAAATGGTTATAGCAAGAATAGTTAAAGTAACTTTCTCCAGACTGACTGAAAAAAATAGAAGTGAAAACAAAACAGAGCAAATGCTGGGGAAAGCAATACTGTCTGTGGGAATATAGTTAAGCCAAATGTCCTATAAATTTGCATCACCAAATGTCCTATATTTGCAAGACAGTTTGCATTTATGTGCATCTACTCCTTCCAATGGAATTGTTTGTTTGTTCTGCAGAGATTTGCATTAAAATGCAAAGTTCTAAATTCATCTCCCCACCCCTTTTACTGTAAGTTACTGCAGTTATCATCTTACTTTGCCAGTTTGAATTTTAATTCCATTCTCTTACCTTTACTGGAGTCCTCTACAACGTCCTTGAGTTTCATATTTTCAGTCAGTTCTCTCTGCTGTTTGAAAACTGTACTTGCTCTTTGCAATAGAAGGACGCTTGAACTCAGGCTAAGCAAGTTCTGTGCAATTAAAATAACTTCATCCATGACAGCCTACAAAGTGCAAGGTGGAGCGAGGGAATTGTGCACAAACCAGCAATTTTGTTCAGTTAAATGCAGGTTGGATTGTTGCTAAATTCTTTTGTTCCTTTGGTAGTCCTCCATGAAAACGGAAACTGTGAAAAAAGCAGAATCGGAAACCTCTGTGCAGCATAGACTCACTGCAACAGAAATTACGCAGGTAACATTTATATTTTATTTTGTTTTATTGCAGTTGTTTATCTTGCAGCACAGCACCTTGGTCAAAGCACATGAAACATGGGCCCACTGCATATCTCTAGTGGCAACACATCATATGAAGATCACATCTGCACTGCATTTGTTTAAATGTAGGGGTTGCTGTGCTGTTCAGATGAGCTGCACTGGAAGGTTATCAAACGAGAATGGTTCATTTATATGCCTGTAGCATGCCTGCATTTTCAGAAGAGTGCCATCTTTTCTGATACTTCCAGTGCAGTAATACCCAAGTTATTAGTCCAATTAGGTGGGATGAGTCTAGACCAGGCATAGGCAACCTCGGCCTAGACGGATGTATATTCATGTATTTTACTTTAACTGGGTGAAGAATTTCACTAAAGCTCTTCATTGGCATGTGAATCAGGGCAAGTGTTTTCTTTTTAATCTTCTTAGAGACTGCCGCTTGTGCTTAGTCTGTAAACTTTATTGACTTACCGTATTTCCCTTTTCATGTTTAGGTTGATGGTACCACCACAGGCGGAAAGGAGACAATAACCACTTCCCACATTGTCAGCACAGAAACCATATCAACAACCTCAGTAAGTACCCCTTACTGGGGTTGAAGGTTCTATTGCATCCCTCAAAACCACATCTGGCAACAATGTAAGCCTTATTTCACACATTGCATGTGTGTAGGGCATAATTGTGTTGACCCTAGAGTGAGGTGCAGCTTTAGTCATGCCCTCAGTGTCATGTTGTCTGCTTCCAACAACTGTGTGTGGCCCAAGATCATAAAGAAACCCCAATGTGCAAACTTTTGTTCGTGTGTAGGGGGATCTGTGCGAATAGGACACCTCACTTCTCTCTTTAGTTATATCCGTACCCACCTTGTGTTTTTCAGGATCACAGCACCAAGGCTGGGAAGGGAACAACAGAACTTCGCTCCATCTCTCCAGTGAGTGTTTTTACATTCCTGGGCCTTTGAGGTATAGCTACGTTAGAGCACGGTAGACCAGTGGTGCCAAATCTGTAGCTCTACAGATGTTCTTTGATTCCAACTTCCATCTGCCCCAGCCAGCATGCTTACTGGTCAGAGACAATTGGTGTTTTGGTCCAGAACACATTCCCCATCCCTCCTGTAGCCATATAATGACCCCCAAATCCTGCATAACCACACACACATATCTACTATTTCTTAAGGCTACCCCGCCCATCTTCTTTCTAGCATCAGTAGCGGAAGAACAAGGTTCAGGGCGATTTTGTGAAACAAAAGCAATAGGAATAGTAGACCATCTTCAGCATGCCTAATGTAAGCCCGCTGAGGTGAACTGTGAGATCATTGGTACTGCACAAAATGATTAAAACACATATGGCAGACCAATAAACCCACTATTCTATCATTCTTGGCAGCCATCAACCTCCAGAGACACATACAGTGACTGCAAGCAAGCAAACTACTGTCTCTCTGCCCTTATAATCTGATTCGTGCAGTTGTTTCTTAGCAGCTACTCACATGAGAATATAATGGCATGTGTCTGACAGTGCTGATAGGTGCTCTGATCCTCCTGTGACACTTGTGAGTGAATATCCTGTCAGTCAGAAAGTTTAGGGGTTGAGTTTTACTAGTATGGTTCCTTCTGTGTTTTACTTCCTTTTTCAGAAAACAATGATGCAGTAGAAAGCCAACATAATATGTAAAGGTTATCTGATACTTCGGTAGTTGTACAAGTAAATTATAGTGTGTTTCCTACTCATTAAGGCCCGCTGCGGGCCCCTTTTATTTTCAAGTGTTGAAACCTGTTAGGAGATAATACAGAGCTTTCTCTGTTGCAATTCCACTTTACCTGGAAATGTCTGCTAGAGGCTGTCCTTGTGAGCCTGTTAGAATGCTGCTGAGATGTTCTTCAGATAGTCTACTTGATGTATCTGAATTCTGACTGTGTCTAGCTTGGCATTATTGTTTCAGGCTGCAGTCCTGTATACACTTAACCTGAGTGTGAACCCCACTGAACGCAATGGGACTTTCTTCTAAGCACGCATGCATAAGATTGCACTGTTAACAAAATAGGCACTAGTAGACAACAGTTAGCTGATTTATTTAAATAAGCAATGACCAAATGAATGCAATAGAATATAATGAAGATATCAGGGTTGCTGTATACAATGTCATAGCAGTTTATTTAGCACCCAGTAGTACTGTGTGATTTTGACTGGTATAGTGGTTTGCAAAGAGAACTTTTCAAAAGCGACGCCCAAGAGTGAACCTGAGACTTTCTGTGTGCAAAACATCTTCTCTCTCTGAACTATGACCTTCGTTAATAACAAACAGATCCCACCACTCCCCCCTAAAAATAGAAAATCAGAGCCCAGACACTTTTACATGATAAACCTTCGCCCCAGTATGCATGTTTAATAAAAAAGGCAGTCTGCTGACGTGGATGGTGCTTTGCATGTTTTTGCAGATCACCAGCAGTGCTGTTGGGAAAGAAGCCTTCTCCAGTCTTTTTGGTGCCACAGCAGAAACCCTCTCCACCTCCACAACCACTCATGTTACCAAGGTAAGACTGGAGCAGGAGTACCAGAATACTAGCATGTGTGCCAAGTAAGACCACTCAACTTGAGACACTGCAAAATTAAGAGCCATGTGGAAGCTATTCAAGAAGACATTAGAAGACATTATTATTATTATTATTATTATTATTATTATTATTATTATTATTATTATTATTTATTATTATTATTATTTATTATTCCCAACTCTGTATCTATAAAATAGGAAATAATGTGATAGCCTTCATAGAATTGCAGTGGCTGGGTGAGAGAAAATGTAACTTACAAAACATTTTAAATATTGGAAGTGCTGTATAAACACTCAATGTGTTGTTTTCCTTATTTCAGACTGTGAAAGGAGGATTTTCTGAAACCAGAATAGAAAAGCGAATCATCATAACAGGAGATGAAGATGTGGACCAAGACCAGGTGTGAAGGAAATCTGAATGAGGCTGTCAGTAATGTTAGAAATAAGCTTTCCATAAATACAAGGATGGAAAGCTTAAGGAGGCCAGAATCCCCAGATCCATCCTTCCCTATACATAGAAAGCTAGTGGTAGAAATAAGAGTCTCACATATTTTTACTGGTATATAGCAAATAGCAGTACTGATCACCCTGTGACAGGTAGACTTACTGTCACAATAACACAAAAGAAATCCAGAGGTATGCCTTTTTTTTACTTACTAGAATTTAAATACCACTTGATTGTACTAAATACCACTTGATTGTACTAAAACCTAATTATGAACTAAATAAAATCAACAATAAGCTAGTAAAACCATTGTAGGCTTCCTTCATAGTAAATAATTATAAAACAGCAACAACTAAAAAGCCAGGATAAATTGAAATGAGTGCCACCATAAGCCTCTGGAAGATGTAGTAGTAAGAATAATAATCAAATGCACTCTTCTAAAGTTTCATATTATTATTACTTTTAATTATATTTACTCAAAATTTGTAAATTATAAGAGATGGAAACAAAAGAAAAATAACAAAAAAGCACTAAAATCACATACTTCATAATATCCGGCAAGAAAAGATAAAACAATTGCAATATTTCATATTAGAACAGGAATGCTCCAGCCTACACTAGAACTTCTATACTTTTGGTAGCCACATAGAAGAGGAAATTTCAACTTTCTAAACTCCTGCAGCACTGTTCTGTAACATGTTGACCATTTAGAGTAATCACTGTTACAAGGGAAGCAGATCTGTAAGTGTAGGTTAGGGGGTGCAACTGCAATTTCAGTCCAGTCATACTGCAATACACTAGAGGTAAGCTGGGATTGCAACATACAGTAACAGAGGGCTACAACTGCAGATGAATTTTCTTAAGGACATAGTTTTCCTCCAAACTGTGAATGGAAGGCAGGTGATTGCCCACTCCTTCCTCTCTGTGATGCCTCTTTTGAAAAGCATGAAACGGGGCTTTGGGCTGACAGAGGAAATAATAATGGTCCAAAATTGGGCACCAGTGAAGTTAAGTGTATGCGAAATTCCTCTGCTGAATTTTGGCTGGTGACCCCTTCCTCCACCAGCGTCCATCCTAAGCTACTCAAGAGAGTCTCCCCACAGCCCTCTGCGGGGAATTCAGGGGGAGAGGAGGGAACGCTAAAGCCACCTCCTAGGAACTTATTTTCATTTGTGGTTCCAAAGATCCAAGCCACAGGTTTGAATGGGAAATCTACAACAAGAATGTTAAGATTTCTTAAACCATGAATAGAGTTCTATGCATCCTCAGTAACATACCTTTTCCTCGTTTCCACATGATCTTCAGTTGCTACCTCCTTACAGCAGGTCACGTGAGCCGCCATTTAACATTCAGCGTTTTGTTTCCATAGGCTTTGGCTTTGGCAATCAAGGAGGCAAAACTGCAGCATCCTGACATGCTGGTAACCAAAGCCGTAGTATATAGAGAAACAGAACCATCTCCAGAGGAAAGGGACAAGAAGCCTCAGGTATGAAAAGATGTGGGAAGATGGCCCTATAAGATGTAACATCTAGCTGACTATAGAGGCCAGGCAACATAGGAGAATAAAAGAATGATACACGAATTGGATATGTTGCAGTTGTCAAAACAGGCAGACCTCTACTGAGAAACAGTAAAAAGTAAAGGTAAAGGTACCCCTGCCCGTACGGGCCAGTCGTGTCCGACTCTAGGGTTGTGCGCTCATCTCACTTAAGAGGCCGGGAGCCAGCGTTGTCTGCAGACACTTCCAGGTCACGTGGCCAGCGTGACGAAGCTGCTCTGGCGAGCCAGCACCAACGCAGCACACGGAAACGCCGTTTACCTTCCCGCTATAAAGCGGTACCTATTTATCTACTTGCACTTAGGGGTGCTTTCGAACTGCTAGGTGGGCAGGAGCTGGGACCGAAAGACGGGAGCTCACCCCACCGCGGGGATTCGAACCGCTGACCATACGATCGGCAAGTCCTAGGTGCTGAGGTTTTACCCACAGCGCCACCCGCGTCCCTCTGAGAAACAGTGCCTCCCCTCAAAAGACATCAGCCCTCCAAACTTCAGCTACACCAATATGTGCTTGGCTAGATGGTTATCATGGCCATGGCAAAGTGGTGAGCTTGCAGCGTAAAGCTTTATCTTTTATTTAGCTTTGTTACTAAAGGGCAAACCTTTGCAACTGGATGACCAGTAATTTTCAGTGGGAACCCTGAGGTTCCTTGAATGGTTAGAAGAGGTGCCTCCTTGGGAAGTTAGCTCCCAGAACCAAGCTTCCCAGCAGACAGCTTGCTCATCATTATTGCACTTTCTCTGTGATGTGCAGCTGCAGAAAAATGTTGGGCCTTTTCTACAGCGCAACAGCTAGGCCTGGTTGAAAGTCTGTGCTGACTGAGGATACACCCCAGAACATACTCTAGAATCCTCTGCAACATGCAGAAATTCCACAGCTGATGTGCAATAAGTTCCCTGTTGAGTGAATTTACATGCAAAGAGTTTTCTTGCAGGTGGGAAGTCTAAAAATTCAGTGCCCTAGATTTGACCTCTCTAAAACAGGTTCCAAAATGACAGCGCCCCATTGCATCATTATAGCAAAAGGTGTCCCAGAAAACCAAACTGCTAGAGACAGTCTTGCTTATTGTCTTGATAAAATGCTTACATTGTGCTTACTATTGCTTCCTCCTTCCTTTCATTCTGGTACAGGAATCTTGACCTTCGTGTTTCTAAAAGTTGGCATCTCTATTTTAACTTTGGAGAAAAAGAAGGGGCCTTTATGCTGGATTCCTCAATGAGACATAGAACGTCCTGGCTGCAAGAATAATGTTGAGAGACAAAAAATAAAAATAAAAAAGGAATAGCAAATATATTATATATTATATATACAGGAAACAAAATGCATCCTTGCACTGCTGCTATATGCTGGAGATGAATTACAGACAGCAACATCAGCAACAAACAAAAACCAACCACCTCTTCAAATAAATTGAAGAATTGACTGGACTGATCTAAAAGAAAGAAGAAGAAAAAGTCACGATGGTAATAATATTATTATTAACAATACAATAAACCACCATTCTGCATGTTACATTTAAAGGATACATAACTCATTTGTTGCACACTGAATGGAAAAGCAAGAATGCTTTGCAACAAAGCAAGAAATCAACAAGCAAAACAAGCAGAAATACAAAATGATTCCCTGCATAGGAATGAATCAAAAACCATTCACTTGTATAATTCTTGTTTAATTATTTTCTGATTTGGGATGTGTGGTGATCACCCTCTCTCTCCATTTCCATGCCACTTCTGTTGCTTCATCTTTGGTTCTGTTATTTCCCCAAACTGCCCTTCCTTTCTCAACCTTTCGTCCCCCCACATCCGGTTCTTTGTTCTTCTGAAGATCATTAAGACTGGATTTCACTTAAAACAAATCAAAATATGTATATGATTTCTATATTTGATCAAAATGCAGCCTGTAGAGGTTTCATATGGATGTGCTTTTAAGTTATGTATATTATATATAACTGGGGAGGGTGGGGAACGATATTAAAACAAATTAAACAGTGCTGATAAGTATGACAATGGCATTTTTACATTATAATTATTTGATTGACCGTGGTTGATGTTAGATCATGTCAATATCCCATGAAAACAGAGTAGGAAGAAAACAAACACTAATGATCTCTGCTGGCCATATTTGTCTGTCACTCACCTGCTCTGTGCTCTTGCTAAAGGGACTGACATAGTGACAGGGTAGTGTTTGTAATTGGTTGGTTGGTGATAAGGCACCATTCGGCAACCTGGAGAGGGAGTCGAGGAAGACAGAATGGATCAGTGTTACTGCAGCCTAGTTAGTCACTTAAGCGTGCCAAGGTCTCCCTCCTCCCCTGGGCCCAGGAGACTGAAGTCACCTTGGGGACATGAGGTCAGGTTGCTTCATTCACAGCCTTTCAGTATCTAGTAGGCTTTGATCTCTTGGACCTAAATATTTACCTGTAGCAAAGATGCCCTGTGTGTCAGTTTAAGTGGTTCCTCCAGACCTCTATCTGCAATGGCTCTTGATAGCCCTCCAAAGGGAGTGTCCAGGTCAAACAAGGAGGCATCCCCATCCTGCTTGCTGTATGCTGCATGACTGTATTTGGCCAGGGTGACACTAGCTTCTGCAGAGAGTATCCGGCAGGTGGGGAACCAGTGTGAAACATCATGGCTTCCTTCTAAGCACTGCCAACCTAGAACCAGAGGACAAGTGAAGCACTGGCTCTTTGAAAGTACATCCATTCAGTTACAGAAAGGGACAACCAGTGCACAACATAAGGGCAGGCGCTGCTCGTGGATAAGGAAGGCATCAAATGTAACTTGCTCTGCTACAAATGGAACCTGCTACTTGGAAGGTTTCCATCTCTGCTTTCCACAAATTGCCTTCATCCACTGTTTGAGGGGGGAAAGACAGCAGATGCATAATGTTAAGGGGGACAAACCAAAATGAACCAGTTTCCAAGTGAAGCAGCCGGTGGCTCCAGACATTAGAGAAAGACCAACAGATATTGCACCATGCTTGCCTTTTTACATCTTCCCTCCTCAACACACATGATAGCTAGAGAAGGACATTTAATTAGTGTCTGTGATTGGGATCTAGAGATCTTGGGGTAAAGGGGCTCCTTGAATATAGTCAAGTGGATGTTTCCCATACAGTAAACTGCTACAATAGAAAGCATTGGGTCGTTGGTCTTTACAGTTCCCTAAAACTGGATCTGCTTCTGGCATGCAGACATGTCCTACGTAAAGCACTGAGAACATAATCGGACTTCTTTCTTTGATGTAGAAGTCATTGCCACTTCTGTATCCAACTAAATGCTTCTCTCCCTGAGTTTTATTTCAGGACTGTTATTAATTTGTTCACTTCCTGTTGCTGATAGGGATCATGTAATACCCCAGAACCGAAAAGCAAAGAAATACCACATATGGATGTGAAATACATAGAACTCTAAATTGATCTTACCAGAACACAAAAAAGCTTGTGCTCTTAATTTTAAAAATAACCAAGACACAGGGGGATCCTGGTGACATTGTTAAAGGGAATTTGGGGGTAGAGGTAACCCTCCCTTCTCAAACTTTGCATTTTGATTTTGACTTTCAAAAAAGGAAAATAACGTCAGCTCAAAAGTCACTGTTGAGTAGCTAGATGGAAAGCACAATCCCACTTACACTGGTATACATTGGGATAAGTGAGTCAGCCACTCAAATCTGTGGAGGTAAACAGCATCAAGCCCAACATGCTCAAGATCAAAATCCAACTGGGCAATCAGAGGAAAGCTAAAATAGACTTGTTCCTTCGGACTCTTCCCGCAGCTTGTCCGATGGGTAGCCATTAACAAAAAAATAGTTTTTTTTGGTTCACCTAGCAGGATGTGGCTTATATATAGACATCTATATAAATATATATAAATATATATAATATTTATTATCTGTGGTAGTGTTGAAGCCATGCATAATTTTTAAAGTTATGGCTTCCTCTTACCTTAATCTTCACTACTGCTTCCATCAGACGCAGCTGACCACTCTTTTTTCTTTTCTTTGGGCATTTCCCTCTGAAGGGCGTGGGAGACGAAACTGATTGTTTGCGCCAAATCCCTTAAGTTGATTCCGAAACTGCCCTGCAATTGCATGAATAATATTACTAATTATATTCTTTCTTTCTTTTTAATTTGAGAAGCACTTTACCAACCAACTGCAACACTCTGTCATTCCTTCCTCACTAATTCCTCTGGCCATCTTGCACCCCATTCCTCTTTTTGTCGTCCCCCCCTTTCAATCATATCCTCTTTCAGTGCTTGGTGGTGTATGCGTGTGTGCTCACTGTTCTTGTATTCAATAAAAGTGAAATAAATGTGTTTGATGCTCAACCACTTTGTGGCTTGCACTTTACTCCAAAGTAGAAGGGCAGTGGAGAGACTCAAGGGGGTTAGCTTGGGAATTCAGGACCCTACGTTCTGGCACGAACTGTTGTCCCAGTGATTTTGAGAGATGGTTCGGACATTCTTCAGAAGGGTGCAGACTTAAATGAGCAGAGCTGCTTGGATGACAATGACAGAGCACCAGATTGTGAGGACACCGTAAGATAGTCTTGCCCTATATGTCTGCACTCTTGCACTAAGTCTCCAGTTTTCCAGCTCCCATTTCTGAGCTCACCTCTTCCCCATGCCTATTCTTTGTCCTCAGTTGCTCATGCTCAATTCTGCTGCTATTATTCCCATTTGTCTGTCGTATTTCTAAGGGATACGTTATTCCAGTTTTCCTGCCATTCCAATTATTACATTTTTTAAAAAGATCTCTGTGGTGGGAAGGTTATGCTGTATGTATTGTATGGGCTTTTCAGTATGAACTATTTCATCAGGCCTGCATCTGAAACCAACAACAAAATCTAGGGTGCATACATAGCTACATAAAAACGAGACAGTATGGGGGGGGGCAGGGGTTGTTTCACCCTGTATATTGATCCTGACTTCACTCTTCAAATAACACATGCCTGTACAGCAAATGCCAATTTCAGGCTGGCAGAGGTGGTCTATTTTTTAAAAAAGCATGGGTGGGGGATCTGTTGGTCAGGGATGATGGGGCTTGTAATTTAGCAAAATCTAAAAGGTTACATGTTCCCCATCCTTGGCTTAAAGCACTGTTTATTCAATGACACATCTGAACAAGAATGCACCCCTAATCTCCGTTTGTTTGTTTGTTTGTTTGTTTGTTTAAGAAAATTTGCTGTAAGATGAAAAACTGCTCTGGGGAGAGTACTTTGTGACATCACAGGTACCCAGCCAATCATTGCTCAGCACAGCCTCTTCTGCTTCAAATTGTCACAACTGGTTCTCCTTGAGTTTGTTCCATGAGTGACACAACAAAGTGTACTGTCCAACAAAGGGTGATTCCTATTTTCTGCCCCCCACCCCGGGGGGGGGGGGTAGCTGTGTTAAATCTATTGCAGCAAGAGCAACAGTCTTGTGACACCTTTAGCTTAAAACTTGGCCCTCACTAGTCAAGGTTACAAAGGGTCAAATCTGAACAATTTACATTAAATAATAGGGAAAGAGATTACTGTTATCACAACAACAAATTTATACACAGTGCTTTTTTCGGGGGGGGGCAGGAGTATGCATACTCCTAAACATTTTGTGAATCAAAGTTTGGCCTCATTGAGGGCAGTATTTCAATATGAGTAGGAAAATGAGAGTACCCCTAAACATATTTTTTTTTAAAAAAAAGCACTGTTTATACGCAACATATACATGTTATTTCACCTTGCTTCATATAAGGAAGTAACAGGGCACATCTGTTACAAACATTTCCTTCAGCCTGTCAATTTATTCTTTTCATGCTATTGCTGGATGTGTGTATATGCACCTAGGCTTTGATCCTAAATGCATTTACTTTGACATAAGGTCAACTGCAACAAGAGAGATATGCAATCCATGTTTAGGAGAGTGGTGTTAGACAAAGAAACCCTCCCTAACCTGATGACTATGGTTTCCTGCTCATGTTTTTTTCCTTCAAATAATCTAACCTACTTCACAGAGTTGCTGTGAGAATACAATGGAGGGAAATGTTTACCCTTCTTCCTGAGCTCATTGGAAGAAGTACAGAATAAAAAGACAGTAAGTAACTCAGGAAAATACTTCCGCCTACCTCCTTGAAATTTATCCAAGCCAGAGGTAGCCAGTGTGGTGTCTCCACGTGTGAGGCTTCAACTCGCAATATCCCCATCCAGGATGGTCAGAGGTCAGAGCTCACGGGAGCTGTAGCTCTGGAGGACCACATGGGCTACCCCTGAATTAAGCACTATCTCTAGGTTCCTCAGTGGCTGCACTGAGCAAGACCGGAAGCAGTAGACAAATTTACTTGTCATCATTTATCTCATCAAGGAATCCCACATGAGCTTAACCCCCATAAACTGGAAAACAGCCGTCTGTGGTAAAGAGGATAGAGCAAGAATTCGGTATGTGAGGATGGAAACAACCAGGCGTCTCACAGGCATCAAATATTCTCACACTGGATGAATTAATCCATAATAGGACCTTCCAAATCCTAGTTGCAGTTACAGCCATTAAAACAGAATGGGATTGGAATTTCAATTCAGTCAATAAGCAGGCACTGAAAGTGAAATAACAACCACACCCTTTTTAGACCCCTTGATAATAGATTATAAAAGTGCAGCAAGTGTTAATTAAGCATAAGTACTCTAAAATACATGTTCTACAGGGACAGTTTACTATTCTGGAAGCTCAGTTGCCACAGGACATATACTTGATTTTCTTGTGTGAGATGAAAACAACTGGGCAAGGACTAAGTATTTAATTCTACTCGAGTAAAATCCTACCTGACGACTTCTTTTAAGGCCATCTTGTAAAGCGATGAGTTTGGCTTTCCTGCTGCTCAGGGCCACAAATTTACCCAGGCTGAGCCTACACATCCAGCTTTAAAACCTAAAGGTCATTCCACATCAAATCAATGCAAAAAACAAGGGTTTTGCCACCCACCGTCTCGTATTTTGATGAAACTTGGTGTACACCCTTCCCTTATGGTTGAAAGAAACCCCCTTTAATTTTTCCCTCTATCACAGTTTTGATTTTATAGCACTTCAGAGTTTCATGAAATCTGTGTTTCTGTCCCTCTTGAGATCCTCGGCCTTGTGTGTGTTTTTTCTCTCTCCATAATCAATGATCAGATCTCTTTGAAATTTTACACAAAGCTCAATAACATGATGAGGATTTCAGGAAAAAATACACCAGCACTCAAAAGATTTCATAAATGCCTTAAAAAAATGTATAAATGTAGTTTTTTGGTGGAAAACTAGAAAACCTTAATTTTCAGCATGTGGGCACGATGGAATCTAAAGTTTTGGATGGTGAAAATTATTGCAAAGACATGCTCTTTCTCAACAAAGAATAAAATTTAATGGTCTCTTATGTCTTGTAACAAAATTTTACATTTTTTTGGACATCATGGGGGGGGGGAATGGCTACTGGGTACAACTTTCCTACAATCCATAGCTGTAATAGAAAAAATTAATGAAACAAAGTTGTTCCTGTTAAAATCTAAAATAATATTGGTTATTACAGGTCCCCCCCCAAAAAAGTATATTTCAACCATAAGGGAAGGGTGTACACCAAGTTTCATCAAAATCCAAGACGGTGGGTGGCATAACCGCGTTGAAATGACGTGGAATGACCCCTAAGAGACCACTATGGGATTAGGGATCCAAACTGTACAGAGTTCTATTCATGTAGAGGAACCTGCACCTGTATAGCTGTACACATGTAGGGTCCCTTGTCCAGACTTTGCACCAACCACATGGTGAGATAACTGGGTACACTCATGCTGGGGACAGGACCAGCAGGCATGGCTCCACTCCTCTTCCATGTATTAATGAATGAATGGGAAAGCTTGTGGAAAGGGCTTTAGCTAAAAGTGAGATGAAATGAAAAATTAGTTTAATTTGCACACCACCTTTCTATATTACTATCCACAAGGCAGCTTACAAGCCAAAGAAACAACAAAATATACAGCAAAGATCACACACCTAATAACAATTTGAATCAATACAGAAAAGTCACAATAAAAACATAACTTTAAAATGAACAACTTATATCAAATAAAGAATTATCCAATAATGCATTAGAATAGTAAAAAGTAAAATTAAATACAGTGGTACCTCAGGTTACATACGCTTCAGGTTACATACGCTTCAGGTTACAGACTCCGCTAACCCAGAAATAATGCTTCAGGTTAAGAACTTTGCTTCAGGATAAGAACAAAAATCGGGCTCCGGCGGCGCAGTGGCAGCGGGAGGCCCCATTAGCTAAAGTGGTGCTTCAGGTTAAGAACAGTTTCAGGTTAAGAACGGACCTCCGGAACTAATTAAGTACTTAACCCGAGGTACCACTGTATAACCCACACCTTTAAAATTGAGGGGGGGGGAGAGAACCCCCCCCTGAATATAAACCACTCCCTTCCTCGCTGCTCCTGGCTGCATGGGGGGGGGGGCCGCAGCATTGTTGGCGGCATTTCCCCTTCCCAGCCTTGGGGAAGAGGACACTACTTTGCTGTGCTCCTAGAGCTGTTTGCCCCATGCTCATGGCTACATACCGCAAGGTTGCGAATATAAGCCACACTTTAACTTTTCACGGTCAGAATTTGGGGGGGAAATGAGGCTTATATTCAGGCTGATACGGTAAATACAGTAAAGAATTACTAAACTATAATCAATAAAAATATCAGCAAGACACAATGCATAAAACACCACAAAAACATACAAATACCACAAAACATGAAAAACGATGAAACTGAGAAACAAGGACTCACAACTTACGAAATTATTTTTTAAAAAATATCCCTGAACTCTCTTCCCAGATGCTTCTGCTGTCCTCAAAGTCATGGTCTGGGAAAGGCTTCTAGGCCTGGAGGGTGGGGCAAGGCAGGTGGGAAAAGCCATTGCCTGATGGCCAGCACAGTGTCTCTCCCTTAACTTTAATTAAAAGAAGCCTGCATGTCAGGGCTGGGAAACAACCTTGCCCAAGTCCTTGGAAGGAAAACTTATGAGCAGTCAACTGAGCTTTTATGAAGGGGGCAGAGGACCTTGCTTGGAGCCTAAAGTAAGAGTTCTCTATCACTTTAAAAGACTTCATGTTTTTATTGTTTGGTGTTTGCTACGCAGATGTATCTGACCCTCTTAAAAACCTATAACTTCAAGACCTTATAGCAGGAGCAGGAAACCTGTGGTCCTTGAGAAAATTACAACATCCACCATCGCACAACAGTACTCTTCCTTCCTACTGTTTCCAGCTGCTGGTATTTTACTTTTTTATTATTATTCAGAAGCACACTGCTTGCAACAGTGGAGGCAGAACATAGCCATTAGGGTTAGTAGTCACCAATAGCCTTCATGAATTCTTGTTTAAAATAAGGTTACCAGATTTTTTTCAATGAATCTGGGGACACTTTTCAACTTCAGTAGGAATGATAGAATTTGTATGGGGACTGCTTTGTAAATCCAGGGACATCTGGTAACCTTAGTTTAAAACCTTCAAACTGGTGTCAGATAGATATGGTTTCACACTAGAAAAACCCTAAGATCTTCCAACCAGAGCCAGGTGCAAAAAACAATAGTTTGAATTAAACAAGGCGCCTCTGACCGAGCACAATCTGGACCTAGGAAAGGGGTTCCAGGACCAGAACTGAACAAGGCGCAAAGCCATTTCACACAAGAGACCATACCTGGTTATCCCATGCTTTCTAAACCCCAGCTGCCTAAACTGATGGGAGGATGTTGCTATTCTAAAACCCCCGGGGAGTCAGAAACGCTTTGTTGCTCTAGTCCATGGCGAATAACCCAGAGGTCGGCCAGTAGATCCCTTATGCTCTGTTTGATTATCTTCTCTCGCGGAAAGCGTCCTCTCCGCCCGCAGGTGTGCAGGGACACCTCATCACAGCGCCGGAGAAACCTGCACAGGAGTCACCGCGTTTTCTTTGGTGCAGCTGCTGGCACAGTGCCGAGCCTCTCGGTACGGAGAAAGGACGGAGGATTAAGCATCCGCAATCCCGCCAACTTTCCAAGCAAGCAAGCAAACACGTCGCGCCGCCGCCTCTTACCCAACTTGTCTCTCAACCGGCAAAGGCTACTTTTCAGCATCCAGAGCGGAACGTCTTGAGGCGCTGCCGCGGGACCTACCCGGACTGCTTTTTGAGAGGGACCGGACGTCGTTCGCTTTCCCCTGTCTCTAGGGTCGCCGGATATCCAACGCCGTTGCCGGAAGTTGCCGACAAGTGTTTCCAGGGGCTTGCTGGAGCGAGAGTTCCTCGAGTTTGGCGGCTGCGCTTCCCTTCCTCGGGGCGCGGAAGGGAGGTGAGAAGTGGGCGAAGGCTGCGTCGGGCGGGCGTGGCATCCCCTGCCTGCCCTTCGCCTTTCCCTCTTCGCGGCCACAAAGTGGGCCCGGGCTAAACTTCCCCAGTATCTTCCCTTGAGGCTGCTCTTCTCTATTCCCTCCCACCCGGGCAGGGCCTCTGCTCTCACTTTAACAGAGCTGCGCGAGGAGTCTAGAAGCCTGCGGCTGCAGCAATAAAGGCAATAAAGCGTCACCTGTGGAACTTATGCTCCTTGGGCAGCCGGAGTTCAAGGTACAGGAGTTGCGGTCGGAGAGAAGGGTCATAGAAGTGAATAGAGAGACATGATCTGGAAAGGACCACGAGGGCCATCTAGTCCAACCCTTTGTAACGCAGGGATCTTTTCCCCAACGTGGGGCGTGAGCCCACGACTCTGAGATGGAGAGTCTCATGCGACTAAATTCCTGTTGCCAGAAACTCTTCTACCACTTCCTTTTCATTCCTCTTTTGTTTTTCCCCCCTTGTTGGCCGCAGAGGCAAGTACAGTGGTATACCTCGGGTCACAGACGCTTCATGTTACAGACTCTGCTAACCCAGAAATAGTACCTCGGGTTAAGAACTTTGCTTCAGGATGAGAACAGAAATTGGGCCACAGCAGCAGCAGCCGGAGGCCCCATTAGCTAAAGTGGTATCTCAGGTTAAGAACAGTTTCAGGTTAAGAACGGACCTCCAGAACGAATTAAGTTCTTAACCCAAGGTACCACTGTATGTAGTTCTGGAGCACATGCTTTGCATGCGGAAGGTCCCATGTTCAACTCATAGCATCTCCCCACGTAGAGCTGGGAGAGTCTCCTCCTGCCTGTGTGAATGTCATGGACTGGCTGGATGCATAGGAGTGGTGGGAGGCACTAGCTGAGGAATCCCCCAAGGAACCCTAGGGGAAGAAGACTCAGAGTTAGGGTGGTGGCGGAGTGGTCAGAGGTAGATGCCTGGGAGGTGGTGGTGTCAGAAGCAGAAGAGGTAACGGTTTAGTGAGGAGGAAGAGGCTGTGGCAGAGACTGAAGCAGATGCTAGAGAGGAGGTTGGCTAAGAGGCAGAGTTGAGGCAGGCTGCTGAAGAATCCAGGGAGTCGCCCCCTCCCGCTGTGACCACCCCAGCCCCTACCTCCAGACTCGTAAAAAAACACACAGGAGAAAAGAAAAAGAGCAGAGCAGAGATTGATTGTGGGCTGATGCCGTTTTCAACTGCTTGGGAAAGACCCTGGAGAGAAGGAGCTTTAGAGAGCAGGGGAAAAGTGAGGACCTCCAGTTCTTGCAGTTGCCTCATTGGAGCAAGACCTACTGGGAAGAGTTGCTGGGATCACTAGACCTGTGCTGTTTTGGTTTCTTGAATACAGTGGTACCTCAGGTTAAGTACTTAATTCGTTCCAGAGGTCCGTACTTAACCTGAAACTGTTCTTAACCAGAAGCACCACTTTAGGTAATGGGGCCTCCGGCTGCCACTGTGCCGCCAGAGCACGATTTCTGTTCTCATCTTGAAGCAAAGTTCTTAAGTTGAAGCACTATTTCTGGGTTAGCGCAGTCTGTAACCTGAAGTGTATGTAACCTGAAGCATATGTAACCTGAGGTACCACTGTAATGAGTTAACTTCACTGTGTTTTTTATTGGTGACCTATGCCTGACACAGTCTCCTTGCAGCACTGAGTTAGCTGGACCAACGGTCTGACTCATTATAATGCAGCTTCCTAGTTTATCTTCAAGCCTACATTAGTCAGAAAGCCTGTACACATAAGTTGTTTAAATCCTATTTACTTTGGGACTTGAATCTTGTTTCCTGATGGAGGTAGTTGTAACTTCTGTCCCCTGGACAGTGAAGATAAATTCAGTTGGAAAATTATTTTGCCTGGCTTCTATAGAATGAGTCAGGAATGTGGCCCATCAAGCTTGGCACTGACTAGTCTAGCAAGAGCCTAGTCATATATGTATCATGCTTGTAAAGTGTATTCAGATGAGATTTGTTTGCTCTCTTCTAGATTTCTCATAAGGTTGTAGTGTGACCAAGGGAGCAGCAGAAATGCAGATAGATCAAGACCTGGCAAAGCGGCTCTTTTTTGAGGGCGCTACAGTCATCATTTTGAATGTGCCAGAAGGAACAGAGTTTGGCATTGACTACAACACTTGGCAAGTGGGCCCCAAGTTCCGTGGAGTCAAGATGATACCCCCTGGAATTCATTTCCTTCACTACAGCTCTGTCGATAAGAACAATCGCAAAGAGAGTGGCCCTCGCACCGGCTTCTTCATGAACTTGCAGCCGCGTGATCTGCGAGTGCTACACTGGGACCCCGTCAGGGAAGAAGTAGACCTTACCCCAGCTTCTGAAAATGAGACTGAAGCAATGAGGACTAACCTCCAGGAGATGGACCAATTTCTGGGTCCTTACCCATATGACACTCTTAAAAAATGGATTTCCCTCACTAATTTCATTAATGAATTTGTGATGCAAAAACTACAGCCAGAAAGTGGACAGATATGTGCCTTTTCAGAAGTGCTTCCAATTTTGCCTGGGAGGTTTACTAAAGATCGAGTTGAACAGAACCTGCCCCGGTATGACACAGAGTGCAAAAGCTATGCAGAGGGGTTGGCCCGGCTGCCCAAAATGCAGCTGAAAGCTGGCACTGAGATCAGGTTTACAGAAATACCTAAGCAAATGTACCCTGAAGGTGCTACCCCTGAAGAAGTTACTAGGCATAGCATGGACCTTAGCTATGCCCTGGAGATGGTGATCAGTAAACAGTATGCCAGCAATTCCCAGGATGTGCTTGGTGAGTTAACCTGCTTTTACAGAAATTGCTTTTCTTGTTGCTATCAAAGTATCTCTCAGGTGCCATTTGCATGCCAAAATGTGTCTGGAAACAATTTCTGAACCGTAATGCATACTTCTGTTTTGAAGAGGTATGCAGGGCTTTTTTCAGTGTTTGCAACTGTCATCAATATAACAGTTCAGTTCCACTCATGAATGCTTCTATGCTGTTCAGAAGGAACCCGAGAAGTAGCCTTTTGTGATAACAAATCCGACTTCACTTATAACGTTTATATCTGGTTAAGTGATAAATTTGGGTAGGGTGCAGTCTCCCTCACCCCCTTCTCACTAAACAACCATGTTTGCATAGAAAAGACAGTAGGTTAATTGAGAAACCAAAAACTTCATGTGTGATATTGGTGACCTCTAGTGGTAAAGCTAGGGTTCTGCTTTGACAGATTTCAGAAGTAAGGCATTTGTTATTTAATCACTTACTAGAGACAATTGGCTGCTGTCTCTCAGTAGTGATGCCTTAATTATCAGCTTTCACCCTTGGAAACAAAGGAAAGCTGTGGACATGCGCTACCCTATGGAGCATGTTCTTGAATAAATCCTATAGATATCATGGGGAGAGAACCATGAAATCAAGCTGGGATGACAGTAGCCTTCCCTAGATTAGTTTAGTAATTATAATAAAATCCTCTGTTTATATCTAATTTTCACAGAATATAACATTTGGTATTGAAACTATCCACAGGAAAGCAATTTAACTACTTCTGCAAATAATTAAGATTTTCATTCATTGCAAGGTTTAAGTTTTTCCTTCATTACTGATTTATCTGCACTACATGTTGGCATCTACAAATCCACTTGCAGAGCTTACGTGCCCCTGACCCTTTAGTGATAAAAATGACCACAGTTCCTGACGTCTCAAAGCTAAGAAGCCTCTTCTGCTCTTTCTTATCTTCTCCATCCATCTCAGCAGAAATGGGAGAAATCCCTGTCCCTCAAGCATTCTGCACATGCTGGAGGCCTTAGAGAGGGAAGGGGTTGGGTACAAACAGCAGCTAAGCAATATTTGTGGACCTCTGTTTAAATGCTGGAACTCATTCTGAGCCCTGGACCAGTAATTGCCAATAATAGAAATTATGCAGAGCATTGCAGTATAAGTATGCAAGTCATTAAGCCGTATAGAAACTTAATCAGGCAATGCCGTTACATGAGGAAGGGTAGGTAAACAGTGATGGCTAATCTTTTTGCCAAATGTGGCTCATGTCAAATCCAAACCATGAGAGAACTCTGCTCTAGTGCCTAGTTCAGTAGCTGTACAGCCCCCTGTACCTTAATGTGGTTTTATCACAAGCTTTTTCTGCCAGGGAGGAGGCAGGCAGAATACCACTGTGGAGCTTACTTGTGGGCATGCCAAATATATAGCCCTCTTTTTCTTTGAAGTTCTAGGCATGCACCCAAAGCAGGTTTATGGAGGCCCTAGTGGGCCACCTTACATTGCTGTTGGGCTGTGTTCACAAGTTATGCAGATCTGCTGCATATTATAGCCAAGGCTTTCATGTAAAGATCTTAATTAGAGAGGCTCTAATGCCCTTGCTGTTGGGTGGCTGGCTGTAGAGAGAGGAACTTCATGGTGGTGGTATCCCGGTTGTGAAATGCTCTTTTCAGAGATATTTGCTGGCACCTACCTTATTGTCCTTTTGATGCCTGAAAACAAAGTATTTCCTGGTATTTTTAGAAACCATTTCAATCCTGCTGACTCCTTCATGCTGCTTTTACGATATTGTGGCTTTTAGTTTATTATGGGTTTTTTTTTGTATTTACTTTTTAACTGTATTGTGTTTGTAAATTTTCCTTGGAAGTATGAATGGTGTTATAAAAATAGTTAAATAAATAATAAAAGCAGTGTACCCTTTTGTTATGCTACCAGAATTGAAGCTAAACAAACACCTTCTTGTTTTTTTCTTTTGTGTGTGTGTGTGTGTGACGTTTCAGGGGAACTGCAGTTTGCCTTCATCTGCTTCTTGATTGGGAATGTATATGATGCCTTTGAGCACTGGAAGAAACTCCTGAATCTCTTATGCAGGTCAGAGGATGCCATAGTGAAGCATCAGGCCCTGTTCGTTAACCTCATTTCGGTCCTGTACCATCAGCTCAGTGAAATCCCAGCAGACTTCTTTGTGGACATTGTTTCCCAGGACAACTTTTTAACCAACACCTTGCAGGTAAGGGAGCTGGTTTTGGTACTGTAGAGGTTGGAAAGCAGTAGTGTGCAGAATTTTCCCAAGAACTGCATGCATGTGTAAAATGCAGCGTCATAATGAGAGGCAATTCTCACAATGTGAAATTGAATGGTTTTTGCTTGAATGTTGATACCATTTAAAAATTTTAAAGGTAAGAAAGCTCCCCACTCCCCAGCCAATCAAACTAAAATCCAGTTTTTGTCTTGAGACGAAATTACTATGGCAAGCTATAATGAGCTTTGCCTCCCCATATTGAAAACCTATGTTACAATCCTTTCTCTTCCCATAATGTGCTGTTAAAATGTCCGATGTTACATTGTTACATGTATTTTTCTGACCCTGTTCCTTTTCTTTAAATAATGAAATTTTTATTTTATTTTGAAATGGAGTTAAAAATACTGGCCACAGAACATGCATACACTCTCACATACAACTCAGTTTTTATTGTTGTATTTATATACTACTTTATATGTGAATCTTACAAAAAAGTTTCACAAAAAACATTGCAGCAGTAAGCATAATTTAGGGAGGGAACCAGGCAGAGGGCCTTCTCACTAGTGGCGCCTGCCCTGTGGAACGCCCTCCCGTCAGATGTCAAGGAAATAAACAACTATCTGACTTTTAGAAGACATCTGAAGGCAGCCCTGTTTAGGGAAGTTTTTAATGTTTGAAGTTTTACTCTGTTTTAAATGTTCCGTTGAAAGCCGCCCAGAGTTATTACCACCATCAGCATCATCACAATTTTTTTAAAAAAGAGTTAAAACAAGAGAGAGAAAAAACTGCTTGTTTAGAGTGAATTATAATTTTCCCCGCTTCCATCAGGGCAAGATGGTTTTTCCAAAAGCTGTATGGTAGCAGTTGAGAGAGAGAGGGGCCACCCCTGAGAACTGGGTGGTGGCAGGTCACCAGGCTGTTTCTCTGGTGTTATCTGAGAAGTTTGGAGGACTTCCACATAGGAAATAAACAGAAACCATGATATCATAATACCTTTTTGAATGATTTTGCTGAGTAAGTTTGTATATAAGCATAGTCTCTAGATTTTAATTACCCCAGAGTGGCTTGGGCACAATTGCTGTTGTTATTCCAGCTGTATACAATTGCTTAAGAAAGTCTTTGTGCTGGAATCTATGGTAGTTCATTCAAAATGATGATGGAGGATAGATTTCGGAGATAGCTGTGGTTTAGTGTGCGGTAAACAGCAACCATGTCCCAAAACTCCTGCACTATTGGGCGTTCCCACTAAAGGTGAAAGCATTAAGCAATGCGAGTTCATCCCTTCCAACAATGCTGATATGTTTGAATAGAAAGCCTTACAGGGATAATATACCACTTACTGAGAACTTTTTCTTTATCTTTCTTTATATTGGTATTAATTGCTGAATTTGCAAAAGGGCTGCAGAATCTCCTGAAGAGGTTGGGGGGGGGGGAGAGTCTTGTTGCTTAAGTAGACCCTGTTCTGCTCATGCATACCCCACTCTGTGTTGAATTCTACCCACTCTGTCAATCCCTTCCAAAGAAAGTGTCTCTCCCATGGCCATGCATAGGATAGATTGGGCTTTGGAGGATGTTATAAGTAGATGAAGTCATCTCTCTAGCCAAAGATGTAGTAGCTTCTGTGATTGATTCAAACAAAGTGAGTGGGTACTTGTTTGGTGAATCTGACTGAGAAAGTGATGTAATTGTACGGATACAGAAACTGTATGGTTAATTCAGGGTTCCTTTTCGAGATATTTACATAAGAGAGAGATTTTCCTTTTTTCAATAGATCAAACTAAACTTTTGCTGGTATCCCAGAATTAAAGCCGCAGATTATGAATGATATTGAAATTAGTGGAGACCTAGAATCATAGTATTGTAGAGTTGGAAGGGACTCTGAGGGTTATCTAGTCAACCCCCCTGCAATGCAGGAACAGCAGCTAAAGAATTCCTGACAGACGGACATCGAACCTCTGCTTATAAACCTCCAAGGAAGGAGAGTCCACCACCTCTTGTGTGAGTCTGTTCCACTGTCAAACAGCTCTTAATGTTAGAAAGTTCTTACTGATGTTAGTCGGAATCTCCTTTCTTGTAACTTGAATCCATGCGTTTGGGTCCTAGCCTCTGGAGCAGGAGAAAAGAAGCTTGCTCCATCCTCAAAGTATAGTTGAAGATGCTACTGCTCCTCCCTGTTTGAACTGTTCCTTCTTTAGTAGGTTGTACCCCACAATTTCTACCTTCCAGTCATGAGTCACATCCCACCAGGTTTCAATAACGCATATTAGGTTATATTTGCCATCCTTCATTAAGAGCTCAAGTTCTTCTTGCTTTCCCATACTCTATGCATTCGTGTTGCTCACCTAGTGGTGATTTTGCCAGCTACTTTGAATATAATACAAAGGAACGATCTAACCCTAAGAAAGAAAGAAAACTCCATGCCCAAGGCATCCGTTTCAGGTGCCTGTCTAGCCTTTGCCTGAGCATCTCCAGTGAAGGAGATACCACAGCTTTCTCTGATTTCTGCCTTTTGCCTTAATGGCTTTGTCCTGGCAGGCTCCTTTTAGACTTTGTTCTGGCAAATTTACCCAAAACAGCAATAAAATAAAGCAAAATGGGCTATGCGAGTGAGTACTGCATTTGTTCCGGAGGACCAGGATGCCAAAGTACATGCACAATTCCTCTCTATGTGATCACAGAAAGGTGGCAGTCACCCTTCCCATCTATCACCATCCCTCCATGTCTCAACCATTGCTACTGCAGAAAGCTTGTAGGCATTCGGGATCAGCTTTTTGTGCAGGGGAGGAGGCGCTGCTGTAGCAAAGAGAGCTGAAAGCCTGCATCTGTGCGTGAAAGATTGAGCATGGCCTCTTGGATCCCGGCCATAGAATTTAGCTGTTGCGTGTCATTCATTCTGGAGGACTGACAACACTCTTGTCAACAAATTGAAATTCAATCAGGCTGTATAATAATGATAATTGTTTCTTTCCAGCGTTGAAGCCGTACAGAAGCAGTACATTTTTTAAAAAAAACCACGAGGCAGCTGGAGGAAGCATCTCCTAGTTGCTTTATGATAGTTGTAAACAAGAGTTGTTGACAGCAGGTGGCAGTTCCCGATATTCAAGTAACCCATTAGCTAATTTGTGTATATGCTTGTCTGCAAGAGACCTAAGAAAATTACATTGTGTTGCTGCTTCCTGATGAAAGCTTGCTTTGAGGGCCTTCAGGAAAGCTAACCTTGCAGAAGACAGTTTGAGTTTTCATGTCATCATTTTTCTATCTATGTCTAGAACAGTATGCTGCATTGGACATCAGAGGTGCTATTCAACTAAGATGACTTATTATAATGAATGAACATGGCTAAGTTAAGTCAATTTATTCAATGAGTCTTCTGTGAGTAAAACTTAGCTCAATACCACCCTAAGGCTTCAGATCCTTGCTCAGCCATAAAGCTCCCTGGGTGACCCTGGTCATTCACCATTTCTTGGCCTAACATATGTTGCAGGAGTATTGTCTGAATATGATGGATAACTCTGAAATCACTAGGGAAAGGTATATAGGCAATAAAATTCCAAGGTGGGAAGGATTTCTGTGTGCTTATTTGCAAGCAAGAAGTGTGACGCTGTTCTTGTACTGTTTTGTATGCACATTGTTCCCACACAACTAGCGAGGCTTTAATTTACTTCCTCCTCCTTATGGGGACGTATGTACAATTTTACTTTGACTGCAATGTCAGATACAGGAATTATTTGTAGAGCATTCCCATGACTTAGAACGCAGCTGTGCAATATGCATTTACTCATTTATCTCAGGCTTTCAGTGCTCACTGATGGTTGGGAGGTGTTACATTCATAAATGTTAATAGCAAATTTTTCTCAAACTGAATTCTGGCAGAACCAATTCCTTATTTTAGTGACATGTATGCTGTGCTTCCCTCTTATCACTTTTATGGCTGGCCCAAACATAGAGCTTTCTGGATGTCAGAGAACTTGTTGAAAGCATGAATGTCAAGTAACAATGTCAGGTTTTGTGTCTTTTCACCTTGTTAGGCAAGCCTTTTCCACCCTTGTTATTATAACTCGGAAATGGATCGTCTTGTACCTCTGAGCTTTAGGTGCAGCATTCTTCTCAATAATAGTGCTTTAATTTGGGCTGAAATTAGAAATTCTGGCCAAAGAAGGTAATGCCAGTTGAGACTGAATAAAGGTAAAGGTAAAGGTACCCCTGCCCGTTACGGGCCAGTCTTGACAGACTCTGGGGTTTGTGCGCCCATCTCACTCTATAGGCCGTGGGCCAGCGCTGTCCGGAGACACTTCCAGGTCACGTGGCCAGCGTGACAAAGCTGCATCTGGCGAGCCAGCGCAGCACACGGAACGCCGTTTACCTTCCCGCTGGTAAGCGGTACCTATTTATCTACTTGCACCCAGGGGTGCTTTCGAACTGCTAGGTTGGCAGGCGCTGGGACCGAGCAGCGGGAGCGCACCCCGCCGCGGGGATTCGAACTGCCGACCTTTCGATCGGCAAGCCCTAGGCGCTGAGGCTTTTACCCACAGCGCCACCCGCGTCCCTACTGAGACTGAATACTGTGTTACTAAACTGGAAATGCATTAACATTGGCTTTTTTAAAAAAGAAATTCTTACATGAATGACAGATAAAGAAAATAAAGACTTTATGTCTTGTGTGAGGCCATATAAATTAGAATGGCAGGAGAGGGGAAGATAAGAACTTGAGGCACTGTGGGGTTCTTTGTGCGGGACAGAATCTGTTTAGCTTGTGGAAGAGGAGCATGTCAAATGGGGCCTTTGAACATTGGAATCTGGAACTGTCTTAAGTGTTTTTAAACATGTCTTCACAATCATGTGGGCTAGAAATTTTGATTTATTTTAGATAGATAGATGATAGATAGATAGATAGATAGATAGATAGATAGATAGATAGATAGATAGATAGATAGTCAGTCAGATTCTGCACCACAAGCCAAACCCTTCTTCACATGCAAAAAATAACCTGTCGGCACTGCTTAGCAGACAGAAAGATTATTGCTTAATCATTAAATGAGCTGAACTGAGTAGCAGCAGGTTGCTTTGTTTCTCCTTCTCAAGAGGCCACAAGGCAACTTGATTCCTGCCCAGCATAGCGCATAAAAGGGGGGGGCTCATTTAAATACCTGCTACCTCATGAAGCGCAAGTAGATAAATAGGTACCGCTCCGGCAGGAAGGTAAACAGCGTTTCCGTGCGCTGCTCTGGTTCGCCAGAAGCCACTTAGTCATGCTGGCCACATGACCCGGAAGCTGTACACCGGCTCCCTCGGCCAGTAAAGTGAGATGAGCGCCGTAACCCTAGAGTCGTCCGCGACTGGATCTAACGGTCAGGGGTCCCTTTACCTTTACCTCCCAAAACAGTTGCAGCTGTGTGGATGGCTTGAACACTGGCCCAAAGCGTTTCTGTCTCTCTCCTCTTCTGCTCTCCAACTCCCTTGTTTCTTGCCATCTAACCTGATGAAGACTTCTGGGGAACTCAAAACTTACATATGATTTTGTAACATTTTGGTTGGCCTTGCAACGGCATTGCTTTAAGGTAGATATTTTTTATTACCTTTTTTCTTACGGGACCACCTTTTAATATTTGCTAAGCTTTTGGTATCCCAGCAGTACCTGGCTGATTTTTTTCAAAATGCAGTACTGGACACGTCATTTTTCATGTGGCTGTTACTGTGCTGAAGGGAGTAAATAAAAATAATAATAAGGGTTTTCGTTTTCTAATGCCTAGATTACTTTGTAATTAGTTTAGTAGGAGAAGGCACTTCACACTATGACAAACAAGGTGCGAAATGACACAAAGCAATGAACCACACCTTGATCTTTTTGTGCTTTTTCCTGCTGTCTGCAGGTCTTTTTTAATTTTAGAAAAAGCAGCAACAACAGCACAAGCTTTCCTCCTGCATTACAAAGTTTCTCCTTTGCGTGTTCCTGCAATGGAAATGTCTTTGCTTTTGGCTATCAGTTGGTTGCCTTGGAAATGAATTATGTGTAACAAATTTAGCACAGAGGCAGAAGAGATGAGCTTAGAGATGAGATTTCTAATCGAACACACATGTGACGGGTCAAAAGTAACAGGAGCTATCCCCTTGTGTGTGAAAAGTTAAGAGATTTAAATTTGAGAGAGCATGGCCCTTTCAAAATTATGGTTAATTCTAAGGCTCAAGTTATTCATAAATAGAATGAATCATATTACCTGATTATAAAACCTTTTGAATACTTTTATTTTTAAAAGAGAATTGTCTCACCCAGATAATTTGGAAGTAACGGTTACTTGCTTAAAAATCGTGGGCAGCAGGTGTTAGAGGCATTCCTCCTCCTGTTTTCCACAACAGGGAAGCTCAGTTGGTAGACCATGAGACTTAATCTCAGGGTTGTGGGATCCAGCCCCATTCTGGGCAAAAGATTCCTGCATTGCAGGGGGTTGGACTAGATGACCCTCGTCCCTTCCAACTGTACAATTCCATGGTTCTATGAATGTGGCTTTTAGGACTGTGCCTATTGTGGCATATGGGCAACCTCATATTTGCCTATTTGGCATAGGTGACACAAGGGAGATGGATCAGGGTGGCAGAGGAGGGATGGATTGCTCTATCACATTTCCAGCCTACTTGATTTCCTTCTTCCCGTGGAGGAAGGGTCTAGCTTGGACCCACCTGCACATTCACACCCTGTTTGATAGAAAGTAGAGTTTGCTTTTGCTTTTTAAAAAACTAATCTGCACTTCTATGCTGGCCATGGAGAGGGCCAATATGAAATAACATTACTTACCTTGTAGCAGCCTAGCAACGTTTGTGGGCTTCTTTACAAGGCTGCATGTGTGCATGATCTAAAGCATTTCCCCCTTCAGAAATGTTTTCATATACAGATTTTTGGAGGCTTAATTGATCGCCAGTAAATTGGGTAAATCTGAAATGATTAATGGACTAAGGTTTCTAGCATCCTGTAACAGTTCCCATTTATCCAGGAATTGCTATAATTGACATGATTTGAGATCTTTTTTTTCTGTACAAGAATGTCAGAATTCTGTTTCTTCTCAACATCCAAAACAGAGTATTATGGATAACTCCATTGCTTCTCTAAGTCACAACTCTAAACCTTTCAAGTGAATTGTGCTTAGGTTTGTATCAGGTTTTTGTGTGTGCCTCTGTGATGCAGGAGCATATTAGGTTGGGTTTTGACCTTTGACATTTTCCCCTTAAAATTATTATTATATAATTAGTATGATATGTATGCAGTCCAGTCAGGTTTCTCCTCTCTCTGTGCCTAATGGTATTTTACTCAGAGTAGGCCCATTGAAATTAATGGACCCTAGTTAGCCATGTTCATTAACTTTGGTAAGTCTACTCTGGGTAGGGCTAGCATTGGATACAACCCAGTGTGTTTTCTATACTATTCTACTAACGGACTGTACTGCATTTTTTCTAGGTCTTCTTCTCCTATACCTGCAGCCCAACTGTTGACAGGACTCTGAGAAAGAAGGCAGAGAGGTTTAAAGTCCACCTAACCAAGAAGTTCAAGTGGGACTTTGAGGCTGAGCCAGAAGACGATGCTCCCGTAGTAGTTGAGCTTCCAGAAGGGGCACTTGTGGACTGAACGGCAATTTCCCTTTTCCTGTTTTGTTTTTAAAGCAGTATTTTCAACTGTTGTACCATACTTGATTCTGTGTTCTACACTTCTATTTTCTCCTCCCTTCACGGAGGCAGAACTGTGAAATCCAGAAAGTCTACCAACTTCCTTCCTGCTGGAAATAGAAATTCTGGGAGATACAGACTAGATTACGTCTAGATTCTTTGCCGGATTGAATCATTTTGACCTCCAACGCTTGCTGTGACTCAGTTCTTTTGTCACTAACTATCTCATACTCTTACCTGGAAGTAAGCTCCATTGAATACAATGGAGTGTACTTCTTTCTTAACATGTGCAGGATTGCACTGTTTGATTGTTGATGAACACACTTTTCCTTTGTTGAAGAACCACATGTGACATAGTGGTATTTAACTCTTGACTTGTTTATTCTTTAGTTCCATGCTGCTTTAGTTCCATAACTGGTAAGCCAGATGGCCGTGTTCAGGAGACTTTGTGCATCATCTTCTAATACATGCCAGAACTGAACAATGCTGTGTAGAGATATTTCATAAACACTTCAAATGGAGTTAGCCTACTCAACTTGGGTTGTCATTCATTGTAAATCTCCAAGCTTTTGCTTTTACTGTGGCGTTACTAGAATTATTCCTATCGTTTTTCTTCATTCCATCACTTTTATACTCTTTCCCTACCTTTCTTTAGCCTGGCGGAGGATTTCCTTACCACTTTCCAGAGCAATAGAAGTGTCCAGAGGGAGCAAATGTGAAATGAAAGAGAAATTTCATATTTAATCAATGGCACTTTCCCGTCTGAGCCTTTACTAAAAAGCTCCATGGAATGTTCTTATTTCTTTTTACTTATGTCCTCTCTCAGGACAGACAAGCACTTCCTGTTGTGACTTCAGAGCAATGAAAATGCTATAAAACAGCCTGCAGCAAGCATGCTGCCTGTTATCTTTTAATGCTTTCTCTGAGGTGCAGGGATGTTGGTACATTTTTCAAATAAGAATCCCTACTGTGTCAGGCTCCGTCAAGAGTTGGTGTGTGTATCTGACAAGATAACCTGTGTGTTAGCGTTCAGCACACAATAAATGTTCCTGCGTTAGGTATTTCTACAAAATGTCCCTAAAGTCTTCTCTGTGTGAAATATTTTAGCAAAGGTGTGCTCTGGGTGGTTGCTGACATGGCTGCGATGGCGATGAAATGTTCTTTATCTTGCTTGCCACCTTGTCTGTTTCATACCCAAGTGTAGCTAGTTTTCAAGTGCTATGCTTTAGTATTAATATAAGTTAACATTCATGGTCTGCAAAGCCCTGAGTTTCTGTTCCTTCATATGTATAAAAGTAGTCACAGCAATCGGATATAAGAAGGCAAGTCTAACTTAATCCAGGTTGACTCACCTCTATAATTACACATAACAGCCTTGTTCAGATGTAAACCTGAGGCTTTTAAGCCATAATTTCTCATTAAATACCCATGACTGTTCACCTACTTTCGTGCATGGCTGGGCGGAAAAGCTTTACCTAACTCCACCACTGTTGGGTGGGTTTTGTCATCTGAGGTGGCATGTAACACCCCAACTATAATTTGTTATTGTGTTTGACCCAGGGCAAACTCACTAGCAGTAACTACGGTTTGTGTGAACAAGTCAACTTCAAACCACGGTTTAAAATCCTGGCTTGTTTGGATAAACCATAGTTAAGGCACATGTCACAGTTCCGCCATGGTGACAAAATGTGCTTAGCAGAAAGTAGGACTAAATGCTTCCATTTTAGACTCTGGGATTGATGGTTATATGAGGGGGTCCTCTGGCTCACTCAACTGAGTGGGCCCGTGTGCTAGCATTCTGATCTGATGGCACCACTGCCACCAAGATACGGCAAAGGCTTGGCTGCATGCATATATGCAGAGTGTCTGTTTGCATGCACTTGCTGCACACCTTCAGTTTGCCCCTGCAGTGGCTCAGCAGTTCCTGCTTGTGTAGTATTTCCAGTCCTAATCCTTGCAGGAACTGAACAACCAAGAAGTCAGAAGGAGGATCCAGCCATTCCCAGTGTCCTCCAGCCAGTGAGCAGGGGCTTGACAAAGTAAAATGCTTAGCCTTAAGACCTGCTATCACTATGAAAAAGGGTTTTTCCCATAGTGTGTGATCACAGTTGGGACTTCTTGTAGAAAAATTATTCTGAGACCCCTTGACTTTTTTTAAAAAAAAAGTTAACAGAAAGTGGAGAAGATGGATGTTTGTATGGACCAAAGGTTTTTAATAAACTTTTTTTTAATGTAACTGGCAGATGGAAAATAGGAAGTTCTTCTTTTGTATCTTTTGCTAATTGTTTTTATATTTTTCTTTCTCTTTCCTTTATTTCTATCGCCCTTTCCTTCCTTTCTTCAGTTTGTATCTTTGGTACTTGTAATCTTACTGTATTATGGGAAACATGTAATAAAAAATCTTAAAGCCCAAAGAAAAGGGGATTTTTCAATAGTTTAGGGGCCAGAGAACCTTGTGGATATGAGTAACTCTTTGTCTTTTCTTACAGATTTGACCCATGAAGCCTCTTATGGACACTTTTATTATCAATCTCATTTGTATTCTTCCTTCTGCCAAAATAACAATAATTACAATCACCACAATCATAATATAAAACATCAGGGTGGCACACAAACCTGCCTTCTCCTGAGTGACAGGACTCAAAAAGGCATGCGTATAGAGTTCAATCAGTGGTGGGATTGAAGCTGTTTCAGGTGCTTGAAGTGGTCTGCTGAATGACCAGGGCTGAACTTTGAGATGCACATTGAAAAGGGGAGCTCAAGGACCGCAATGTCTGAGTGTGGGCAAGTAATGCAGCAGGCCCTATACATGCCTGAGAGTAAGGCCTCAACTGTGGTCCAAAACTGAAGGCAGCAGCCTGGGGAAGATTGATATAGCCAGTGCCTAGATGGAATTATTTTATTATAAATAAATAAATACCCTGCCCATCTGGCTGGGTTTCCCCAGTCACTCTGGGTGGCTCCCAACACAACACTAAAAACAGTATAAAACTTCAAACATTACAAACTTCCCTAAACAGGGCTGCCTAGAAACTGTATACAGCACATAGAGTTCTAGGATGGAAGCTAAGTGGCGAACACAGATGGCGTAAACAATCCCATCGTAAAGGGACCCTAATATGGGACAATTTTCTTCATACATTTTTGTTGCTGCAGGAGTAGAAATACATTATTTCTGTCAATTTACCAAAATGGTTTGACATGTTAATCTTGCATTTTTTATTAAAAAGGAAAACTGCTTTTCACTTCACGATCCTGCCAATGTAAAGATAAAAGTCGGGTGGGTTTAGGGTCCCCCCCCTAATGAAAATGCCTCTCTCGTCACAGTGATGTGATGACATCTCACAGTTAGGGAAGTGTGAAGAAGCGGGGAATGGGGGGGGGGATTCATTTCTATTTTCCCTGTCAGATTTTTGAATCAATCAACTTTTGTCAGACATGCAATTGGACAGAAATGTAAATTGCTAATTTTGCTGCCTCTCGCATGAAGCCTTCCGAGTGATTTACAGCTTCAACCACCAGACAAAGTCTTATTTCTCCATCTGGCTTTTCCTTAACAATTTATTCCTGTTTTGCTCTGAGAGCATAAGAAGAGTCTACCGGATCAGGCCGAGTCCACCATCCTGTTCTCACAGTGGCCAACCAGAGATGCATGTGGGAAACCCACAAACAGGATCTGAACACAAGAGTGTCCTCCCCTTTGAGCCATAGCGTGCCATTTGAATTATGCTAACTAGATGAGTTGGCAGAACTCTGATAAAATATTCTATTTTTTAATGCAGTTTTATTTGCTTTCTTGCCAAAACAGCTGTTACGGATTTTTTTTAATAAACAATTTTGCAAGTGGTGGTTGTGGCAAGGAGGTATAATTTAGGTTTGGGCTGTTCTCTTGATTTTTTTTTTAATTGCCCCTTCCTGTCAAAACTGCTGTTAGGCCCATTAGAAGATACTTATATGTACACAATGTCTATCTCTCTTAAGCACGTATTCCCCCAGAGCCATGAGATTCCTGCATTGCATGGGGTTAGACTAGATGACCCTTGGGATCCCTTCCAGTTTTACAATTCTACGATGCTATGATTCTGTTATCTTGAGCTGACAGCCCCCCACCCTCCAACACACACACAACACACACAACCAGGGATGGGAGATAGGATTACAGGTCTCCTTTGTCTCATCTGATAAGGTCCTGAGTCCATCTGTTCAGCACTTAGGTATGCTTTACTAGGAACTATATTCCACTGAATTCCAGCAGTAGGGCTGGGATTAACGTTGCCCTAAACCATTTTCCTGTCCATTGTTACCATTTCCAGGCATATTCTCTGATGCCTTATTTTCTCACTGTATGCTGTAATAGCCAATCCAAATGTACTATTCAAATTCTGAAAAATTGTACAATCTTAAAAAGAAGCAATTGTGGAGTAGCAAATACAGTGGTACCTCGGGTTAAGAACTTAATTCATTCTGGAGGTCTGTTATTTCTTAACCTAAAATTGTTCTTAACCTGAGGTACCACTTTAGCTAATGGGGCCTCCCGCTGCCGCTGTGCCTCCGCCACACGATTTCTGTTCTCATCCTGAAGCAAAGTTCTTAACCCGAGGTACTATTTCTGAGTTAGCAGAGTCTGTAACCTGAAGCATCTGTAACCCGAGGTACCACTGTACTAATCTTGAAATCATCAAAATATGCATTTAAAAGCTCATTTAAAATAGACCCTTTGCATTAAAAGCACTATGCATTTTAGCCTTCTCTAATTTTAATTTTGGGTGTAAGCATTTTACCTTGGCTCTCGTTGATCCTTGTTCTATTTCTCTTTTATTGATAATTAACATTAGCCCTTTGCAGCCTTTAGGACGATTAAAGCTAGCCTTTGCTCTTTCCTACAGATATGGGTTTTGTTTTGTTTTGTTTACTAGGAAATTAGTTAACAGAGCATGCCTGGGGGATCTTCCACCCAAGCTCATCCTATGACATAATTAGCATGTTGTTGACCACAGAGACCTCATTAAGAATCGGTAAAGGAGTCACTCGGCAGTTACCTAGAGTATTTCTAAGCTTGGTCAATATGGGAAGCTGATATATGTTCAAATTCCCAAAACGATGGTTTTGGATTTCTCTGCTGTGTGCTCCCCTCCTTGTCCCTGCAGGGGGACTGACTGATTAATTTGCATGGACGGTTTTGCATAAATATGAGCTGCAAAGACTGGCAGCGGGGCTCAGGAGCTTGCAGAAATAGGTCGCCCCACCAAGGCATTGCTATTCAGGTGCCAGGGCTGAGCATGCTGGCTTCCCAGTGGAGCTTATCTCCAGCTTCCAGTGGCGTTCATCAACTTCAGCTTGAAGGGCTTTGTGGCCCCCTGGGGCTTGGGAACAAAGAGCCTGCACTCGCTTGTGTCACCGAATCCTCCCAAGTTGAATGGGCGACTGACATCTCTGAAATTTCTCTAGGCAAGGGGGAAAGAAGGAACAGAGGTGCCTCGGATGGAGGGTTAATTTATAGCAGCCGAGGACGCTCATCTGAATGTGACAGCTGTTTCAATAGGCCAATTTAAGCACACAAAAATTAAAAGGTACTTTCCCAGCAATTATTTTAAAGGCTGAATGAGCTGGCAGTCCCTGTCTCAAATGTGGGGAAAGCTTTTTGTGTGGTTTTTTTTAATGAAACCAGCCTTCAAGATACCTTAACATCTTTGGAGATCACCTTAAACATTTAATATTTCCTCACAATAAAGTGTGCTCGAGTCTTCAAAGCACCTGCATGCTGCATAATACAGAGAAGAGGTCAGACATCAAAACAGCTAATGACCACCAGAGCCAACTTATTTTGGTTTTGTCCCTTCTCAAGTTCTGGGAGGGCAGGACTGAGATGAAGCTGAGAACTCAGTGCCACCCCCTGGAGTGGCTTTAAATAAGAAGGCAGGAACATGGGGGCTGGCTAAGGACAAGTTGAGGTTGGTGGCCCAGTGGCCCATTTGCCTTAATAGACCAGCTTCCACTCACTGTAACACAGTCTAAAGGCAAACACTTTGGGGGGCAGGAGTAAAACGTGTCCTCAGTTTGAATTCAGTGTACCAAGTTCACACCCTGTTCATAGTAGACCTCACCTCCCATCTATGTGCAGTGGCGTAGCGTGGGTTGTCAGCACCCGGGGCAAGGCAAGTAATTTGCGCCCCCTAACCCGTGGATTTGCGCCCCCTAACCCTAACCCCCAGATGTTGCGCCCGGTGCGGCCGGGCCCCCCTGCACCCCCCACGCTACGCCACTGCCTATGTGTGTTGCTGATTTGAAGGTCAGAATAGAACCTATGGTTTAGGGATCACCAATCCAATGCTTACAGGTTCTTGGTGCTCATTGGTGCCCCAGTGTGCTGGTCCCGGGGGGGGGAGGCTACTGTGCGGCGTGGTCCATGTCCGGTCCGAGGCTGAAGCGGGGTCCAAGGCAGGGAGACAGGCGTGGTCAGGAACTCTGGCAGAAAGCAGGACAGGGTGCCGGCAGGAACAGGTAACCAACGATGTTGCTCCTGCAACCTGGGACTGGTCGGGCTGGCCTTTATCTCCTCTGAGGCATAGAGCGGTCGCGGTCCACAGGTGACTCGCCTCTCCTGGCCTGGAGGCGAGCATTCCTCCTGCGAGAACTTAGTTCCCTCCGCCTCTCTGCTCTGAGCCTCTACAGCTCAGGAGAGGCTGGAGGGTTACTGGACCCAGAGGCAACCTCACCTTCCCCTGACAGGGCTGGGAGAGGAGCACCTGCAGGCAATGGGTCCTCGATCACCTCTGGAGCCAGAGCGGATTCAGCTGGTGTCTGCTCCTGAGGATCTGGCCCCTGCCCCGGCTCAGCCAGCCCTGGAGGCGGGGACTCCTGTGCGGGCTGGGATTCCTCAGGTTCAGCCTCTGAATCAGATTCCCAGGCCATCACACCCAGACTGGGGGCCCAGTCTCTAGCCCAGGCATAGGCAAACCCCGGCCCTCCAGGTGTTTTGAGACTACAATTCCCATCATCCCTGACCACTGGTCCTGTTAGCTAGGGATGATGGGTGTCGTACTTCCAAAACATCTGGAGGGCTGGAGTTTGCCTATGCCTGCTCTAGCCTTTTGGTGCTGCTTCCGCCACTCTGTAGATACTCTCCTTCAGCACTGCCCCACTATGATCTGGAGGGCTCCCCAACCCATATTTAGGGGGAGGGCAGAAGAACCACCTGCTCTGGGAGTGTCCTCAGCCTTCCAGAGCAGATTTAGGGCATGCAGGAAGCATCCAGGAAAGGAGAGTGGGAGGTCCCATTGTGTGAGAGGACCTTGTTTGTTGCTCACAACCACTTAGCTGAATCCTGCACAAAATGTCTGGATAGGCTAGCTGAGATAGATAGAATTATCATTGATTTACCACAGCAATTCATCACAGAAGCTGTTCTGCCAGAGGGAATGGAGTGATTTGGTGATGGGGTCCCCTATTGCTCATTGCAGTGTCGGTCTTTCACTACCAGTAAACTTTCCAGACACCTTCCTTCTAAGCATTAATTGCAAGAAGTCTGTCTTTTCAACAATTGTTTCCTCGCTGGTACCAGAATGGCCTTATGAAGGATCCAGCAACAGGAAATTGCTTGTTACCATAGTGACAGGCACAAATTGGGGTGTGTGTGTGTGGTCAAAGTCATGGACACAATAATAGCTAAAGTAGTACCTCTTCCACTTTCTGTGTCTGAAAGGTTGAAAGTCTGTATTTATTGGAATATGTGTGTCTCTTTCAGATGCAAGTTAAGGAGGCAGATGACAGCTAAGCCTATTTGTTTTTGCTCCCCCCCCCCCTTTAAAAGCAGAAACTTGCGGTAGGTAGGGATGTAGATGGAAACAAATTTGATTAAATGGGGAGGAAGAAAAGGAAATGAAGCTATTTATCTCATGTTGGACATTTTGAAGACAACGGGTCAAGGGCAAGGTGCCGTTTTCATCGAAAGAGCAAAATATGACAATATGTTTTGTGGAATAGTTGCAAACAGCTTTTGCTTGATTGAGTGACACCTTCTCCCATCCATATGCAGCTAAGCGGGTTTAACCCAACTCTGAAGTCATATTTTGCCATTTTGTGTTCTTCATAAAGAAGCTCCACACATTTAAAAGTAGCGGGTCAGAAGCACTAATGAACAAAAGGTACATTTGGTTTTGAAACGACCGTCTCCGGTATTGTATAAGTGCTTGTGAATTGGGTGATGCTACAGCATACATTTCTAAAACAGATGTGCTGATAAAACGAAGTTTTTTTGAATCGCTGCTCCTGAGATTATTTTTAACCAGTCCATGGCAAATGAGCTGGCTTGTTCCTTGGCTGCTGAGTTAAAAGGCATAATTCTTTTTCCTTCCCTTTTTGCATTTCTGATACAGTGGTACCTTGGGATGCGAATGGGATCTGTTCCGGAGCCCCGTTTGCATCCTGAACAGAATGTAAGACACGACTGCGCATCTGCACATGCGTGGGTCACGTTTCGCTGTTTCCGCGCATGCGCCTGATGTCATTTTGACCGTCTGCGCATGCGCGAGCGGCGAAACCCAGAGGTAACGCGCTCCGTTTCTTCCGGGTCGCCACGGAGCACAACCCGAAAATACTTATCCTGAAGCGTATTTATCCCGAGGTATGACTGTACATTTCAACACAAGAAAAACAAAAACAAAAATCCCCTGAAAGTAATAGGAAAAAGAAAATTACAAAATTATTTTCCTTCTCTGGAATTGCCACCACACGGGTTTTTAACTAACTTACTCAAGGAGAAAGTCCTGGGTTATATCTCTAAATTGGACTGGTAAAACACACCCGTCTGAAACCCTAGAGGACTGCAGCCAGTCAGAAACAGACCCTCCAAGTGTCCCTATTTTCCAGGGACGGTCCCAGATTTACAGAATCCATCCTAGTTTCTGCTTTGATCCTGGAATGCCCCGCTTTTCCTTAGGATGTCTCGATATTTAAATCAGAGAAATGTTGGAGGGTATGGAATAGGATGTCCCTATTTTCTTCAGAGAAATGTTGAAGGGGTGAGACAGTACTGAGCTAGATAGACCAATGGCTTGACTTTGTGTAAGGGAGCCTCCTATGATCCAATTTTTCTCCTTCTCCTCTTTCTCATGGCTAGCCAAATCAGCATTTCAAATCTGCATATATTTAAAGGAGGACATAAGGCTAATGGGGAGTCACCTTTTTCATTCCTCTAGGACAGGTGGTAAGGCAACTCTGTTTCCCTCTAGCAGCAAACAGAGCAGTTTGGCTTAGCCTCGCTTCTCACTTCTCGGTGGGAATCATAGCTGTCAAGTGTCCCTTATTTGAAGGGACAGTCCCTTATTCCAGCGCCATGTCCCACTGCTGTCCCTTATTGATGGATGTCCCTTAAATGTCCCTTAAATGATGTCCCTTAAATTTCAAAGGAAGCAGCTCCTCTCCCTCCCTCCCTGCTGGCCAGGGAGGAGGGAGGCTCCAACTGTGTTGCTTGGCTGCGTTGCTCACCCAATAAGAAGTCTAAGAACGACTGGAGGGTGGAGCTTGAATGCCTTGTGTGTGGCTAGTTAATGCAAGCTGAGGGGGTTTTTGAATGCTGGGCGCCATTTTGTTGCACGTGCTGCTGCAAACTTTGCAGTGCAAAGCAAGGCCGGGGAGCCTTCTTAAGTTGAGGCTGCATAGGCCTTGTGGTGCATGTGATTCAGATTCTATTCAGTTGCACCTCTGGTTACAAAGTTGGTTGGACAGTGTTCTCAAAGCTACCAGCATGAGTTTGACCAGACTGCAGGAGGACAGGAAGACTGGAGTGCCTGGAACAGGTGAGGCTGCAGGTCCCTTATTTTGGCTGCTGGTCCCTTATTTTCAAATCTGTAAGTTGACAGCTATGGTGGGAATTGATGTGACTAGCAAAGACCCAGTATGCGCCCATATAGGGAGAAACTGAGCTTGGCTCTGAAAAATGGGTTCTGAACTCAGACTATATTAATTTGCTGCAGTGAACATATTGATAGTGATTAAAGAGCCAGAACCACAACAAAAAAGAGTACATTTAAAATGTATTTAAAAAATAACAACTGACAAATGATGAAAAATCATAAATATTCATTTACGCAACAAACAGTAAATGATGCAGAAGTGCTAAAACAGTAAATTTTATAAGAAATGATTACCCGAATAAATGAAGCAGTTACAATGAGGCTACGACAAGCACCATGTGGAAGAAATATAGAGCTATTTGCATTAGCTGCTAAAAGGTATAACAAGAAATTATAAGTGAAAAATGAAGTCTAAGAAAGCAATCATTTTCCTAGCTAATCCAATCCAGCTAATGTAAAAAGCAAAGAAGGTTTTTGCTGTATTAGGAAGGCATCATAAAACAATATAGGAAAAATAAGATTTTAAAGTATGAGGTAGAACTGGGGCTTTGTGAGTCAAAGGGTCCATATTGTTGCACTTTGCCCCAGTCTCCAAGCTGTGCGAAATTCCAGGAATTCCAAGTGTTTACACAGGGTTCATGTTTTGGAATGAGGTACAACAGACTGAAGGTGTAAATATGTGAATAAATCATATTTCTTAAAGCTGCGACAGTCTCCACCACATCTTCAATTCTCCAAAGGAGCCCAACACCTGCGTGAGTGACTGGAATCTTGCTTCCGCTTGGCAGAGTGAGGGTGGCACCCAACTTTTGTAAAGCAACTTCCTGCGTTCCAGATCTGAAAAAAATATTGAGCTACTATCCTCTGCGTGGTTTCTTGGTTGGTTCACAATGTGATTTATTTTTTAATTTTAATTTTTGCACAAAATGTCATCATCCCCGTTTTAAATTTGAACCAGCGCTTTAAAAATTAAAGATGGATTGTGAAAGCTGCTCAGTGTCCATGTTACTGACATTTAAAACACTTTCTATTTGCAATCCAATGGGGACCTCTTAAACACAAATCCCCCTTTGGTGTACTCTCAGCTCTGACTTTTAATAGCTTTATTTCATTCCTGCGTGGCCCAACGTGCATCACATTAACGGGAAGATGCTCTTGCTAAACAGATTTATTCATTTATCCAGTTCATTTTCTTAAGTTTAGTTACTATTATGGCATGTTTCCCAAGAGGCTTTAATTCACTTTTCCTAACAAGGAGGCCGTGTCTGTGTGTGTGTGTGTGTGTGTGTGTGTGTGTGTGTGTGTGTAAGTAAATGTAATGAGGAATCTGCTGTATTGCGGCAATTGCCCAAGAGGCTGTGCCAGTTTTTCTCTTCCCTTTCTACGATATTCTCTATGGGGTGGATCATGTAAACCGCAAGACACTGAGAGAAGTCCCCATGTAAACAAAAATACTTCCAACGAGAGCTGAAATTCTAGGAAGGGGACAGGAATGAAACAGCAAATGCAGAGATAGCTTTATGACATGACCATAAATGTTTTCATCTCCTCAAAGTAGGGGTGGGGAGCTTGTTGACCTCCTGATATTGGAATCCTAGAACTCATGTCATTCTTGGTCATTGGCCGTGCTGGCTGGGACTGATGGGAGAGTTGGAACGCAACAACTTCTGGAAGTCCCTTTTGCCACTGTCGTGATATTATAAGCAGTGGAGGCTGCTGCTCACTGGGGCTGTTAGAAGGGAAGGCAAGGAGGCCAGAAGCAGTAAGACCAGAGCCAGGACCGGCCCACCCATGAGGTGGGATGAAGCGGCAGCCTTGGGTGCCAGAATCCCACAAGGTGGTGCCCTCATGGGTGCGCTCTGCCCACCCCTGCCAGGGTTGTGCAGCAGCTTCTTCCAGTAAGATCTTGTGAGCTCTCGTGGAGCTTGTGGGAGTTCTGCAAGATCTTGCGAGAGTTATGTGAAGCCGAGCTTACCACTGCTACATCCCCCGTAAGCAAGGCTTCCGCCAGGGCAGGGACACTGGTGCAGTGGTTAAGAGCAGTGGACTCGTAATCTGGTGAACTGGGTTCGCTTCCCCGCTCCTCCACATGCAGCTGCTGGGTAACCTTGGGCTAGTCACACTTCTCTGAAGTCTCTCAGCTTCACTTACCTCACAGAGTGTTTGTTGTGGGGGAGGAAAGCAAAGGAGATTGTTAGCCGCTTTGAGACTCCTTAGGGTAGTGATAAAGGGGGATATCAAATCCAAACTCTTCTTCTCTTCTTTCACCTCAGGTGATGAAACAGCCCATGGAGCCAATGATAAGTGGAGCCAACTAATTCTGCTTTTGTCCCTGTCCTCCTCCCTGCTGAATCAAAAGCAACACTAAGGAGAAGGCGGGCAGGAAGCTGGCAGCCAGTGGCACCTATTAGTCTGTTTGTATGTAACGAAACAAGCAGGTGGGGGCTGACTGAGGGCACACGGAGCTTGGTGGGCAGTGCCCCATTTGCCCCAATGGACCACTAATTATATGTGAGGTTCTGCTGCCCCGGTAAATAAATAAACCTGACCTACATTATTTAAGTGTAAATGCAGGCTGAGCCAATTACAGGATGGACTTTCAAAGGATGACCTATAAAATATCTTCCAGCCTGATCCGTCAAACTGAAAGGCTATTAACTGACTCTGTGAAAAAATGTGTTTCACAGACATCCTGTGGGAAACAGTGGCTGTATATAAGATTTCTAGATATCCAGACAAGACAGAATTACTTCCATATCCCTGGGAAAGGGAAGTAGTCCATTTCAAACAGGGTTGCAAGAAGAAGAAGAAGAAGAGTTTGGATTTGATATCCCGCCTTTCACTCCCTTTAAGGAGTCTCAAAGCGGCTAACATTCTCCTTTCCCTTCCTCCCCCACAACAAACACTCTGTGAGGTGAGTGGGGCTGAGAGACTTCAAAGAAGTGTGACTGGCCCAAGGTCACCCAGCAGCTGCATGTGGAGGAGCAGAAACGCGAATCCAGTTCACCAGATTACGAGACTACCGCTCTTAACCACTACACCACACTTGCAACAGGTTCAACAGGAAATGCATTTCAAACTACAGTGGTACCTCGGGTTACATACGCTTCAGGTTACAGACTCCACTAACCCAGAGATAGTGCTTCAGGTTAAGAACTTTGCTTCAGGATGAGAACAGAAATTGTGCTCCGGCGTCGCGGCAGCAGCAGGAGGCCCCATTAGCTAAAGTGGTTCAGCTTAAGCTTCAGGTTAAGAACAGTTTCAGGTTAAGTATGGACCTCCGGAACGAATTAAGTACTTAACCTGAGGTACCACTGTATAATGAAAGGTTGTAGCATTTGGGAGTTTTAAAGAAGAGTAAGAGGTGACATGGTAGACGTTTCTGTAATTAGGCATGGCATAGAGGAAGTGGGTAGAGAAAAGTTTTTCTCCCTCTCTCATAAGTCCTAAACTTATAACCTTAAAAAAAGAAAAAGAAATTCTCCACTGTCACTTGGTACAGGTCAGACCAAATGGTCTTCACCTCCTCATGCTTGTGCCCCTCTCAGCATCTGACCCCAATTCTGCCTAATAGTGTGGCCAGGCCTAGAGAAGATCTCAAGCAATTTTGTCCTTCTTTTGAACTATCCTGCAATCTAGGAAGGATTCTAATCCACAGGCTGCCTGGACTGCTCATATTTCTGGAATCTCACCCAGGGCTGTAGCTAGGGGGTGGTGAGGTGGGCCCCCACCAGGGGTGCAGGCAATTAGGGAGTGCAAAATCGGCTAAAAATATGTCCATAAATATAAATATCGATTATTGCCTCATAAGAAATAGAAGGTGAATTGAATGGGTGGAGTGGGGGAGTTGGAGGAGATGCGGAAAGAAGAGCTAATTTGTCCGTGGCTAGGGGATGCAATCTGGACGGTTCTGCCAGGGGTGCAAGATCACCTTGCTATGGCTCTGATCTCACCCACCTTGAAATATGGGGACAGCTCTACTGCCATCTCAAGGTACCAGCTGCAGCATTCAGAAGTGTGGGGAACCCAGCAGAAGGCATGGGATGAGCACACTCTCCCCGTATCAGAGCTTCTTGGTGATTACACAGCAACTGCTCCCCACCACACGTTTTCCTGGAGCTCCACACTATTGCATAAACTAATATCGCCCTCTCTAAAAAGGCAAGCACAGGTTTTCATTCCTAGCTTTTCATTCAATGATACAAGGCCACATTCTCCTTCATGGGCAGAGGAGGGACACAAAGAAAAAGACTGTTGTTGATGCTGTCTCTTCAGGTCTGAATCATTCTGATTTATTGATCCAATAAGGAGGAAGCTGGGAGATCTTTGCTGCTGTTGTGTACCTCTCTGCCCTCCCCCTGTGTCTTAATCTGCTCCATAAATGAATGAGATAGTGAATGAATCTAGGAGTAGATGGATGATGGCCTGGGGTGCCTTCAGTTTATCAAGGCAGTGCAGCACCTTCACTCCTTACCCATGAATTGGCTGGGGCTAGTTATCAATAAGTGCTTATTGTCAATTATTTATTCCGTTGTAGCCCTTACACATTGCCAATAAAGAGCAAATAGAGGCCCTAGAAAGGACAAAGGACCTAAATTTGTATAGATGCACATTTAGAAATCAGTACTGTGGACAGAATTCAACTAAGCTGCTGTGTGAAGGGAATGAGGTTCACTCATGTAATGGAGGGTGGGTGGGTGGAGGGCCCAGAACAGGTTTGGGGGGATTGCAAGCGGGGTACAGGGTGCAGAGTATGGCCATGCTGGTGGACCTTGCTCCACTCCTGCATGCCCCACTTTGGGCTGTATTGAATCCCACCCTATAATTTAAATATAAAATTATTTAAATAAAAAGCTTTTATGTATCACTGAATATTTTCAAAATATCTAAGAAATGCAAGACACCTCACTACAACAGGTGCTAAGTGTAGATGGCACTGGTGGCTGGTATCCACAGTCAAGATGAAGGGTGTAAGGCAAGGGAGACCCACAATCAGTGGAGTCAGAGCCAATGACAGAATGTGCTAAATACTTGTACGTAGGAAGGCAAGCAAGTGGTGGATGGTTGAGCTCAGACTAGTGGGGCACTGCTGCATTTGCCTTAATGCTGGCTTGGGGAGCATTTGGCCCTCCAGATATTGCTGTACTACAACTCCCGCCATCCCTGGTCATTAGCCATGCTTGTCAGGGCTGGTGCAGGTTGTAGTTCAGCAACTTCTGGAGGGCTAAAGGTTCCCCACCTCTCTCTTAATCGATCAGCTTCCACTGACTGATGGGTATGGAATCATAGATTTGGAAGGGACTCCAGGGATCATCTTGTCCAGGGCTGTCCAACAGGTCGATCACGATCTTCTGGTAGATCCCCGTGAGGTTTTGGTAGATTGCAATCAATCTCTGGCTCCGTTTCCTTAGTGTCCTGCCCCGCCCTCTCGCTCTGCCCTCCATTGTTGTTTGATCTCTGGAAGCAAAGAGGGAGCTTTCTCTGTGCTGCTGTTTTCATCCATAGTGACCTTTTTGTGAGTGACTTTACCCCTTTGTCCCTTGCCTTTAACCCCTCCAAAAACGGCATTCCCCCCCCCCCAAGAAAGCTCAACAACTTTGAGCTGAACCCCCCAAAAATGGGGGTAGATCACTGCCAGTTTTTAATAAGTAGATCGCAGTCTCTTGAGAGTTGGCCACCCTGATCTAGTCCAAGCCCCTGCAATGCAGGAATCACAGCTAAAGAACAGGTAACTATCCAAGCTGTTGTTTGAAAACCTCCAGTGAAGGAGAGTCCATAACCTGAACAGAAATTACTTCCTAAAATATAATCAGGCTCTCCTTTCTTATAATTGGCTTCCTTTAGTCAGTGTCTTACCTTCTGGAGCAACAGAAAACAAGCTAGCTCCATCTTCCATGTGGCAGCCCTTCAGATATCTGAAGAGGCCTATCATGTCACTTCTTAGTCTCCTCTTGAACATACCCAGCTCCCTCCACCATTCCTCATTATAAGGCTTGGTTTCCAGGCCCTTTGTCAAGCCCCCGCTCTTTCTTCTGATGGTTCTTTATTTTTATGCCAGACCTAGATCAGGTGAACCTTCAAACAGAGTGCATACCTTCAAACACACACAGTCTCCTCTGAAAAGTAGCCCACAATCCACCCTACCTTTGCTCTCTGACTTTTGTGGAGAATCTCAAGCTGCCATCCTCCATCAGATTTCTGCCTTTGCTCTCTTCCGTGCATTGACAAAGAAATGTAAGCAGGTGGCAGCACATCCCTCTGCTTCCGCTGTTCTCTGATGCCCACTTGGAAGCCTGTGGGCTTGACTTAATATGCTTTTCTGGAAAACTCATCACCCCGTCTCTGCGCAGTGTTGTTATCACACCAAGGGTGGCGAGTTTTGCCTTCCATCGACGTGACACCCTTCATTATTTAATGTCATTAATAGTAGGCCCTTGCTAAAACACCCTTCCTGGGCAGAGGGAGTGGAAGGGTAACTGTTTATCGGAAATTCAGATGTGCGAAATAAATACAAAATGAGTTTGCTGGAAGTGATTTTACTCCTGTCAGTTTCCATTTTCATGCTGCATGTCCCAGCTTGGATCCAGCCGCACTCAGCTGAAGTGGGCTGTAAATTCACTTGGGAAGGAACTAACTCGTAATAACAAATAAATATAGAAGGCAGAACACTGAAAGTGATTGGTTGCAAGGTTGCTGTTGCAAGGCTGAGGAGGGAAACATATGCCAAACTCCGGCAAAAGGTCTATTTATAGCCAGGGGCTCCAGCCCAGGTTCTCTTCTTGCACCTGGGAGAGTCTCTGAGAAATGAAAGAAAATTCCTAATGCATTAACCTGATATATCAGATAGAGCTGTCCTAAATAAGTGCTTGTGTTGTTAGGGAGCACAGTAAACTGTATACCAGGAAAGGGGAATCTACAGCTAATTACACGAGGCACTGGCCCAAATTTGGCACTCGATGCCATTTTCCTGTGCTGCTTCACACCTGATGTCATATCGGTTGTCAGGTGTAGGACAGGTAAGGATGTGCTTACAGTAGAACAATCAGAGGCTTAAAGTGAGCTCCTGGTTTTTCATTGGCAAGCCCTGATATAGTGCACCTTGCTGTCAGTGCCAGTCATTTGTCAAAAGCGAGCCTTGTTTTGCTCTTTGGCAGGCACAGTTTGAATCCAAGCTGCATTTTAAAAAATGGACTTTGAAGGGACTTGCTGTAATGAATGTCTTTGAATTTTGACAGGTGGGTGGGGCTGTCCAGCAGATGGGGAAATTAAGGATCAGGCCCTCTACTCAGATCCAGTTCCTCACCCCTGCTGTATTCTCTGCTAATACTAAGGATCACTAATACCATCTGTTTTAGACCCAAACTTTTGCCACAGTAAACCATAACAAGGATCAGAAGCATGGGTGCTGAAGATATTGCAGATCTTAATATTGCGCAGCTTGAAGCAACTGGATGCATAAAAAACTGACTCCTTTTGGAATACAACATTGTCCAGGTCCATAAGTTTGATTCAAGGCTTTACTTACAGAACTTTCTTTAAAACAGAGTGAAAAAACAGTAAATGATGCATCCAAACAGTTCCATAAGATCATGTGCGTGTTTAGCACAGGCTCAGCTTCTTAGAAATAAAATAACTTATAATCACAGCTGACAAACATAGCTCTCTCTTTCATAGGTTCCATTAGCCTGCATTTCAGCCCTAAGAATGTCAAGTCAGTGTATAAGGGCTTATGCATGCAGAGAAAAAGGAGAAGAAAGGTTTAAGTTGGTTCTGCTGTTTATTTTGGGTGTGTTTTGTCCTGCACCTGCAGCTAGTTAACCATGTGTGAATGAGTCAGCAAGCATGTGAAAGTGATTCAGCACAATCTACAGTATAAATACTGTTGTGTTTAAGGCGTGTTTGCTACTTGCCCCTGCCCTTGGCAGGAGCATAATCTGTATGACGTAAGGAGACTGTATCTACAACTGGGTATAACTGAAAACTGCATTATTGTCAGTAAAGCAACTGACTCCTCCTAGAACTAGTGTTTCTTTTGGCACACTCTGCTGGCATTAGGATGGGTGCATGCCCCAACAATTTACACATCCTTCCACTGGCGGAGGAAGAGGCATGCAGGGGGAGTGGCACACCACGCCCCCAGGCCGCTCTAGGCCTTGTGGGGTTTCCGGGGGCCGCCAGGCCTGGCACAGCCTTCCAGAGATCTTGCACTGCCTCCGTCTGGAGAAGCAGCATCTCGTGAGCAGGAGGCTGAAGACAGCAAAGGTAAGAGGGAGGAAAGGAGGACACAAGGAAGAGGTCAGCGGCAGGGAGGGGTGAACAACAGAGATTATTATTTTATTATGTTTAGAATTCATATACTGCCCTATACCTGGAGGTCTCAGGGCGGTTCACAGATGTGGGCATAGCTGTCAACTTCCAGATTCGAAAATAAGGGATCAGCAGCCTCACCTGTTCTGGGGACAGTCTGTGGGATATCTAACAATCAGGGATAGCAGGGGGAAGCAGCGGGAAAGGGCGCTGGAATAAGGGAATTTCCTGCAAAAAAAGGGAAGGTTGACAGCTATGGATGCGGGACGAACTCACAATATGTTAAGAGGGTATGGCATTTTCTTTTTTAATTACAGTGGTACCTCAGGTTACATACGCTTCAGGTTACAGACTCCGCTAACCCAGAAATAGTGCTTCAGGTTAAGAACTTTGCTTCAGGATGAGAACAGAAATCGTGCTCCTGCGGCGCGGCAGCAACAGGAGGCCCCATTAGCTAAAGTGGTGCTTCAGGTTAAGAACAGTTTCAGGTTAAGAACAGACCTCCGGAACAAATTAAGTACTTAACCCGAGGTGTGGGCTAAAGCCTCAGCGCCTAGGGCTTGCCGATCAAAAGGTCGGCGGTTCGAATCCCCGCGGCGGGGTGCGCTCCCGCTGCTCGGTCCCAGCGCCTGCCAACCTAGCAGTTCGAAAGCACCCCCGGGTGCAAGTAGATAAATAGGTACCGCTTACCAGCGGGAAGGTAAACGGCGTTCCGTGTGCTGCGCTGGCTCGCCAGATGCAGCTTTGTCACGCTGGCCACGTGACCCGGAAGTGTCTCCGGACAGCGCTGGCCCCCGGCCAATAGATGTGAGATGGGCGCACAAACCCCAGAGTCTGTCAAGACTGGCCCGTTCGGGCAGGGGTACCTTTACCTTTACCTTACCACTGTACCATTATTCAATATTTTGCACTATTACTAACATTTTTCTTCCTCTCTGTCCCTGCCCCCCCCCTACAAATGTGTCCTCTTTTTTTTTTTTTTTTTGCCTTTTGGAATATGGCTACCCTAAAAGAAGGCGATCTGTGTCTGAGGATGCTACAACTTTATTCCCTTGTCCTGGTGAGATAACGTCCTGTTGGGATTTAATTTTCCAGTGGCCCCCCCTTCTCTAAGGGTAGGGGATCCATCAAGAGGGTCTACCTGATGGACTGCATTGAATTTAAAGAAAACCACCGTGGTAAAAGCCTTCTTGTATGTGTCACACATGTGACACAGCCTATGAAGGTCTCAGATGCGCAGCGATGTCTGATGAGCTTCATTGCCCTCTGTGATGGTAACAAAAACATCACCTCTCTGTAAATGAGTGACGGGATGCCTGTGAGAGGTTAGCTCAAGTCAGGTAGCTGTCTATATGTGCTCTAAATGTCACTTCCTCTGGGAACAATGGAAAGTTTATTGTGATGAGTGACTGCTTTATATAGTGATTCACTGACGGAGATAATTGTGTGACTTATTGGAGAACAGGGAGGGGAGAGCTTTCCGGGGAAGCTCAAGGAACGGAAGGAATGAGAGTCAGGTGAGTTTCCTTCTGATTCTGAAGTAACAAAGAAATAGATGTTGCTGCTGCTGCTGCTGCTGAAAACAGAGTAGGAAATATGGATGTGTTGAGATGCAGCAGTTCCATCAGCCCTAAGCAAGCCAACAAGCAAACAAATGGGTTCAGATCTGGTGGTGTGCATTATTTACAATGCAGTTCTGTGCATATTTACCCCAAAGTGATTCTTGCTCTTACTCCATAGTAAGTATATTTAGGACTGCATTCTTAATTGATCTGAATCATAGTCCTGGGGCTCCCTATTAACTTTTAGTCTATATCCAGATGATGGCTGGATGTCTGCACAATGGCAGACGCTCCTTGCTGATATCTTGCTCTGTAACATGCTGCGAGGGCATGGGCTATAGCCTACACCAGCCACCCACAGATTCTTTGGACCACATCTTCTCAAGCCAGGGAATGGTCAAGGACAATGGGAGCTGCAGTCCAAGACATTTGAAGGTTACAAGATTGGGCAATGCTGGGCAGTGAGAGGGAGGGGAGGTAACCAAATCAAGCCCCCCCCCCCCCGTTAATTTCACTGCTGTCTCCACATGCCTATCTTTATTTTTCTTGGATTGCCTAGACTAAACAGCCCAATCCACTTGCAATGATGGTTTGAGTATGAGACACAGGCAAGTGGTTAATTGAAATGACCCAGAAACCCCCCGTCCAAAAAAACAACCTATGCTCTTACTTAAGGCTTTGTAAGGCAACAAGTTAAACAGTTTCTGACAAAAAGATTTTAAGAAAAAGTGAATTTAACAGTTTGAATAATTAATAACCCCTAGCAGCAGAGGGCCAGGTAGAGAGTTCTGGAGGGCCACATTCATCACCTTAGGCCTGAGGTTCCTTATCACTGTTGTATTCCTATCAAGTAATATGTTTTCAAGTCATGCTTTTCTCATTTTATGTCGAAGAGTAACACTGACCTTGTGTTATTCTTGTGGGAAGTCCTGCATTTCCTTTAATCACTGATAGGAATGTTTTATTTATTTATTTCCTTATTTCCATCATGGAACAAAAGGCAGTGTATATGTGGTTCTTAGGCAGTCACCCATCCAAGCACTGACCTGCTTAGCTTAAGCAAGTTGGTAGCCTCACATACCCTCAGGCCACACCCTGAGACCTTTATGTTTAACTTTAGGTTGAAAAAATAATGTTGTATAAGCCACCCTGGATCTGTGGGAGAAAGGAAATTACATAAATAAGTCAAGGTGCTCTTCAAATCCAAACATTCTAGCCTTTTTGCACCTCGCTGTCCTATCGATCTTCCCCGTTTGCTCTATAAATGTTACCTGCACCACAATTTTATGCATTCATTTAAAAACTGGGGATAGGTTTCCAAAGGCAGAAATAGCTCCTGGGCAGCTGGTGCCAACTGAAAAAACAAACGAGACTCTGAATGTCATCTCTGTCTCTGCATAACTGTCCTTCTGCTGCTCCCCATCCACTGGAGGTATCAAAGCAACCCTTAAATACAGCTGTCTTGAGCAGTCCAGGCCCACCTCAGGGAGAACGTGGTTACATTTTGCACTCGGCCTACAGATGATGGATGATCCTCCCTGAGAAGGTGAACTTCAGGTTGAGGTCAAGCCTCTGACAATTGACGAGTCTGCCGAGTGTCAGCTCTCTCAATTGCAATATAATGATCTGTCTTCCTTGGTGCAGGCAGGACTTCAATAGCAAAGCAGCATCTGAAGTGCTGGAGTTTAGCAGCATCTATGAAGTAGTATAGTGGGTAAAACCTCTTAGTCTAGTATTACGCACTTCTCTGAAAATCAGCCTGACCTTTAAGCATGGGGCAACTGGACAAAGGAGTCAGCTTGGCAACGATGAGACATGTGATTTTCTTAGGCTGTCCAACCTACTGTGTGGGTGTTTCTCCTGGCTATGCCCACACTCTGGGAGAATAGAAAACCAAATTATTAGTTCTAATAAATCCAAACACAACAGATAAAAATACACATTTTTCTCTGATGGCAGAATATGCTCCAGGAGTTCATTGATCATTTTAAGTATTGTGGCTCTTTCTATCCCTTTCATTGCCTCTTTTGCTGCTTGTTGTGCTTGTTTTACAGTAGTCTTAGTTTTATGTTGACTATAATATGTCTTAAGGGTCTCCTTTGGATGGGAAAGGCAAAGTATAAATATTAAGGTTGCAGCCTTTAATTAGGGATGCTTTTTTAGTAGACTAATGGCACAATCACACACAAGTATACTCAAAAGTTTCATCAAGTTCAATGGGACTTACTCCAAGATAAGCATGTACAACACTGTTTTCAGAGTCATTTGTGTAGAACCTGTGGCCCTGATGGTGTTGTTGAACTACAGCTCCCATCATCCCTGATCGTTGGCCAAGTTGTCTGGAGCTGATGGGAATCATAGTCCAACAGCATAGGGAGGGCCACAGGTTCCTCATCTCAGGTGCAGCGAGCATATTTGTGTTAGGAAGAGAGGGAAAGTTGCATATATATGATCTAAACAGTGTTGCATTCAGTTAGCATCTGCAATCTGCATCCTAGCATGAGCCAGTCACTTACTGCTCCCTCCCACACAATACATGTAAATAAGTGACTGACATAACAAAAGTGGGCTTCAGAGGATGAAATTCAACAAAGCCAAATGTTAAGTCCTACTTTTTGGTACAAAGAATCAACAGCACAAGTTTAGAATGGGGGAGACCTATCTTGGCAGCAGTACTTGAGAACAGGACCCCCCTCTTAGTTGGTCTGAAGAAGAATACTAGCCAGCAATGTGATGCAGCTGCTAAGAAAGCTAAAGCAATCTTCAGCTGCATAAATAGAAGCATTGTGCCCAGATTGCAAGTAACAAATTCACTCTATTCCAGGCATAGGCAAACTCGGCCCTCCAGATGTTTTGAGACTACAATTTCCATCATCCCTGACCACTGATCCTGTTAGCTAGGGATGATGGGAGTTGTAGTCCCAAAACATCTGAAGGGCCGAGTTTGCCTATGCCTGCTCTATTCTGTGCTCAGCAGACTGTGGATCTGGGCAGCACATTTCAAGAGGAACTCTTGACAAACTGGAGCACCAGTCCAGACTCCAGAGGTGGGTGATCAGGATGCTGAGGAGCTACCCTATGGGAGCAGCAGTGTAGTGGTAAATTCTGAAGTGTAGGCCCTCATCATGACAATCACCATAGCCACACACACTTCTAAGCAGCCTATACAACCACTGCCAAACTCTTGACCAATGCAGACATCATAGCTTCAATACCCAGACAGTTGTTTTTTTCTTAACCTTCTACTTTGCTGAGCATCTAACCTGATGAGCTCTGGTGGGCTCATATGTTTGCTCACTGTTTTGTGACACTTTGCCTGGTAATCACAGAAGGGCTTTGGTATTTTAAAGAATAGCCATTCATGCTAAGGTAACATGCCTTATTATTTGGTATGCAAAGTATTTGCAACTAGTGTGTCAGGAGATGGCATTGTTGTTGTCCTTGCTGAGAAATGTAGCAGCACTTAATCCCTGCCTCTCCCTGCTCTGCTACACAACTGGTTGGGAGACATGAAGATTCAGGAGAGACAGCATAGTTGTCCTGAAATATCTGAAGAACTGTCATGCAAAAGATGGAGCAAATGGAGCAGATTTGTTCTACGTGACTTAAGAGGACAGGAGTAGAACCTACATATGGGAATTGAAGGGTAGCTGTTTTTAGATGAACATCAGGAGGAACCTCTGAATGGTAAAAGCTATTTGACAGCGGAACACACTGATTTGGGAGGCGGTAGGCTTTTCTTACTGGAAGTATTTAAGTAGAGGCTGGTCATCTGACAAGGCTGCTGTGGCTGCATCCTGCATTGAACAGAACTTTGGACAAAATGACCTCCAAAGTCTCTTCCAACTGTCTGATTACTTAGTTAAATTTTTCAGCTTCCAGCTTTGTCAGAAACGCTGTTGGATTTCCAACCCGAGATCTACCACCATTTGGGAGCGAACATCATTTGAAAGCAAGATTTGGCCTATTATTGAAGGAATTGACTCCTGCACTTTATTTAGCCCTGATTCATATGCTGCTGATGCAGTATGTGTTAGGGGGAGGATTTCTGTTTCAAAAATAGTTTCTCCTATTGCTCTAAGTCCTATTTTTTTCTGATAGTAAATGCATCAAAGCCACCCACTGCCTCCTTATTCTTAAAATGTGCATAGCAAGTTAATTTCAGAAGGTTATCTTGCAAAAAGCGAAGACACACGTGGCATTTTCCAGCTGGCCTGACTTCATAAGCAAGGTTAGGCAGCAGGTTCAGGCAGCAGGGGGTGGGGGGAAGGATTCTGATGGGATTTTTTTTGTACATACACATTTACCAGGAACTTAACGTAAATGGCTGGCAGAAGTGGGAGAGAGGACTGTGTTTTTCCTATACGCAGCTGATAACCTTGCATGCTGCTCATTTTGTAACATTGCAAACTATAGCCAGAAAATGTCAGAAGGAACATTTGGCCATAGCTCAGTGGTAGAGCATGCAGAAGGTCTTGGATTTGATCCCCGACATCTCCAGGTGTGGCAGGAAGAAAATCCTACCTGGAATTCCTGGAGTCTCACCACCAGTCAGTTTAAACAATACTGAGCTGGATGGACCAATAGTCTCACTCCACATAAGGCAGTTTCCTATGTTCCTATGTCAATTGGACCCGGAGAAGCCAGTGCCATTGGAGAGAGAGGGGTTGGGCAGCAATATTGGATGGCTAGACTCTGCTTCTATGGTCAGATTCAGTTCATACATAATTTAATATCATGGTTTACAGCCTCACTCCTTGTTGTGTGCTTACCCTCAGACATTGGTGAAGACCTTGGTGACTCATTTACAGGCCATGTTGTCGGGTGGATGCTGGCTCTTTCTCAGTGACCAGTGAGGCCACAGGAGCATCCTGCCCCAGATCTTTCCAGCCAATATCTGGGTGAAGGGATTGTGAAATGCAGGGAGAGTCATTGTGGTACCCTCAAGAGCTACAAATCCAACCACGCCCAACCAACATGGTAAATGACTGGCGCTGTATTCCAGCAACAGCTGGAGGACGCCATATTTGCTGCCATGGTGGAATGCATTTTTATCTTGCCGTATTTGAACCAGTGGCCCTGGAAGCATATATGCATTTGTACATGTGTCTCCATAATTGTACAGACCACTTGTTTCTCAGCAAGCAGTGGCTCCCAGGAAAGGATGGGGGGGGGGAGAGAAATGTATTTTATTCATTGACTGTAATAAAGCCTCAAAGCAGTTTACAAAAAAGCAACAAAAAAGCAATGAACTGTCAGTGAAAACAGTTTAAAACAACTATTAAAAAGATCCAGAAAATACTTAAAATCAATGATCATTTTAAACCCAGATTAAAACACATGTCAGTATTCTACATGTCTGAATATGCTTGCCTAAATGAAATGTTTTTAGCAGGCAACAAAAAGAGGACAGTGAATGTGCTTGTCTGATGTCAGTAGTCGGGGAGTTCCAAAGTTTGTGTGCTGCCACACTAAAGGATCCATCTCTTACAAATGCAGAACAAGTATTATGTGGCACCTCTAGCAGTGGCAGTTCTGTAGATTGAAATGGTCAAGTGGGAAATTCTGAGGTAAGGCAATCTCAAAAGTAAACTGGTCCCAAGCTGTTAAGGGCTTTATATTCTGCTACCTTGAACTAGGCTCGGAAACAAACTGGAACCAGTACAGGGACTCTGCTAGATTGGTAAAGAGCAATCTTTACCAAGATTGTTGTATAATATACAATATAACACTGTGACACCAGATGGTGCTGTGGAGTCCTATCTTTCCCTACCAGATTTCCCTGTATGAGTTTACAACGCGTTTAACTGAATTGCTTCTTTGACATGTCTAGATCCAGCCTGGGTCTCTTAGCGGAGGTGTTATATGCTCATTACTGTGGGCAATTGTGTCACCACACTCTGCACTAACTGGATCAAGTGCAAAGAAAACCCCACACAGAGTGCCAGAAAATGGTGCTTTGTGTGCACACCTGGATACATAATGCAATGTGGCTCAAATAACATGCCACTGAAAAGCAGTCACGAGGCTCTAGTGTATTATGTTTAAAGCTAAGCATGCTGGTAGAAATAACTGTTTTGAACATGCATGTGCATTGTGTGGAGTATCATGTATCTCAGCCTGTGGACTTCACTGTAGAAAGCACAGCTGGAACATTGCCCTGTCACTTGGACCTTATCTCCACTGATGCATCTGACTAGGACTTCTGCTGGGGAGACAAGCCCATTTTCCTCATCTGAGACAACGGCAGGGGTGAGGAAAAAGAGGGATTACAGAGGCATTAATTCTCACACTTTAAAAAGGAAGAAATACTTCTGTAAAGAACAGACTCTCCTGTAGAAGAAAAAAACACCCCTGCTGTATTGTTCCACCTACGCATCCTACATAAATAGCTTTCTTCCCGGCATACTCATTCTCCTTCCCTTCCATGGGCCATGGAAAAGGACCATCTGCACATGCGGATGAAAGATTGTAAATCCCTTCAGTTCACTTTTGGTGAAAGGAAATGAGCAATTAGATGTGGAATGACATTATCCTGCTCAGAGCTGCTTAAGATGGCAGCAGTTGTCATCTTCATTTCTCTCCCTGCATCCCATTCCCCCCCCCCAGCCTGACTCTCTTGCTTGCTGCCTGAAGAACAGCCATAACTGGCGTTCTCCATCATTGCTTGTCTCTCATCTTCTTGCTACATCGCTATGCGCTACATCTTCATTTCGCCTCCTCTTGGCATTTCAGATCCCTCCACTGGCAGATCAGCTCCGTTACTTAATATGTGACTAAAACGGGTTTTGTGTATCATCCTAGATTCTGCTCTTGGATTCACATGCTCAACTCCAGCAGAAGGAGCAGCAGCTGGTACACGATGAGCAGGTTTTGGCCCATTGACAGTTATTAACAAAACATTTTAATTGTTCATTTTTGGGGGGACAGGGGACGGTTTTGAAAGAGAGTAATTGCTAGGAGACCATATAGGTAAAAGACTGTGCTTCCATACTTTGATGACCCTATGCCATCCTCAGCTGTAATTAACCTTAAGACCAGGAACTTGGGAAAAAAGATTCAAACAACTGAACTATCAGCATTAAAAAGTCTTCAAGAGATGCTTTAAAGTTAGCAGTGAGGATGCCAACTGAATCTCAGAGTATTCCACACCATGGGACGGGCAGCACTAAATGTCCAGCTTCTCGCTGAAACCTGGTGGGCATCTGAGACATGGACAGCTCACAACACTTCTCTGGATGATCTTAGTGACCGAGCTGGGATATAAGGGCCCAGGTGGTCCTTAAGGTATCCTGAACCCAAGTTGTTCAGGGCTTTGTATATGAATATGAGTAGCTTGAACCTGGCCTGGTAACATGGGCAGATGTTTTGGCACATACAGCCAGCCACACCAGCAGTCTCTCCTGTGTCCTAGGATAGAGAGGGGAAATCTGAGGACCTCCAGATCCATTGGACTCCAAAGCCCATTATTCCTGATCATTTGCCATCGTTTTGGGTTGTGCTGTGTTGTGGTCCTCCTCCCCTTTCGCAAGGAAGCAGTCAACCACCAATTCATCACCTGTGATTAAGTCCAGGAGCAGATTCACCTGTTCATTGGCTATTTAAGAACATAAGAATTTTCTGAATGTTCCAAGATTCAGCTTCAATGGATGTCCGTGAGATCTAGTTATGAAAGAGGGAGAAAAAGTATTCTTTCTCCATCCTATTCGTGATATTATAGACTTCTATCGTGTTCATTTTGGTTGCCTTTTCCTGAACCTTTTCCAACTCTACAATATACTTTTTGGAGGGGTGAGGCAACCATAACCAGACATAGAAGTCCAAATGCAGTAGCACCATGTATTTGTCTTTGCATTATGATAACAGCAATTTTATTTTAAGTTCTTTTCCTAATGATCCCTGGTGTGAAATTTGCCTTTTTCACAGCAGCCACACTCTGTTTCTGAATTTTCTTTTGCTATACTACTGGTAAATAGCTACTTTGATACTATACGAAAAGCTGAGGCATGTCCAAATGCCTGACAGTCAAACAAAATATATATGAGAGTGTTCATTTGGAATGGTGGCAATCAGTTACTACAATTTTGGTGTGTCCCCCCCCCCATTTTAAATATATTGTGGGATATGTGGCTAGTACTTTGGTAGAAACATCTATTAGACTGAGTCTCAGGCCCCGTCTGGATTTGTATGCCTAAATGAACATTACAGATTTCAATTGTCTACAAGTGTCATTTTGAGCCTTACAGAAGAAAGCTGAGGAACTCCGAGAAGGTTAAAAGATATGCATAATGGTCTGGAACTAATGTGAACAAAATGTAGATGTTTTTAACATGAATGCAAGAAGACTACAAAATAAGATGGGTATAATTATAGATAGTTCAGAAATTTCATGAAATGATAGGTTTCATCGGGACTACTGTAATATATAGCGGAAATGATTGGCGTAGTTCTGGACACTGAGGATGTGTACACACTAAACCTTTACAGCACATTCGAAACACGTTCTCTCCCTCAAAGAATTCTGGGCACTGTGGCTTGTCAAGGGTTGCTGGGAATTGTCACTCTGTGGGGGTAAATTAAAGTGCGAAGAATTATTTGAGGGAAAGAACTAGTTCCAAATGTGCTTTAAAGTATAATGTATATACCGTCTGAGATACAAACGGTTACATAGTACTGGATTGAACATAACATGATTTATGTGTGGTGTAGTGGTTAAGAGCGGTAGTCTCGTAATCTGGAGAACCGGGTTTGAGTCTCCGCTCCTCCACATGCAGCTGCTGGGTGACCTTGGGCCAGTCACACTTCTCTGAAGTCTCCCAGCCCCACTCACCTCACAGAGTGTTTGTTGTGGGGGAGGAAGGGAAAGGAGAATGTTAGCCGCTTTGAGACTCCTTAAAGGGAGTGAAAGGCGGGATATCAAATCCAAACTCTTCTTCTTCTTCTTCTTATTTCTGAGCGATTAGAGTGTGAGAGAGACACAAAGGCCTTATTTACACAAATATAAGAGGCAACATGATAGTAGTTTATAAAATCATTCATGGCATGGAGAAAGTGGCCAGAGAATATTTCTTCTTTTTCTCTCATAACACTGAGACTTGTGGACATCCAAGAAAGCTGAATGTTAGAAGATTCGGGACAGATAAAAAGAAATCACTTCTCACTTCTTCACTCAGTGTGGTGTAGTGGTTAAGAGTGGTGGACTCGTAATCTGGGGAACCGGGTTCGCTTCCCTGCTCCTCTACATGCAGCTGCTGGGTGACACTAGACACACCTCTTTGAAGTCTTTCAGCCTCACTCACCTCACAGAGTGTTTGTTGTGGGGGAGGAAGGGAAAGGAGAATGTTAGCCACCGGAAGGCTGGTGCCGCAGCAATTTTGGCTGCTAAACACGCCCCCTCGCAGGCACCTGGTTGGGTGCCTGCCCGTGGGCGTAGGCCAGCCAGGTGAGTGGGAGGCAGGGGGCTAACGCCCCCTGCTTGAGGCGGAGTCCGGCTCCCGACCACAACCACTCCCCTCTCTTGCAGGAGGAGAGTCTTTACAGAACTCTCTCCCACAGGAGGCAGCAATGGCCACCAAGCTAGATGGATTTTGAAAAAGGATTGGACAAGCTCATGGAGGAGAGGGCAATTGGTGGACTTCCGGTTGGCGCCAGCGCTAATGGCAGTCCTCTTTCCGAGCTCCGGAGGAGGACTGCTCTGCGAGTTTGGGTCTGTCCCGCTACGGCAAGCGGGGGACCCCTAAAATCACAGGCGCGGAAGCCTGTGAACGAGGAGATTCGGTGGGCACCAGGAGCGCCCCCCCTTTACTGCAGAAAGAGCCTTTTTAAAGGCTCCGGAACGACATCGGGGGAGCGCGGTGCTGAGAATCGCTACCCAGCCCGCAGGGTGAAGCCGCGTCGCTATTAGCGGAGAGCGCCGATTCCTTCCTGTAAATTTTGGACTGGAAAAACCCGTGAATAAGACTGAACGTCTATTTGAAACTAAAATCTGGAAATTTGGCCGAAAACGGGGGGGTAAAAATTAAGGAAGTCTGCCTTCCCCCGACTGCATGAAAGTGAAAGCAACGAAACTTTAAAGCTGCATCCGCAAGAGACATTGCTTTTGATTAATTAAATCTGACATTTGGACTTTAGATCTCCCCTCTAGCTAGCAGGGCAGAGGGGAGGCAAAAGAGACATTAGTAACTGCATGATCTATTTAAAAGAAAAAAAATTTCTGCTGCCTCAATAACCTGAAACGGACTGCTAAGTAAGACAATAGGGCACTGAACTGACTTTTGCCTGTGAAAGTTACATTGTTACATTGTGACACAAAGTTCCTGGACTTTTTTGCTACAGTATACCAGAGTAGGCTGAGACAGTATCTACTGGGAAACTGCTGCAATTTGTATTTATAAGCCTCCTGATATACTTGTTTTGAACTTTCTTCCTTTCTTTTCGTATTTGGACATTTTCCTTGTCTTTGTATTTGGACATTTTGATTTGCTCCCCCTAGAGGGTAAAGTAAAGGCCGACACAGCTCAGGACAGTGGAATTTTCCATCGGGAAACGGTTCCCGTGGGAAACGACCTTGGGACATGAGTGGTCCACTAGAAGAGATAGCCACAAGAGCTAAGACTAGACAACAACAACAGCACCAGCAACAGCAACAGCAACAAAAGAAGAGAGGCTCGATCACAGGTGCAACTCCTACAGGACCTACAGGAACAACAGGACAAGAAAAAGTGACAGCTGTCTCCATGGATGCTGTGACACAAGCCTTACTTAAAATAAACCAATCCCTGGAGACCTTAACAAAGCAGAGCTCAGAAAATACACAAAAATTAACAGAGATATCAGCAAGATTAGATCTGAATACAGAATCTATAAACAAATTGGTCCAGGAAAATTCTGCAACACGTAAAATTGCGGAAGAAGCTAGAGCTATTGCTGGAGAGACTCAAGAGAACTTAGAACCGATTGCCAAAAAGGTGTATGAGCATGACGCAACTCTGGCTTTGTGGGAATTACAGAGAAAAGAGAGAAATTTGAAATTGAGATTAATTCCAGAGAACGAAGGTGATAATCTCGTGGAGTTCTTAACACAAGAGTTTGCTGACTGCTGGGAAGATTTGGAGGAAGACAAATTTAAAATCACAACAGCGTTTAGACTGGGCAAAAAACAGAACAGAAAGACCCCGAGGGATTGTTTGATTACCCTCAGATCTAAGGAAGAAAGAGACAAAATATTAAGACTACATTTTGAAAAGGCCTTGCAAATTGGAAATTCGGCTGTACAGATTTTTAAAGACATCCCAAAATATATCTTGGATCTGAGAACTTTCTATAAGGATCTGGTTCTTCTGTTAAAGAAGAATTCCATCCTTTTTAGGTGGGAATTTCCACAGGGACTGTCTTTCGATTACAAGGGGAAGAAGGTGAAAATAAAGACTATACAAGATAAAGAGAAATTTTTGGAAAGAAACCGAGAGGACCTACAGAAGGGAACTGTGGACCCAATTGCAGAACAGAGGAGAGCAATAGACATTTTGAATCTTTCGTTTGGACACATTCCACCACCATCAGAGGAAGAGCAACAACTTGGAGCTGTTGGAGGAGTGCCAGAAAAATAACAAGATGGCTCTGCAATTCCTTAGTTGGAATTGTAATGGGCTCAATATGCCTTTGAGGAGACGACAAGTTTTTCATATTCTGAACAGAGAACTGGATTTGATATGCCTACAAGAAACCCATATAACCAGAGCTCATAGGAGATTACTTATAAACAAAAGACTAGGACAAGAATTTATCTCATCAGACAAGGTCAAAAAAAGAGGAGTTGTGATATATGTAAAAGAGAAATGGGCTCCAAAAATGATGTTCAAAGATGAACAAGGGAGATATTTGGCAGTGGAGATACAAGTACAAGGAGAAAAATTTTTGATAGTTGGAATTTATGCACCAAATGAGGGTAAAGCTGAATTCTTCAAGAAACTTCATGAAACTTTGACGGACTATCTGGATTATAATATGATAATTATGGGAGACATGAACGGTGTGGTCTCCACTAACATGGACAAGGCACAAAGACTAACAGCTACCAAGGAAGGGAGACTTCCTAAGACCTTTTTTGAAATGATGGAAAATATGGACTTAATAGACATATGGAGAACAAGGAACCCTCTTGAGAGAGAGGGAACCTTTTTCTCCCAAGCAATGATGACCTGGACCAGAATCGACCAAATCTGGATTACTAGTGGGATGGCTCAAAAGATTAAGAAGGTAGAAATCTGCCCAAAAACTTGCTCCGACCATAACGCTATGAAGATGGAAATGAAACTTACAACAACTGGTCAATTTAGATGGAGAATGAATGACACCCTCTTTCGAGATAAGGAGATCCTCATGAAGGCCCAAAAAACTTTAAAGGACTATTTTGAAATAAATTTAAGGGCCGATGTGGAAAAAAGAGTGATCTGGGACGCAAGCAAAGCGGTGATGCGAGGTTTTTTGATTCAACAAAACTCAATAAAGAGGAAGAAACAGAATGAGAAAAAGGAAAAGATTTTGGAAAAGATAAAGGAAGGAGAGAAAAAATTAAGAGTAAAACCAAAGTCCCAGGAGATTCTAAGAGAGATTAAGTTATACCAAGCACAATATATGGAATTGATGAACCAAGAGATTGAATGGAAGATAAAGCAAATGAAACAAAAGACATTTGAATCGGCAGATAAATGTGGCAAACTTCTGGCATGGCAATTGAAGAAAAGGCAGAAATTAAATACAGTTACAAGCCTAGAAGTGGATGGAAAGAACATATCTAAACCTAATGAAATTAGAAATTGCTTTTTGAGTTATTTTAAAAAACTTTATACTCAAGGACCGCAAAATGAAGAAGATATAGACAAATTCCTTGACAAATATGGATTACAAAAAATCTCTCATCAAAGTAAGATGGATCTGAATCAGAGAATAACAGAACAAGAGATAGAGGCTGCCATTCAGAATATGCAACTGGGCAAATCTCCAGGACCAGATGGACTGACTTCCAGATACTACAAATCTTTGAAGGAGTGGTTGATTCAACCATTAAAAGAAGTCTGCAATGAGATCCTAGAGGGAAAAAAGGCACCTGAATCGTGGAAAGAAGCGTATATTTCACTCATACCAAAGACAGAGACTGAAAAGACTCAACTGAAGAACTACCGCCCAATATCATTACTTAATGTGGATTACAAAATTTTTGCAGACATTTTGGCAAAAAGATTTAAAAAAGTGTTGATGGAAAAGATTCATAAGAACCAAGCAGGCTTTCTCCCAAAAAGACACCTAGCAGACAATGTAAGGAATATAATAGATATTTTGGAAAAGCTAGAGGTGAATATAAATACTAAAGCAGTACTGATTTTTGTGGACGCGGAGAAAGCCTTTGACAATATTTCTTGGAGTTTTATGGGATGGGGGTAGGCCAAGGTTTTGAGAATGGTATGGGTGCAATATATTCTGAACAAAAAGCTAAGTTGATTGTAAATAATGTAATAACTGAGGAACTTAAGATAGAAAAAGGAACACGACAGGGGTGCCCAATTTCTCCATTGCTTTTTATTTCGGTTCTGGAGGTGTTGCTGAATATGATTAGAAATGACCAGCAGGTCAAAGGTGTACAGGTCGGAGCTAAACAGTACAAGTTAAGAGCATTTGCAGATGACCTAGTATTGACTTTGCAAGAGCCAAACACTAGTACGAAAAAGGTACTAGAAATAATCCAACAGTTTGGCCAGGTAGCCGGATTTAAGCTGAATAAACAAAAAACTAAAGTTTTAGGAAAAAATTTAACAGATATGGAGAAGGAGAAATTCCAAGAGGAGACAGGGTTGACGGTGGTCAAGAAGGTGAAATACTTAGGGGTTTATTTGACATCTAAAAATTTGAATTTGTACAAGGATAACTATGAAAAATGTTGGTCAGAAATTAAAAAAGATCTAGAAATATGGTCAAATTTGAAATTGTCAATGTTAGGCCGAATTGCAGTGATTAAGATGAATGTACTGCCTAGAATGTTATTCTTGTTTCAAACCTTGCAGATTCTTGACAAGATGGAATGTTTTAAGAGGTGGCAGAAAGATATCTCGAAATTTGTCTGGCAGGGCAAAAAGCCCAGAATTAAATTTAAAATATTGACAGATGCCAAAGAAAGAGGGGGGTTTGCCCTGCCGGACTTAAAATTGTACTATGAGGCAGCAGCGTTTTGCTGGCTGAAAGAGTGGATGCTCCTCGAGAACACAGACATTTTAGATCTGGAAGGTTTCAATAATGCATTTGGTTGGCATGCATATCTATGGTATGATAAAATTAAGCTGCATAGTGCCTTTAAAAATCATATTGTCAGAAAAGCACTGTTTAATGTTTGGATAAGATATAAAGATCTGTTGGAAAACAAAACCCCCAGATGGGTGTCTCCAGTGGAAGCTAAAGCAGTGAAGAAACTCAATATGGAGGTCGGATGGCCGAAGTATTGGGAAATTTTGGAACAGGAGGGAGATAAATTGAAATTACAAAGTCATGAGAAAATGAAACATAAAGTACAAAATTGGTTTCAATATCATCAAATAATGGAGTTTTTCAAACAGGACAGGAAAATTGGCTTTCAGGTGGAAAAATCAAAATTAGAGACTGAATTATTAGAACCCAATACTAAGCATTTATCAAGAATGTATAACTTGCTGCTGAAATGGAATACACAGGATGAAACAGTTAAATCGGCTATGATTAAGTGGGCACAGGACATTGGTCATAACATTATGTCTGCTGACTGGGAATGGTTATGGAACACCGGTATTAGATTCACGGCATGTAATGCCTTAAAGGAAAACATTATGAAAATGGTTTACAGGTGGTACATGACCCCAGTCAAGCTGGCAAAAATTTATCATTTGCCTGATAATAAGTGTTGGAAATGTAAAGAGACTGAAGGTACCTTCTACCACCTTTGGTGGACATGCCCGAAGATCAAGGCCTTCTGGGAAATGATTTATAATGAAATGAAAAAGGTACTTAAATGTACTTTTCCTAAAAAACCAGAGGCCTTTCTCTTGGGCATTGTCGGCCAATTGGTGTCAAAGAGGGATAGAATTTTCTTTATGTATGCTACAACAGCAGCAAGAATACTCATCGCAAAGTATTGGAAGACACAAGATCTACCCACCCTGGAAGAATGGCAGATGAAAGTGATGGACTACATGACATTGGCTGAAATGACTGGCAGAATCCGTGATCAGGGGAAAGAGACGGCGGAAGAAGAATGGAGAAAATTTAAAAGCTATCTTAAGGACTATTATAAACTTGATGAATGCTAGAATGTTGAGGTTTTTAGAAAAAAGGGATACAGTGATATAAGACCAGATTATAGAAAAGATTAAGATGACAGAGGTTGGAAAGGAATATTTAGAAGTTGCTAAAAAAATTATGGAAATTGGGATGCAGAAAGGGGGGGTATGGGGGAGTCCCGGAAAAGAGGTTTATGAAAAAATGTTATGAAATTATATGTGTTTGTATGTCTTTTTAGGTGTTTGTTTGTCTTTAAAAAATTTGGAAAACCAATACAAAATTTTACAAAAAAAAAAAGCAATTGGTGGCTATTAGCAAGGATGGCTCGGCTCTACTGCCATAGTTGGAGGCAACATTGCTTGTGAACACCAGTTGCTGGGATTCATATGAAGGGACAGTGCTTCTGTGCTTGGATCCTGCTTGCAGGTTTCCCACAGGCATCTGTTTAGCCACTGTGAGAACAGAATGCTGGACTAGATGGGCCACTGACAGGCTCTCCATATGTTCTTGTGAGAAAGGGTTGATTAAAAATAGGCTTCTTCTTAAGAAATCAGATGGCTTGGAATTCAATGACAAAAGTAATTCTAATCTGTCCAATAAAAAAAGGGAGGGGCACTTGTAGGCTTGACCTTCCAGTGCTTCAGACTATGAGTTGGAAGGTTGGGAAAGTGATGCAAGCCGGAGAGTGGAGGAAGGAGGGAGGGAGGGAGGGAGAGGGAAAGAGAGAGAGAGAGAGAATAGACTGTCAATCACAAAGCTGAAAGCAATACCTAAGCAGGCAGCTGTGCATTTGTGAGCCCACCTCAGATGATGGATAGAGCGATTACATTATGCTGCTCACTGTAATAAAATTTGTCTGAGTTCCAACAAGCCAAGTGCTGAGCTACCTCTTGATGAGGACACAGTGTTCCAGAAAATCAGGTGCAGGTTTGATAATCATCTGATGATACAGCTTTATCAAGGAGGAAGCATGGGCTATGTGATGCAAGGGCATAAAGGAGGTGTTGCTCTTTAAGCTAGCAAGACTGAGAGAACATGATTAAATATTGCCTCAGTGAAGCAGTAAGGTGGATTAGGGGTAACAACTGGTCTCCTATGGGACTGAGGTAGAAAGCAGATGTGATGCATTTGGGATTTTGATCGACCTGACATTTATTTTTGCTTTCTTTGGTGCTTCCTTTAGTGAAGTTTCTGTCACCAAAATGGGTTGACATTTTCATACATGTGAGTGAGATATGGTGGGGAAAGAGCAGGCTTTTTTCTTCTTGGAGAAGTGGGAGCCACAAAAAGAAAATGAACAGGAGAGGCCTTTATCACCTTGGTGAGATGGGGGTAACGTGGGATTTTGGCACAGTAATGGTGTGGAGATGACTTGTCTTGAAGGAATGGGTTTCCCAAACCCAAAACTGTGAACGCAGTTTGAAACTGCACCAAAATACCTATTTTTCCTTAGCTAAAATCCATTAACTTGAGCTCTGAGACAATGTATAAACAAAAACCCGGCTGTGATCAAAGCCTTCTCCTTTATCAGTTTGTGACCGCAGGGATGACACTGACTGCACCAGCAGAACAGAGAAGACACGTCCGTGCCTTATCTTATGTGCTGACCACAAAAGACGCACAGACCTAAGTCTGGAACAACGCCAAAAGCGTGTTCTCGGAGATGACTACCTCTTCATCCAAGAAGAGTGAAGAGAGGAAGATCCTTTTATGGTCAGAAGTACAGGAAGGAATTCCCTTTTATGGTTAAGAATACCAGAGCAGGAACATATGTGATGTCAACCTGCGTACATAGGCTGACGTGGTTGGAAGGAGGGAGAGGGTGCCTGGAGAATATATATACTGCATGAAACTTGTCATTTCTTTGGACTTGCTGTGGACTTGATCACACAAGTGCCTTCTGCTATCCGGAGAGCAGAATAAACTCTTTCTTTGAATCAACCTCAGTGTCATTTGACTTCCTTCCTCCTGTCCCGGAGCAACACAGACCCAATCGGTGAACTCCAATAAGGCTACAGTCTTTAATTTATGAGTTGGAAGAAAATGAGATTATTATTTAATACTGAAAAGGAGCAAGTGATTTATGATACAGTGTCAATTCAATAACACCACACTCTTGAGGACTAACAGCATGCACCTTTGGAGAGGTGCAGATCGTTCCTGAAGCATTTCGTCCTCCCTATTCTCCATAAACAATGTAGTGACCTGGAGTTCCAACCCTGATGACCTAGTTTGTCCCACCCACTGGTCAAATAGGCATGTCTGCGGTGGGGAAAGATCTGGCCTGCCATGTCAAAAATGTTCCCCACCCCTTCTATAGAGCAACAACCAGGATTTCCACCTCAAGGTTCAGATGCTCTCCACCACAATGTTTCCCTTTCCTACCCAAAAATATGAACAGAGGGCCCCCAAATTATAGCTCTTGCCATACCCGTGGAGAAGGTTGACGATACCGAATTCCAATTGTACATTTTTTTCCCGTTGTCCAGAAAGCACCATACTTTCCTTTTCATCTTGCTACACAGCATCTCACTCTCAAGATATTAGAGAGCCTAAGGTCTTGTAATGCGGCACTACAGTATTATTCCTTTGTTAGGCAGGTTTCTGTATGGTTGGCTGATAAGAGTTAATGGCTAGATATGATAGCTCTGAATCTCTCTGTTTGAATGAGATGTCCATCAGAGCTTAGAGAAAGTGACACCCTCCAGCTAAGGGAAGAAAGCAAATAGAGCTCTCTCCCCCCTCCCCCGTGTGTGTGTGTGTGTGTGTGTGTGTGTGTGTGTGTGTGTAGAATAGCAGTTTGGGAGAGACACACACCTGACAACTGTCTGGAGGCATCCTGGGCTGTTGAGTGTGTCTCTCTCTGTGATTCTGATGCAGGTTTTAAGCAGCCTGGCCTTTGAATATCCTCCCTCCTACATCAGTGGACCTCTCTGGTGGACTTACCTGCTAGTGGAGGTGAGGCTGGGCAGTACAGCAGCAGCACTGCAGTTTGTGGTTAGCAGCTGTGACCCAATGCCTCTGATATAGTCCCGGGGCATTGTTGGAAATTCAAATAGTGGGCAGCTTGCACACTCAGACACTTGATGCAAAGGTCCCAGGACCAGTAGTAACTCCTGCTGAACCTTAGCAGATGCCGGAGGATGCTGGCTGCTGCTGCTGCTGACAATGGTATGATGTGAAGTAGCAGATCTACCACTTTGCAAGAGTATCTGCGGCTTGCTTTGGCTTATGCTCTCCTTGTACATTTGCAAGTAAAGCTTTGTTTTTATTTTTTAAAGTCTCTCTCATCTAAAGGAAACCAAACCCATGTAGCACTGCCCCTTGAAACTTCTCATGATGTGTAGAAACGGGAAATGTGCAACACTGGAGGTATAAAATTGCACAGTGCACATTTTAGAAATTAAATTGAAGGGAGAATTTATTTTATGTTTGAGGAGAAAATGGTGGCTTGATGAGGGAACTGGCCTTCAGTTTTAGCTGAAATTGGGAGGCAATGTATACCTTATCACCTTAATGGTGCACCCACCCCGTCTCTTCAACCACAACACTTTTCCTTCCTCTTGCTGCAAAGTACCGTATATGCTCAAGTATAAGCTGACCCAAATATAAGTTGAGGCACCTAATTTGACCACATAAAACTGGGAAAACTTATTGACTCGAGTATAAGCTGGTTCACCACACCACAAACCTCCTGGTGGGCCGGAGTGTGTGCGTGCACGCATGCACACACGGCAGAAGGGGCTTCTCTCCCCCCCCCCAGCCCCTCCTGCCCCCCTGCCTACCTAGGGTGCTGCCGAGAGACAGAGGCTGGTGGTGGCAGCGGCTGCTCGTTCCTCCACCGCCACCAGCGAGGGGCTGCTGGAAATGCACTTGGGTGGGACTCTCACTCGAGTATAAGCCAAGGGGGGGGGGGGTTCAGCTTAAAAAATGTGCTGAAAAAGTTGGCTTATACACAAGTATATACAGTATCTCTCACCAGCTGCAGAGACAAATCTACCAGCAGTATGATCTGCTTTGGTGGCTGAACTCCAGAACTGCCCACTGCTGATACGTGGAATGCAATGCCTAAATCCTGCCTTCATTCCCCATTCTCCAGCTCCTGCGTTGTTCACATTCATGGGGGGGGGGAGAGGACCCACTCTCCCACCCGCAAGATGTTGTTTGTATTTTGGCTTTGGGTTTGTTTTCTTAACAAGATGGAACATTTAGACATATGGCCATCGATCGTGTGAGAAAGGGAGAAGACGGATGAGAGTAACAATACTGCGCACTGCTCTGCTGCGTGCACAAGCCATGCGGTGCTGAGGAAAGCAGACTTCATCACTCACAGGGCATTTATATTAATGGCTAACCCAGCCTAACCCTTTGCAAAAGAATGAGGAATGAAACCACTTCACTGAGCATTGTTAAAGCCTTTTGTTAGTCCAAAGACAAAAGCAGGCTGGAATATTCCTGGTGTTGTATGCTCTTACTACATTTACTGCTGCAAACTCAGCAAATGAAACCTCGTGCTGGGAGATTTTGCTTGCTGTGATTCCAGCAATGGTAGAGTCCCACCACAACAATCTCCCAGGAGCCACTGGAGCTGGAACTGGGGCTGTGAACAGCTGCCCTGTGTGGTGAGCAGCAAGGATGACCGTATGGACTGTCCTCCTGGGCAGTAAGGTGTTTTCAGGCTGCATGAACGCCATACATTGAAAGCACACAACTTCTCTAAAAGAATCCTGGGAACTATAGCTGAAGGGTTCTAGGAATTGTAGCTGTGTTGGAGGTAAACTGCAGTTCCCAAGTTTGGGGGGGGGGGAGTCATGTGCTTTCAATGTATGTTGTGTCTGCAGCTTCCGGATGTGGACTGATCACGTCAACCTGCACCAGCCATTGGGCCTTCTTAGGCAAAGAGAACTACAAAAGGCTTCCTATTTGGGCTGGGTCTTGTATTGTATTTTTAATATTTTGTTGGAACGCACCCAGAGTGCCTGGGGAAACCTAGCCAGATGGGCAGGGTATAAATAAATTATTATTATTATTATTATTATTATTATTATTATTATTATTATTATTATTTATTTATTTATTTATTTATTAATTTCAAGGCATCAGTGGTCCTCCTGGTTCTCCTGCATCTACGTTTTGCATGAAAGCATGTGAATTTTTCTTTATAATTGGTCCTTCATACATGTAACTCTTATGGTCTGGAGCTGATCCTATGGTCTGGAACTGTCCTGCATCAACTCATGGAATTGTCAAGTTATGGGACAGACCAAACCCAAATGTAAGCATTGCGCACAGATGCTCTTACTATTGTAATTCCAAATGCCAGTTTTATTTAACCTCTCATTTCTCAAAAGCCCGAAGTCTTTCAAAGGAAGATATCAGAGGCGATGCGAAGCAATGGCCTGGCACGTTACAGACAGATGCAGCCAATCTGGTTTTCCACTGAGATTGTAAAATGGCTAGTCTGACCTTTCCAATGAAAGAGTGAGCAAATGGCCAGCTCAAAATATGATTCTGTGTATGAATGCATGAATGAAGCAATCAATGCATGTTCATTCATCTATGTCACCTTTGGACATGATACCTTCTTGCATTCCTCTGTACCCAGCTTGCTCTTTACCAAGTAAAGATCTGAAAGCAATACAGAGCCATTTGTTCAATGTACGGTGGGTGTGGTGCTTGCATGTGGTTATGCATGGGGGAAAGTTTTGAATAAAGGAGGTGTGGACAACGGGGCTGCTGCTTATTGCATTTGCTTTCACTATTCAGTTTTTTTCCAACAAATATTCTGATGGAATGTAAACCTCAGAATGCCTTAGCAGATGTTGACTTGACTTCTCACAATTGCTGACTTTGTAATCTGCAATTGAAAACTCATTGGTGACTGGCAATCTAATTCTGCTGTGGCAAAATGTGCTGATGCAGCATGTAGGATCTAGCTAAGCTGTCTGGGTGAGATTTGTACAAACATGCCAGATAAGTTGATCCCACACCACTAAAGGGCACCAAGTAGGAAAGGATGTTTGTGAGGTTAGAGGCTGAGAAGGAGATATTGCCACACTGGATTTTGCAACTGCTCTGTAGCAATGTCATTAAGACTGTTTAAGGGACTGTAGATGTAAAAAGCTCCAATCTGTAGGTTTTTTTATGTCTTATTCTTTATATCATGAAATGCTGGGAATATCTTGAAACATACTTCTCACTTTTGCATGATATCTCTTGGGTGAGAACCAAGCTATTGCTTTCTGTTTATTCTTGTGCTGCTGTGATTTGTTAAATTATCAGGTTATTATTATTATTATTAGATAACATTTTATTGATTTTTCCAACAATAACAAAAATAAAAACAACAATAATACCATACCAAAACACAACACAACACAACAAAATGACTTCCCTCTAGTCCCTTCCTTGGTTCTATTATTTATCAACTTGCTGCATGCCCATTATTAAATTTAAAACCTATTTAAATTGCCTATTATTCATTCATAACAAAATTACAAGTAATCTTAAACCCTGCTAATAAATTAACCTGTGTGCAATGCTTCTGTATATATGCAATAAACATCTTCCATTCTTCCTCAAATTTGTTGTCGTCTCTTCCTCTTAATTTCATTGTCAATTTTGCCATTTCAGCATATTCCATTAATTTGACTTGCCAATCTTCTTTAGCTGGGACACTTTCCAATGTTGTGCTAGTCAAGTCCGTGTGGCTGCAGTTGCATACATAAATAAATTATTTTTGTAGTTTTGATAAGTCCACTCCTGTGATGTCTAGTAGGAAGGCTTCTGGTTTTTTGACAAAGGTTATTTTAAACATCTTCTTCATTTCATTATAAATAATTTCCCAATATTCCTTTATAATTTTACACTCCCACCACATATGGAAAAATTCCCCTTCTGTTATTTTACATTTCCAACACTTGCTTTCCTTAGTTTTATACATTTTTGCTAATTTAACTGGTTGTAGATACCATCTATGCATAATTTTCATATAATTTTCTTTAATCGCAGCACATGTCAGGTTATTATTTTTAATTGGTATTGGAAGTTTTTGGAGGGAGGGAATTGTACTTTATTGTTTTTATTCCTGTTTTTAAGCCACCTGGAATCTTTTTTGGAAAATATGTGTGTGGGGAATAGAACGTTTAAAAATAAATAAAAAGGAGCAGAAGACCACCCACTTGGGGTGTTCTTCATGACCTAAGACAGGGTTTAACTGCTTTCTTCCGAGACAATAAATATGCCCACAAACAGGTTCTTGTAAATGCAATTGTCTGCTGAGTCACTAGGGCTTATTCCTAGGGCTGCAGTTATATTCTTCAGTCCTTCTTATTATGAGAAAAAAATAGCATTCCTATATCGACTGATTCATTCACACCTCAACCCTTGAGTAGCTATTTCCAGATTGCCACAGGCTTAATAGGAATGTTAAACACAAATGTCAGACTGAAAAGTGTCACACTTTTACCAGGGTAAAAAAATCAGATTAGATAAAGTTATTATTAAGGACATGCAAGCCTGAGATTTACCCGAGCCTTTTTGTGGATCACCTCTGACATTGACTGCCAAGTTCCATAGCTATTAAAATCATGCTTTTTCAGTTTTCAGAGCCTCTATTGTTTTGTGACTTGTCGGAGCGCCAAATTTCCATTTCAGAATAAAAAGGAATGTGAAAAATAACATTTTTTGGGAAAAGTCCAAACATTGCTGTCATCTTCTAAAAAGAAAAATAGCAATGATGTCAATGGCCATTACAATACAAAATGTGTTGTGTTGACAATATTGATCCAATGAGAGAAAGTGTGGTGCAGTGGCTTGGGTTCAAATTCCCATGCAGCTGTGAAGCAGGCTAGGTAGTCTTGAGAGATTCACTAACTTCCCTCCCAAACTTATTGTCCAGCTAAAAGGAAGAGAAGCCAACTCTCCTGAATGGCTTGCAAGCAGGTTGGGTTATACATGCAATTGATAGGTAAATGTCATACAGAAAAGGAAACTTTGACAAATCCCCATGTTTATGTTAAGGGCCTTCATTTTGTAGACCCAGAGCCTGATTGCAGGCTCATCTCTGAAACACAGAAAGTGATTACAATGAAAACTGTGCCTTTACTGTAAGAAGAGCCTTGCCGGTTCAGACCAAAGGCTCATCTACTGTAGCATTCCTTTGCTCAGAATTTAGTTTTGATTTGAAATGTGTCACTGAATGGGACTTTGAAAACACAGTCTCCTTCCTTCCTTCCCTCAGAATATCAGAAGAGACTGCAAGATCAGGCCAGTGGCTCATTTAGCAAGAGGGGAAAGATCGTTGTCTCCTTATCAAAGAGAAAACAGAGTTAAGGATAAAATGCTCAAAGGGGCATTGCAAACATACAAATAGATACTTAATGTTCCATAAAATAAATCATTACAACCCATTTTAACAAAGCATTCCTATACTCATTTGGCCAAGCTGGTGTGAGAGAGCCTGTGCCTATAAAAGGGTCCCACCACCCTTGCACGCATGCTTGGTAGGGATGTAGGAGATGACCCACTCATTGGTTTATCCCAGACTTTGGAACTTCCTCCCTAGAGAAACTAGACTGGCTTCCTCCTTGTTGTCCTTCCACTGGCAGGTGAAGACCTTCCTTTTGGAAAGTGACTGCTTTTAATCAGGAGGCTAGTGCTGTGTTGTTTTTGTTGTGGTTGTATGTTTTCAATAGATTTTGAAGCATTAATTCTATAAATGCTATTTTTAAATTATTGTCCTCCACCAATGTTTTCAGTGGCTATTATTTTATCTGTAAGCCACATTTAGTCCCTGTCAGGGAAAAAGATAGGCTATAAATATAACAACAGCAGCTAAAGGTGTACATCTGTACAGGACCAGATTTAGGTTTGATGAGGCCCTAAGCTACTGAAGGTAATGGGGCCCTTTATATAGCAGGTGGAGCCCATTACTTACATCATAGGAGCCTACACAACACAAAACACTGTTGCTGTATTGTATGTAGGTTTTATTTTATTTGTTTTTTATCTTATATTTTGGAAATGTACATCCAGTTTTATTTTTCCTTTAATTTTTTGGAGGGCCCCCAAGAGAGTGGGGCCCTAAGCTATAGCTTGTTTAGCTTATATGTAAATCCGGCACTGCATGTGTAGGATCTGTAGAAACAATTTTACCTGCCCTGAGCATAACTTGTGAAGAGACCTACTGTCTTTAAAAAATCAAATAATTTTTTTTTGGGGGGGGGCATTTTGGTTTCACTTTGTAACTGAAAATGTAGCAGATTTGTTTTACAGTTTAAAAAGTTCACACTAACAATCCCAGTTTAGTTTATTATAAAAAAGTCTCCCCCCAGTTGGAAGCATTTTGACCACCATACAATCGAAATCCTTTGTTTCAGCTGCCAACATGTTAACTGCAGGATCTGTATTGTTTCTTACAACTTTGTGCCACAGGAGAGTAAATGCAGGCAGATGAATCACAAATCATTCTCTGAAAATCGCAGTGGTAGATGTGCAATGGCATAAGTTTAAATGGAATTCTACCACTGATGACTTTGTCATCCCATGGAATCAAGGCACATGCTGGCTAATCATCATTTCAGAAAATGTTGTCTAAGCTTCAAGTACACTATCAGGTGCCAGCAAGTGATATTTAATAAGCATTTGTGGCCAAGAAAGCAATGTGTGGTTTTGGAGATGAGGATCAAACCCTGCATGTTCCCCTAAGATTGGGTAGGAGATGAACAAATGAACTCCAGCACTGTACAAGCTAACTTCTCATTTGCATATGCAAAACAATTAGCTGGCTAAAGAGGAACTCAATTGGCTTATGTGACAATGAAATGCTACATTTTCATATGGCTGCTCTCCCGCTGAAGAGGGTGGTGTTGCCATCTCTCCTGAATAAATAGAGCCCTGTCAGGCCTTAATGTGAAGCATCCACAAGTTCAAATAGTCCCTGGACAAGAAAACTTCAATGAACCTCTTTGATCCCTAAGGCAAAGAGCAGGTGTCCAACACGCACACTTAAGAGCCATTCCAGCACCACCTACCAAGATGCATGCAAGCAAGTCAAGCCACATGCTGATGTGATAATTCTTTTATTGGTGCTTATCATACCATGGCGTGTTCTGAAGGCACGTGATTCAGTAACCACTGAAGCTAAGCCGGTCTGGATCTGGATGGGAGACTGTCTGGGAACTCTTAGGTATGCTGTTTTGAGTTCCATGGAAGAAAGATAATCAATGTGAGTGTTTGAGGACCGGGACATTCGCAGGGAAACTAAAATGCTTGTTTACAAAGCTATTGTACTACCAACTTTACTGTATGCTTGTGAAACATGGACCACTTATAAACGCCATCTCCAACTCCTTGAAAGATTCCATCAACAGTGTCTCCAAAAAATTGTACGCATCACTTGGGAAGACAGGTGAACTAATACCAGTGTAGTGGAAAAAGCAAAGATCACCAGTGTTGAAGGAATGATTCTTTAACAACAACTTCATTGGACTGGTCATGTTGTGCGGATGCCTGATTATTGTCTTCCAAAGCAACTACTCTATTCCGAACTTTAAAATGGAAAGCATAATGCTGGTGGTCAACAAAAGAGGTTTAAAGACTGTCTCAAGGCAAATCTGAAAAAATGTAGTATAAACACCAGCAATTGGGAAACACCTGCCTGTGAGCACTCTAATTGGGGAACAGCATTTACCAAAAGGTGCCATGGGCTTTGAAGACACTTGAACTCAGGACTCAAGGGAGAAACATGCTAGGAGGAAGGCATGCTTGGCAAATCCACACTGTGATCAACTCCCGCCCGGAAACCAATGTCCCCACTGTGAAAGGACGTGTGGATCCAGAATTGGCCTCCACAGTCACTTACAGACTCATTGTCTTCCAGAAACATGGTTTTAACAATCTTACTCGGCTACAAGTGATTGCCAAAGAAAGAAGAAGATATAAAATATGCAGGATTTCAACACATGTTCTTTTAATTCAGGGTTGAGGAAATTCAGGCCTGGGGTGGAGGATTGGGTACAGGCCTCCCAAGTCTCTCTCTTACCTGAGCACAGGGTCTTCATAGTTCTGACATGTTCATTGGCTCTGTCTCCTGGCTCTGTCTTTGACTTGGTTCCTCCCATGTTTTTGAGAGCATGATACAAAGACACGCTCTTCTTGAATAATATGTAGTGAAGCTTCCTCAGATTGCCTCAATAGGTCAACTGATGACAACAAGGACCTGTGAACAACCTTTGAAGCTGGTTGCACAGGCAGCTCCTTTATTAAGTTTACCAAATTGAATTGGCTATCTTGACTGTAAAAGGCAGCACTGTGCAAATCCCAAGAGATGATACTTTTCTATCAGACTCCTTGTATGCATTGTTCCTACCATTTCATGACTGCAGGTCTCTACCAGGCCACCTGTTTGGTTGTTCAAATGCATCTTCTTCAGGCCATGCTTTGTCTAGCTACACTCAATAGACTTGAAAAAAAATTACTAAGCCTCTCAGCATGTTGTTAGATGAGACTGAACCTTGCAAGTGCAATGAACGAATACAACTCTTTTCAAAGGAACCCCTAAGATTCTGGTATAAGGTATTAAATTAACATAGATGTATTCTTCAGGGCTCTTCTCTACATAAGTCAATCCAAATATAAAAAGCAAGAAGGCATTCCATAAACTTCGTCCTTTTCTCCCGTCAGCCCATTCATTTCTACAGAGACATTGTGATACACTAAGCCTTTTGCTCTGGAGTTGCTCTCCAGTCTTCTATTCTTTCAGGGCCAATGACTCAGGTTGTGAGATTTATAGGTTCATTTGTTGCATTTTTTTGTGACTTGTGTAATTATCCCAAGCTGTGCCAGGAACCCAGCCACCTTTCCCTCTGCAGAGATAAGTCTGTTCAATTGTGTTTTCATGATTAAAGGATCCATTCATTCCCTTGACAACACATAGAGGCGGACCTCGTTAATTCCCATCCCTTAGGAATCAACAATGTTACCAGTCCCCTTGATCTTTGGGTTAGTCCCAGACAGGGCAAGTATCCCAGTTGTGAAGGCATGGGGAATTATGTGGCTGAAATGGTTTTTCTTTCTTGCTTTGTAGCTTGGTCATTTCAGATAGTGACATCTTTGGCTTTCATCATTTCCCTTGAAGTAACAATCACTGTTCCTGGGTTACCCAGTAACATCTGTAGCCATAAGTTCATGCTATTGGCTGACATTTGTAGAAAGACTTCTGTAATGAGAACATAATAACTGCTTTCAAACCAAATTCCAGTTCCAACTTCTTTTCTACCAAAGCTGTCAAGTTTTACTAGTGCTCAGGCCTGGGACCTGATTCTCAAGTTCGTCTATGGTCTGGTTCCCAACTTGATCTATCTAAAATGTCTTAAGAAGACAATTTATATTAATATATTTTAAAATTCTGTATAAACAAGAGGAACGACAAAAGAAACAGCAAAGGTAAACAAAAAGGAGGTGAATGTTACTATGGAAGTTTCCAGCACAGACAGGAACCCCAAGGAGTCGTCACCCACTTTCCAGCTAGACCCCACCCTCCCAAAACTGACCCCAGCTCTGAGCCCTCCTTCATTATCTCAGGAGTGTCAGAAACAATAGGCCCACATCAAAACTCAAATCTGGTGCAGCAAGTTCTTTTTTGAAGCTTAATATTCCCTCTTCATCTAGCCTATTTGGAGGGGGAGGCAATCCTCATTTGTCTACTAAATCAGAGCCCTGAAAGTAACAGAGCCACCAGGTTCACAATAAAACCAACTTCTAGATGCTAAGTGCTGGTGCAATAGCTCTGTTGGGAAATGATTTGCACAGTTTTTCAGGCTTAGCTCCACCTGTTTTGATTCTGCTGGAATCATGCTGGACCAGGCTTCCTAAGTAACATTATGCTCTTGCTGGACAGTTTCCTGGCTGGTTCAAGCTCCCTGCTTAGTACTTCTTCCTGCAGCTTGTGATCTCCTGTATCTACGGTATCCTGTATCTGAAGACTGGGATGTTGATACTAGCCTGAGGTGAACCAGTAGTCAGGAATCAGGAGACAGTAGTCAGGCAAATGAACAAGGCAAGGCCGAAGGACAAAACAGGAGAGAAGGTTGTCAAAACCAGGAGTCAGATGAAGAACCAGACAGCAAGTTAGGACCAAACCAGGAACCAGGAATAACAAATTGGAACTGGAGATGAAACCAGGATGCAGGGCTGAAGTCAGGAGTTGGGACCAATGAACAACCAAGAACACAGGAACACACCAGAGCCTAGGAAGACATTCTTGTTCAGGCAAGGCTTGGCTGGAAAAGGAAACCCTTTACACTCTTTCTTACCCAGACAAATCTAGAAGTGAGCCTGGACGAGTAGAGCCAGTGCAGAAGGTTCTTTGCCATCACTAAGACAAATGCAACCTACAGTTCAGTTCTTTGCAACACAAGACAGCCACATGCATATTCCAGAGCTCTGGTGGAAAGGGGCACACATGTTAATGATGATTATTCTCTGTTTGTCTCCAACATCTAATAAAGGCATGCTGTCCCTGACTATGGAGATCTCATTTAGCAATCTTCGCTTTTCTGCCTTGTGCCTGTTAGTTACTGTATTTGCAGGGACGTGGGTGGTGCTGTGGTCTAAACCACTGAGCCTCTTGGGCTTGCCGATCGGAAGGCCGGTGGTTCAAATCCCCGCAACGGAGTGAGGTCCCGTTGCTCTCTCCCAGCTCCTGCCAACCTAGCAGTTTGAAAGCAGGCCAGTGCAAGTACATAAATAGGTACTGCTGTGGCAGGAAGCTAAACGGTGTTTCCGTGCACTCTGGTTTCTGTCACAGTGTCCCATTGCACCAGAAGCAGTTTAGTCATGCTGGCCACATGACCCAGAAAGCTGTCTGCGGACAAACACCGGCTCCCTCGGCCTGAAAGCGAGATGAGCGCTGCAACCCCATAGTCGCCTTTGACTGGACTTAACCGTCCAGGGGTCCTTTACCTTTTACCTTACTGTATTTGCGTTAAAAGAAATGGGACAGGTTAGTCATGACTTCACTTAAGTTCCATTAACGTCAATAGCATTAGTTGAACCTAGCTCCTATGTGCTCTGGATCCAACTCAGTGTTTGGGGAAGAGATGATAGGCAGTAGCGAGCACAGCTGTTATGTTATGTAGTGCTGTTTTAAAAAGCCAAGAGAGGTGCACTCCATTGTCTCTTGAGACAGATGGATACCAAGAATATATGTTGAATTAAACTTTAAAGGAAAGCACATAGGAAGGAAGCAGCGTTAGAAACAGAGATATGAAAGCTAGGAGCTAAATGGCACCTTAAACCTAGGTTATGGGCGCTGCAATGGAGTGTCTAGGCACACTTTTTTATAACAAGAATACAAAGCTGAAAAATGAGTGAATTGCAGCTCAAACCGTATATTCATTTTTCACGTGGTCTATCTTGGACCTTGTTGGTCTTGCGTGACTCCCGCTAATTGATTTGCGAGCCTAATTAGCGATTTATGGCCGCCCGGCACACTTCCCCTGCGTAGCTCTCAGTCACATCTCAGCAGAGTTTCACACAGCGGTGTAAACTGTCACGTAGCTCGGCTCAGCTTCCAGACAAACACACACAGTACAGGTTTGTCTATTTACAGCTGTTTATTCCAACAAAACTCCGGGAAAACCAGGACTGCTTGCAGCCATTATAGGACTGCTTCCTTTCCCCTCACAGCATAGAGTGAGACTGACAAACTCCTCCCAAGCTCCTCCCAAGCTTCCAAAACTGACGTCAGAATGCTGAGGCATCATGGGAACAACTTAACCTGTTAAGTTCCAAATCCCACACCCCCTCTTGCCGAACCATTCTGACAAGACCTTTTTGAGTTCAACACCTTTCCCTTTGCCTTGTGCCCCTTACCGGCATCTTTCCCAGGCACCTGTTGAACCCCTTCAACATTCCCAGAATCACACTGTGCGACACTTTCCCACGCACCCGTGACCTGAAACCCCTCTGACCCACTTGGGCCAGCAGTTGTGTCTTCTCCGTCAGACTTTTCCCCCTCTGACTTGACAACCCGTCCGTGAGCTTTCTCCATTACGCTTACCGGAGATGAAGCCTCACACCTGGACATTCCTTTCACAACCCTTGGAGATGCCCAAACCTGCCCTGACCCCTGACCCTGGACCTGGTCCCCATCACCGGGTTCTGAACCCTGATCCTGGACCTGGTCCCCATCACCGGGATCAGCCTCTGCCTCCCTCTCCTCCCCTTGAGGAGACTTTGCACCCGTCACCTGGTGACGTATTCCCTTTTCCTTGAAAAACTCCTCCAGAGCAGACCCAGTAAACTGTGACCCTCGGTCGCTCTTGAACCCTTGCACCCTGGTGGAGAAACTTCGTTCCACCTCCGCAACCCAATCCTGGATCAGTTGCGCCACCTCCCCCTGTGATTTGAGAGAGAAACACCAGCCAACCTGGCTGTGGTCATCTGTCAGCGACAGCACATACCTGGCCCCACCCAGACTCTCACACCTCATGGGTCCTGACAGATCTGTGTGAACAAGCTCAAAGGGCTCTTTGGCTACCCTCCCAAACCCGGGAAAACCAAGTACCTTTGCACCTTTGCATGCCCTGCACCCTTGGGACCTCCTCCCACATTGTGTGATTTTGCACCCTTTTGTGCACCTGTGCAACTTTTGCACATGACTGGGAACCTTAGCACACTGCACCTGTGCTTTTCCAGCATTCCCACCACCCTCCAGAGGTGTCTCCAGAACAAAGAAATTGTTCTCCCTCTGCACGTTGACCAGTTGTCTCCCTCCTCTGAAAATGGAACAGGTGTCATTTTCAAAGCAAACATTGTATCCCTGCTTCATTAGAGCTGATACAGATAATAGACAACAATTCAGTCCCGGCACAACGTAGACCTCTAGCTCCTCCTGTAAAGGAGAGAAAAACACGTTAGCCACACCACAGACTGATTTTCGTGTTCCGTCTGCTAACATCACAGTTATTCCAGTTGAAACAGCCCTGCAGTTCCGCATTTCGCCAGCAGGTTCGCTTATCAGGTGACGACTGACAGTAGTATCCAAAACCCAGCGCATCACCATGTCCTGGCTGGAGTTGTTCTTCACAGTTGCCATAGAAGCAGTGATAAGAAAACAACCCTCCCCAGTGTCTGAGCCACGTCCTTCCCTTGCGTTCCCACGCTGGCCTCCTCTTCCAGACTGGTTACCATGGAAACCCAGCTGGCTGACCTTGGCAAACTTGGCAACATCCTGTCTCGGCTCTCTGCTCCGGTGGGGGCAACTGCCACGCAGATGTTGGACTCCAGTGGAAAAACACTGCACAGGGCTCCTCCCAGCTGGCCTCCTTCTCCTTCTTCCGGAAAAGCACTCCTTGCCAGCTTTGCCCCCTCTGAACCGCCATCTCATTCCAGCAGGCTTCTTAAACTTGCCTTTGGAACTTTCCGCCCCCCCCGACCTGCTCACCAGCGCTCCTTGAGGCTAAAACATCAGGAACAGGGGCTACAGCCATCTCTAGGCTTTTGTATTCCTTCCCCAGGGCTCTGGCCTCCTGCTGAAGCTTCACAGCAAACACAGCAGTACATCCCCAGACAGCCCTTGCTGACTTCACGTCCTTGCCCAACTTCTTAGAGTGAGCTTTCCAGACGGAATGTCCTCCAAGACCTGGCTGCCTGCCATTGTCTTCCGTTCTCCCAAGGGTCCCCAAGCTTACGCACAGCTTATCCAGCACCCCGTCCGGAGAGACGATTTCCTGCTGCTCTCGAACTCACCAGCAACACAGTACAGGCAAACCTTTGCGTCTTTCAGTTAGCCGCTTGCCTCAAAACTCCGGCCTCCGCCTCCTGCCGTGCTCCTTTGCTCTAAACCGCAAACTTCAAACGCATTCCGGCAGCACCAGTGACAGTTTTACGATCGATGATTTAGGTTACCCATAACCTCTTGGACCTTGTTGGTCTTGCGTGACTACCGCTAATTGATTTGCGAGCCTAATTAGCGATTTATGGCCGCCCGGCACACTTCCCCTGCGTAGCTCTCAGTCACGTCTCAGCAGAGTTTCACACAGCGGTGTAAACTGTCACGTAGCTCGGCTCAGCTTCCAGACAAACACACACAGTACAGGTTTGTCTATTTACAGCTGTTTATTCCAACAAAACTCCGGAAAAACCAGGACTGCTTGCAGCCATTATAGGACTGCTTCCTTTCCCCTCACAGCATAGAGTGAGACTGACAAACTCCTCCCAAGCTCCTCCCAAGCTTCCAAAACTGACGTCAGAATGCTGAGGCATCATGGGAACAACTTAACCTGTTAAGTTCCAAATCCCACAGTCTAGTCCTCATCTCAGAGCCTGGTGTGCTCTGGTCCATGGGGTCACAAAGAGTCGGATACGACTAAACGACTAAAGAACAACAACAGTCCTCATCTGAAGACTGCAAAAAAACAAAGCCATACTTCCCCTGCCTGTCCCCCTAATATTCATATAAGGGTCCCTTCTCCAGGCCTAAGAGAGTGGTTGGAAGTGGGGAGGCAGAAAAAAGGTCCTCCTTTCATTCCACTCTGCAGCTTTAACCTGAAATCTTAGGCTCAGTACTGCTCCCAGAGCTCAGAAACTGCTTGCATTAATGAAATTCCCAGTCACAAAACGTACCTAGAACAATGGGAGTTTTGAATGCTGGAACGCTTTATACTGAGTCGAACTGTTGGTTAATCTTGCTCAGTACTGTGTACATTGACTTGCAGCAGCTGTCCAGGGTTTCAGACAGGGTATTTCCCCCAGTACTACATGGAGATCCTGGGGACTGAACCTAGCACCTCTTGCATACAAAGCACAGGAAGCTACAACTCTTCCCTATTGTTAAGCTATGGCCCTTTATACCTTGTCTCAGGCAGAAACTCTCATTCACCAGTCACTTAAGAATACGGTAATCTAAGATCATGGTGGAGCACTGACTTCCTCGCCACATGGCTACTTGCAGCATGCAAAGTGAATCACTGGATGCTGAAGGTCCTATTTTCCATTGCAGGAATTGATCCCGAGAAGCTGAATTAAAACATGCAGTGATTTGAAGGCCAGTTCAAACAGAAATGATTCAATAAACAGGTTGTCACAAGAAATGCTTTATGACTCAATTGTTTGAAGTGCTGCTATACTCACAGGCTTGGGCAGGAGGTCTCCTTTGCTGGCAAATTGACAGAACTAGAAATAAATGCTTACATTAAATGCTCACCGAAGCACAGGAGACCCCATCAGAGCTCCACTGAGCTGCAGTGAGGCACTACCCAATGGTCAAATGCTGCAGGGGTTGGAATAGTTTAAGTCCCAAGACATTGTTTGGCCTCTGTGTAACCAAGCAGGCCTAGATCTGGTAAGTGCCTATATGGGAGATTGCCTGAGAGCTCCATGCATGCCTTCATGATGGAAGAAGTGTGAGATGTCATCAACAGAAAGCAAAAAAAAATAAAAAAATAAAAATCTTCTGAAGCAACTGAGTGACCTGGGGGTGAGAATCCTTTGTTCAGATGGTTCCTGTTGATTTTGGGTTTTGTTGTTGTAATGTTCCTGTAGGAGTGGGTTGCTTGGCAAGCAAGCAAGCAAGCAAGCAGAGCTGAGCAGCTCTGGCCTGCTTTCCAGGCATTGAAAATGCCTTTTTGCTCCAGCAGCTCAAAGCACCATTAACTCTGCTGCAACTAAAGCTCTCAGACGCTTATGAATCCTCAGCTCATCAGTTGTTGACAATGGCTTCCCTAGCAGGCAAATTTTGGGACTTCTGAAGGGATGTGAAATGTTCCTTTTCTCAAAGAAGCACGTGGCAGCTTTAATTCTGACAAGTGACAAACCTACATTGGAAATTGTAGCACTGTAAGAGCTATTTGAAGCAGGCTGCTTGGAGAGGTGGTGGGCTCTCCATCACTGATAGCATTGAATCAGAGGTTGGGTGGCCATCTTTTGAGGATGCTGTAGCTGCATCCTGCCTTGCAGGTCCTGCACTGAGCAGGGTGCTACACTAAGTTACCTCCAAGGTTATTTCCATATCAGAAATTCTATTATTTTGATACAGCGTTTATTTTAATAGTAGTCCACAGGCTGATAAATGGCCAAATCCATAAATCATGCGCAGACTGGCAGAAGAACAAAAGAGCCCTGCTGGTGCTGGGTCAGACCAAAAGCCCATCTGGTTTAGCATTCTGGTCCCACAATGGCTAACCTATGGAAAACTCATAAGCAGGACATGAGTGGAACAGTACTTTCCCCTCCTACAATTTCCAGCAACTGGTGTTCAGAAGCATTACTGTCTCCAACATGGGGCATAGAACATAGCTATCATGGTTAACAGCCATTGATAGCCTTATTCTTCATACATTTGCCTAACCTCCTTTTAAAGCAATTTAGATTGGTGGACATTACTGCATCTTGGTATAGCAAGTGCTGCAGACCAGAGCTATTGTATGAAGAAGTGCTGTCTTTTCTTTGTTCTGAATCTCCCACCATTTAGCTTCATTGGATGACCCCAGGTTCTGGTATTCAAGATAAGGATAGAAAGCATCTCCATATCTGCTTTCTCTGCAGCTGTGTATGATTTTCAAAACTGCACAGATTTTAACCAATGGTTTCAAAAAGACACTTTTCTTGGGGGTGAGGTATTATTAGAATTCCCGAAGAAGGCTGGGTGTAAGGCTGCTGTACTACTATATTTTAAGAAATTCTTCCTGAACTTTATCTTACGGCCTAGGTGTGAGTGAAAATCACTCTGAGGTTAGAGCAGTGAATAGACTTATAAGATGATAAAGAAGCAATAACTCTAGTTAAAAAAAGAGAGAGGCAGTACTCCTGAGTGTTTCTCCAGTCAGCAAAGGTGTTGATTGAGAAAGGAATTGCTAAGTAGAGATAAATGGAAATGAGCCAGAAAGGATTTCTCAAAATAGAGGAGACAGCAGGCAGTACTCCTGTTAAATTGTCTTGGTCTTCTTTTGCTTCCCCTGGTAGTAATGAGCTCCCAGGAAAAAACACACGTAATTAACATATTTCAGTTTCCCCCTTTGCAAATTTGCACTTAAGAGAAAGAATAGGTTGTTAAAAATATCAGGTGTTGTGACACTTCAGAGATACTACTATGTCTCTTGAGGAAATGCAAAGTGATGGTAGGAGGAATGGTTGGTGCAATGGGTTAATATTTGAAATGTGAAAATTTGGCATCAAGTTAACAAATGTTTGCACTCCGCACTGATTCCCAAGGTCCACCAGATGATGGTCATTAGGTTCTCCCCTGCTCCCTTGTATTAGGATAACCTGAGATAAGTTTGCATGGAAAATGAAAAAATGTAAAAAACATGAACAGAGCAGATACGGACAGATAAAATGCAGATGGAATGCATCCAGGCACATATACATCTGCCAACATATACACTCATGCACGTGGGTGGTGCTGTGGTCTAAACCACAGAGCCTAGGGCTTGCCCATCAGGTCAGTGGTTCGAATCCCCGCAATGGGGTGAGCTCCCATTGCTTGGTCCCTGCTCCTGTCAACCTAGCAGTTCGAAAGCACGTCAAAGTGCAAGTAGATAAATAGGTACTGCTCCGGCGGGAAGGTCAACAGTGTTTTTGTGCGCTGCTCTGGTTCGCCAGAAGTGACTTAGTCATTCTGGCCACATGACCCGGAAGCTGTACACCAGCTCCCTCAGCCAGTAAAGCGAGATGAGCGCCGCAACCCCAGAGTCATCCACGACTGGACTTAACGGTCAGGGGTCCCCTTTACCCTTTACCTTTACACATATACACCTGCAAACATATACACAGGAGATTTCTGCACCTACCATTTCTAACTGTACAGTTGCTAGATTTGGGGTGTTGGGAGGGCATGCTGCTATTATCCAACCATGATTCTGGAATAATGTACTCAAAAGCCTGCTTTTTCTTCTACAGCAAAAAACCCAACTTCAGTTTTTTTCATTTGCATCACATGTGAACAAGCATTGGTCCAGTTTCTGTGAGGAGGGGTGGTTGGTGGGGGTGGGTGGGTTTGGGAGGCTATTTCACACCACTTCCCTCTGAGCAGTCAGTCTGCAAACTCAGTTCGTAGGAGAGATATGGCAGAGAGGAACAATGGTAGTCAAAGTGCTGCCCATGAGAGCCACCATCAGGTGCAGACGAAATCTTGATCACAATTATCAGGTTTGCCATGGATCAGATATTCGTATAGTTCCTCTTCTAATCTCCTACTCTTCTAAAAGATTAGAATCCCAGAACATGAGGCATTAAGATCCTGTGTAATGTAGTGGTTAGAATGTTGAACTAGGACTGGGAGACCAGCTTTCCAATCTCCACTTGGCCATGAAGCTCACTGGGTGACCTTGGGCTAATCTTGCATAATCTTGCCTCTCAGCCTAATGTAGGATTTTTGTGGGAATTGCACAGGGGAAGAGCCATGAGCTCCATCTTGAGCTCCTTGGAGAAAAATGTGGTATATACATGCAATAATAAATAAATACCCACCACCATCCCAAAGCCACGAAAAGGCTATCCATGTTTATGAGGATATTCAAGGGGCGTGGTGGCTACAGCCAAGGCACATTTCTCAATGTGGGCTCAACTCGCAGATTCAGGAGAGTGAAAAGAAAGTACTTCACATAGTGCATAGTTAAACTAACAAACTTGCTCCCACAGGTGAACCACCAACTTGGATGGCTTTAAAAGAGGATTAGACAAATCCATGGAGGATAAGTCTGTCAATGGCTATTAGTGTTATGTACTGAGGTTCTCACCCTGGGCCAGCAGGGGGATCCTGTAGATAGTTTTCACTCAGGTCCACATATGCAAATAAGGGATTGAAAGTGATGTTCAGTGATTGGATAGTTACAGAAAGTGGTTACTGTTGCGTTCTAGTGGAGCTCTATATAAGCAGGCTGGCTGAACCCTTCAGTTCAGTTCCGTTCTGGCCTGTGAATAAACAAGAGCTGTTTGAAGAATCGCTGTGTCGTCTGATATGTTCACCCACAACTTAACAATTAGCCACTACTAGCTTCTGGTTGGCCTCTGTGAGTACAGGTCGTTGGACTAATGGGCCAGTCCTGATCCACCAGGCTCTTATGTTCTTATGTGTACGATACTGCATTTTAATACAGTGTGAGGTCATTTGGGAATAGTGCACCATGGAAAAGTGGCACGTAACATATTATTAAAAAAAAATCTTTGAACCTGCCCTGGTCAGACAGCAAATGTTCAGGGTCACAGACAACTTACTGTGGGGCTAGATTGAAGATGAGGCCATCTTGTCATTTAAAGTGATTGCTGCATTTTTGGGAAATGCCATAAGCTACAGTAGGAAGGGAGTTGAGAGAGATGTGGGTGGATCTTTCAAGTTGACATATAAATCTAGGCATTTTTCCCCTTCCAGGGCACTCCACAGTGATTTAGGGGAGGAATGTTGTAATGATGTTTGTTTTCCGTTAGGTTCATCATCTTCTGTGAGGTCTGCCTAGGAAAGGCAGTGGACCATTGGTATCCTCCCCAATCATTTTCTCCCCAAACAATTAAAAATCAATATTTCAGCCAATTTGTTCTCTCTCTGCTTGCTTGCATGTTTTTCTTTGCCCTCACTTTGTGCTAGTTTGGTTGTTTTATTTTGCAAACTTTTAGGAGATCCTGGTACAGGTTCCTTCCTTCTACTTTCCTTGTCCCTCACTTCAGTTTGTAGTGCTTCTTGTAGGATTTATCTCTTCATTTCATTTATGAAATGTTCTCATTTTGATGTTCTACTTTTTGCTTTGCTAACTGACCAACTTAATATACTTAATACTGCTTAATGAATGTTTCAGTCTCTGTGGAATCAGAGAAACAGAATCTGTGGATCATGTTCTTTTATATTGCAGTTGGTAGGAACCTTGAGGGAGGCTGGTTTTTCATTTCTCAAGAACTCTACTTGGAAAACCCTCTGAAATTCTGATACTCTTTAAGTGATTACTCTTCTTACATTAGCAAGCAGATAACTTTTTTTTCCTTTTTGTCCTCAATACAAATTAGGAAGCAGATGGTAAAGTATGAAATTCCCTTTGGCTCCTCTGTGAAATGTATCTGTTATTTTACTACACTAATTAAGTTTCCTGTGTGTATCTGCTTTTATTAGTCTATGGCCAGAATAAAATCTATCTTGGTTTAGATTTATTATACATCACTTTGATAATTTTGTCAAGATGGGATTAACAAATATAATAAAGACCACTTACTGTTTATGTGGCATGGAAAGGAGTTTTTAACCACTACCACCTGGATCAAAGTAGGATACCCTGGTAAAGGGGTCCAAGGGAAAGGATTATGTCTGTATGCCCAGATGGGGGCTGATGGGCCATAGAATCCCCAAATTGCATCCTGGGCAGGTGACTCGTATTTATGTGTGTCATATGGTATCCTTAACCCAAGATTGACCCCGATGAAGTAATCAGCCAGCAATTGTGTTGGTTGATTCGGGTTACATACTCAATGCCTATGCCAAAGCCTACTGACATCTATGATCAACAAAGTTGTGGCCATTTCAATCCCAAAATGTTGTCATGTCATTTATTACTTCCTGTACCCATCGCCCGGCAACCTCAGATTCACTGTGACTGCATCCACAAACATTGCATGAACAAGGTTGCAGACAGAAGATTTGCGTCTCAAGTAGGGAGGACATAAGTTGTTTCGATATTCTACATTTATTATTCAACAACCGCTGCCACTATAAACATTTCATCTAGATTATCATTTATTGGGTATTATCCAGCACTCCTGTTCCACTCGCGGAAGAGATTTGCTCTAGCAGAATGGAACTTCACCCTCCTCCCTCCTGACGCCCACAGTACACACTCAAAATCAGTTGTGGGGAGGGTGGGAGACCCTCCAGAGAAAATTTTTAGGGGCTGGGGGGAAAAGACGTAACATAAGCGCTGGTACACCAGTGGAACTCCGCTGATGCTGCTTTGGATACAACCCTAAAGTTACTTGTTGCTTTTCCTTCAAGGATTTCAATCATATATGATGATCCCTTTGCCCATTTTATTCTCACAAGAACCTTTCTTCCCCTCTCCTCAAATATAGAGTCTGAATATCCATACAAAACCAGCACTGAAGTGCCAGTGGTTTTGTGAAACAAAATACAGTAGTTATATCTGTTGTCCTTTAAAGGGTTGCCACCGTTTTCCTGGCTCCTGCTTCCTATACTTTTTATTTTTATTATTATTAAAGATTTTCTTGTTCTACAGAAGTATGTGTAATGTCTCTCGTATTTTTTCCATGTAACATTTTTACAAATTTGTTTCATTTGTTGAGACATTAGTGGGGGGGGGAGGGGGGAAGATGGGTGGGGGTGGGGTCGGGTGGCGATGTTTCTATTTTGCTTAATGTATGTAGGGTTTCATGTCAGCGTTGCTCATGCCGGTTCTCTGCTGTTCATTTGTGTTTCTTTGGTGGTGAGAGAGGTTGGGGTTGGCCTAGGGTGTGGTTGTTTGTTTGTGATTGGCTGTGGTGATCTTTGTTTTCGTGTAACCCACCTACTTTCAGCAGCCAGAAACACCATAACCAGACACTGGAGAGACCTGTCAGGAGTAAGCATGGACCAATGGTACCAAATAGTATGGGAAACAACCTTACTAGAAAAATTAACCAATAAACTGAAACTGACATGGGGACAAACAGAAGAACACGCCTTTACCCTGGTATGGCTCCCCTTTATCACATACACAGCCCAACAAGACAATGACAATAACCCACCAACAGCATACAAATCAATATGGCTAACCTGATCCAAAACACCCACCCACCCCACTTCCTATACTTTTTAAATAGCCACTTAGTTTGCTGTTTCATGGCATGGGGATTCCACCTGCAACTGACTGCAGATCATACTGTTCTTAGATGCAAAAGAATAAGGCCTAATAAAAATGTTGGCAATCCTACCCACCACAATCCAGCAAATAATTGTGCCACCCTGAAGATACATTTTTGGAGAATCACTTTACACTTTTGATCCCAACCCGTAGGTGGGGATTTTTTCCTTTCAAGTTGTGTGAGTATGAGTTGAATCTCTTCATAGTTCATCTAACAATATAGAATAGAATCATAGAATCATAGAGTTGGAATAGACCACAAGGGCCATCGAGTCCAACCCCCTGCTAAGCAGGAAACACCATCAGAGCACTCCTGACATATGGTTGTCAAGCCTCTGCTTAAAGACCTCCAAAGAAGGAGACTCCACCACACTCCTTGGCAGCAAATTCCACTGTCGAACAGCTCTTACTGTCAGGAAGTTCTACCTAATGTTTAGGTGGAATCTTCTTTCTTGTAGTTTGGATCCATTGCTCCGTGTCCGCTTCTCTGGAGCAGCAGAAAACAACCTTTCTCCTGGCATATCTCCCATGTGAACAAATAATACAGGGTAGAAATAAAAACGGTGTTGATGTGTTGATAAAGTACAGCTAGGAACAAATGTATATAAAGAAACCACATTTCCTACAACATTAAAAAAAAAACTTCAGTAGAGAAAAGCTAGAACCTCTGTCCTACCACATCTGATCTCAGTCCTTGCGGGTGTATTGAACAAATAACAGACTTTGGTCACAGTTGTAAAAATCTGGGCTCCAAGACATCATGAGTAGAGGTTTTTCTTTTGAATAAATTTGTCCTTGCCTCAACACAAGATCATATTTCCTTTGCTCATTATAACCTTTTTCATACTATTAGATCTTCAATATATCTGTTATCTCAAAGGCGTTTGCCATCTCTTAAAAAAAAATTAAAAGATAGTGTTTCCATAGAAACCTTACTGAGATCTAAGATCCAGTGTTCCTCATCATTCCTTCTACGGAAGGAACTTTATTTTAGTGTGGTGTACACTGTTAGGTTTGTCTAAACCTATCTGTCTCTGTACTGTGTGTTCCTAATTCCTTGTTCTCTTATGCATTAAACCTGCAGCTTAATTTTACCGTCACTGTACTGTAATCATATTTAGCTGAAAGCAATCTGCTTTGCCGCTTCTGAATATTTATTAGAGGTCTCGTTCATTCATTGAATCCATTTCCTGCTTAAAACTGGTGGCTATCCAAAGTGAAACTCTCATTACTGATGGCTGCATGCGTGAAGATTCTACACACGCTGGGGATGCTGATTCACGAGCAAACCTACTTGGTTGGAGGAGAGGGAGATCCAGACCTAACTTGTAGTCAGCAGTGAAGGCGTGAAGCCAATTCCTTGTCCACTGATGATTTGTTAATTATTCTGTATTATTCTATAATATTATGTTCTATCATGTTATTGTTATTTGTTATTCGTAAGCTGCTTTGGGATTCATTTGAATGAAAAGCAGCATACAATAACAGTAGTAATAGTAATAATAATAATAGACATTAGTGGGTCTACTCTAAGTATGACTCGGGTTGCATTTCTAATCCTCATCCCCTCTCCTGGGAGTAAACTCTACTGAATTCAATGGGACATATTTCTGATAATTTGATTCATTCTTAAGGAAATGTTGAAGTAGTGAGGTCTTGTGTAGGAACTGAGCTATCTGGAATGAATTTAAAAAATATATTAATAAATAATTTTAATCAATCTGAACTCATGGCTTGAATGAAGAAATAGCTAGATGATGCAAAACATGTAGTATGGCAAGCACAATTTTTCAAAAATGGTTTTCCGTCTCTCCAAATTTTATATGCTGGTGCTCAGCATAAGCTTGTGCAAATACTTGGTGAATAACTAAGATAAACATTCAAATCAAATCAAATTAAATCAAATCAAATATTTATTGCATTTTTGGATTCTTATTTGCTAATTCAGGTCCAGAATCTACGTTCAGCTTCTAGGCTTGGGAGATGATGTTAGCAAAGGGATTGTTTTCATTAATGAATTAATGAATATTGAATGAATAAACTGATAATTCGACATTTTATATTTGTTCTTCTGATGAACACATACTGGTTAATGTGAGATTAGCTTATCCAATAGTTGTTGCAACTCACCTTTGGTAGTTGCATAGCACAGTGTATGGATGAGTGAACATTAATGATTTAAGTTAGAGTACCTGGGGTTAGTTTATTTCTAGAAGTAATTAAAACTAATGAAGACTCGCTTTGTATCTGTCACGGAAATGTAGTTCATTTGAGACAATATTACTCTTAGAATCTGAGCAAACAAGCTGTTGGCAAAGAAAACTCTATACAACAAACTTCTTGCTTTATTTTTGGCCCTTCCTGGATAGATTATTCAAATTGAGAATAAACAGTCGCAGCTGAGATGTGACCTGCTTGTGCTGCTTTATTCCAATCTATTAGTATATGCAGATAGCTAAGAAGCAATATTCATTAACAAATATGCAGCAAATCTGCTAAGGCTATAAAAACGTAGACACGCATCTGCATTCATATTTTTGTTCTGATGCTAGGTGGGGATTGTTGCAAACAAATTAGAAAAGGGAAATGTTTGACCTTGATAGCCTCTTGGTGGGATTAGAGGCAGGATTCCAATAGAGAAAGAGATGAAATAGTTTAGCAAACTTAGTTTATGCCATGCATATAAAATTACCCTGCTTTGCTTCTGCAAAGGTGTCGGAATGAGAAAGCCTCAGCATGTTGAAAATGTGACACACTGGCTTTTCTTTCTTTCTTTCTTTTTTAAAATAGCCTTTTCTTACAAGGAAGACATTTGTCTATATTAACATGGTGACAATCTGAATAAAACCTTATAAAGCAGGACTTTAATTATGAACACACATGAGTTTACAGGAAAACCTGAACTGTTTAGATCATTTGTCTGTAATGAGCTTACAGCCATTGACTAAAAAACCAATCTTAGAATACATTGGTCCAGCAAATCATTACTGAGGATGGGGCATAAAAGAGATGAATTGTTGCATCTTCACAAAATCTGATGATTCTTTGGTTTGGTAGCAGGGCAGTTTCAGTCTGTTTCTAAGAGGTAATGCTCTGCTTAAAATACAAGGTTTGCAGATTGGCAATGCTCTTGGACCGGGCCTTGCTGTTGGATGCTCAGAAAAATGCATTGGACATGGGCATGGGCTGGTACACCAACTGCACCTATTTTGGGGGAGGCTGAACCCAGCCACCGTGGGTGTAGCCAAATCAATAAAAATGCATAGCTAACTGAGGTTCTCTTCCCCCCCAACAAGAGACCTGCCCCCCAACAAAAATCCTGGCTATGCCCATGCTAGCCACAGTTACAAATGCCTCGGTTACATCAGTTGGTCCAGAATGCGTCAACAAAGATGTTCACAGAAACATGGTTGAATGAATAAGCCTATTAGACCCATTTCAGAACATGTGTACTGGTTACCAAAATGATTCTGGGCCCAGTGTTTGGTTATCACCCATAAAGCCCTCAATGACTTGAGTATAGGGTACCTGCAAGACTGCGTCATCTCATATCACCTACCCACACCTTAAGATCTGAACCCTGGATGTGAGTTTAGTGGGGCTATGGAACTGTCTTCCACAGAAAGTACATTGACACCCCCTCTTTTTAAAAGCTTTTTTCTGCCAAGTAAAAATAATTTTGTTTAGGTGGCTTTTTATTATTAATGTTTGTTATTTCAGCCAACTTCAGTGCTTCAATGCTATGCTCTTTCTGTTGTTGTTTTTTTAAAAAATAATAATGATAGAAATAGAAATACTTTGTCACTGTACCACTTGTTTACAGTGAGATTAAATGAGCTCCCCCCACCAATCTCTCAGTCCTTGTTACACTCTGTGTGCTGCCGTACGACCACCAACAGCTTTAGCTGCCTCTAGCACTACTCAGGTAAGTGGGAAGGTGGGGTCTACATATTTCTAACAAATTCTCTGTTGGGAAATTGATAGTACTCTTACAATAAAAATTACTATGAAATGCAACACTTTTAAATACATATAATATACAGTGGTACCTCGGCTTAAGAACTTAACCTGAAGCTGTTCTTAACCTGAAGCACCACTTTAGCTAATGGGACCTCCTGATGCCGCCACGCCGCCAGACCACGATTTCTGTTCTCATTCTGAAGCAAAGTTCTTAACCCGAGGTACTATTTCTGGGTTGGTGGAGTCTGTAACCTGAAGCATCTGTAACCTGAAGCGTCTGTAACCCGAGGTACCACTGTAGTTCTTTTTTATTTATTGTCTTGTAACAAACCATAATATACTTGTATTTCACAGAATATGTATCAGAGGTGATGTGATTGAAGATTTGTCTATTTCTTTATAGATGAAGGGCTACTTTGGGTTCCATCTTCTGTATCATTCTATGGAATCTTTGTCTTGTATTTTGGGGGGAACTCTGCAAAAAGAGACTGGGTTGCCCTCTAAAAATAGCCTTGATCTCAGAACTCCTATATTAATCTCTGAGGTGTTGAGTTCAAAGAGATATTAGTTCAAAGGCCCAACATTTAGAAGGTATTTGTCCTTCAGAGTATTTTGCTTTTAGCTTATTCAGTTCTGAGTCACTTCAACATCCCCAGGGTATCTTTATATTATTGCAGCATTCAGTATTGCACTACCCTAAAAAGTTGTGGTCTTTGGGGCATAATTGAGCGAGGTGAGTAATAGAAATTCATTCACACCCCCCCCCCCATATAGCTGTAGGTGGGTTTTTATAGGGTTGCTCCAAAATATTTTGCTGAAGGAAAAGATGGTGCTTCCTCACCATTCCACATGCATAATCTGAGTGGACTGGTGGTTGAATTTTCTTTGAATTCTGTCCATGGGATTGCATCACCTGCACCTCAGTTCCACAACAGAGAGGAATGGCCAGCAATGCTATTTTTCTAGAAAAAGAGGTGCCAGAACTCACCACGAACACCACCCTTGTTCTCTTATAATGACAATGGCACTCACGTGAGAGGTGCTGGAACTGAGTTCCAGCGAGTTCTGGCTAACTAAAAGCCCCAATGGCCAGGCAGCTCAAAAAGAACACTGCCTTCAAACATCTGCCACCTGAGCTTAAAGGTAAGGCTGGCTTTAGGCTTCTAGATGGCAGCCTTACTGTTATCTTTTTTACTTTAGCCAGGAATGGGGTAGAACAGAGAACCACAAATCCTATCTGAAAACTATTTTGGTAAACAGAAACTGCTGCTTCCTCTCTTTGCCAAATCACTTTTGGCCTATGATACTTCTTTAAAAGTATCTCCATCCTCATGTGATTAAAATATTGTGCTTTCCACATGTGGAAGATGTCCCCATCAAATAGTAGTAGTAGTAGTAGTAGTAGTAGTAGTAGTAGTAATAATAATAATAATAATAATAATAATAATGATGATGATGATAAAATTATTATTTGTACCCTGCCCATCTGGCTGGTTTTCCCCAGCCACTCTGGGCAGCTTCCAACAAAGATTTAAAAAACATTTAAATGTCACACATTAAAAACTCCCCTGAACAGGGCTGCCTTCAGATGTCTTCTAAATGTCAGGTAGTTGTTTATCTCTTTGACATCTGATGGGAGGGCATTCCACAGGGTGGGCGCCATTACCGAGAAGGCCCTCTGCCTGGTTCCCTGTGGCTTTGCTTCTCGTAGTGAGGGAACTGCCAGAAGGCCCTCGGTGCTGGACCTCAGCGTCTGGGCAGAACACTACATCACTAGATTGCATTGTAAGAAGCTCAGATCTGATGCTTTCCAGCACGAGAAACACATTAATCCCTTCCTCCCTCTGGTCTCTGTTTTCATCTGAGAGCCAGTGTGGTGTAGTGGTTAAGAGCGATAGACTCGCAATCTGGGGAACTGGGTTTGCGTCTCCGCTCCTCCACATGCAGCTGCTGGGTGACCTTGGGCTAGTCACACTTCTCTGAAGTCTCTCAGCCCCACTCACCTCACAGAGTGTTTGTTGGGGGGGGGGGAAGGGAAAGGAGAATGTTAGCCGCTTTGAGACTCCTTCGGGTAGTGATAAAGAGGGATATCAAATCCAAACTCCTCTTCTTCGTCATCTTGATCACTCAGCTTTCTGCTCAGCTGGCCAGTGTGTGCCTTGCAAAGCACATAGAGCTGAAAGAGAAAGTGAACAACAATGCCATTCTTCCAATTTCCTCCTCCTGCTCCAAGTGCTCCCCACCCCAGGAAAAAGCAGGCATGAGTGTGTGAGCGCTCACAGGCGTCAAAGGCACCAGGTAAAGTCTCAAGAGCACATAGCACATGCAGGTGCCATGCTGGTGATTCTGGAGTTAAGAATTTATTGTATGAGGAAGTATTTCCTTTTCTCAGTCCTGCACAAATTCATAAGGTGACCTTGAGTAACAGTATTACAAGAGAGAGGGGGAAGGTTCCCTCTCCCCTCTCTCTTGACACCATTCAAGATTCACTAGCACATGCAAATGACGGCTCATTCTTGCAGTTCCAATTTCCCTATGCACAATAGTCTGCTCAGCCCCTATTACCTTATTCTGCCGCACAAAGCTATTATGTGTATTTCCTCCTCCTAAGTCAGTTTGGCTTCGGTACCCAGGTGGTGCTCCCTGGGCTGAATCGTTAGTCTGGTTCGTATCAATTCTTCTCTGTAGCTGTCACTGGTCCCGTCATATCCCAAGCCACTATGCAAAGCAAGTACAAACTGCCTTTTAGAACCAAATGGGGTCAGAGACTAAGCTCTATAAATACAGCTTTTGGTACAAAAGATTTTGGAGATGGGTTAAAGGTTGCTTTGCTCATCAAGGAATTTAGTTTAGTCAGGTGTTGCTGATCACAATAATTGTCGGGGGTTTTTAAGACCTCTAGGATGATCCATCTTCTGTAGCCCTTAACTGTGCAAACTCCTCTTCCCTGATCCCATCCAGAACACCCTCCACCCCAATTCCTAGCATGAGACACAAGGGGCTTCTCTCTAATGAAGGAGTTCAAGACAGACAAGAATAGCTCGCTGAGCTCCATGTGGCAATTACAGCCTCAGTGTCAAAATCAGTAATTTAAAAGGAGGTGGAATGAGATGACACTTTGCATAGAGGTAAATGAGTTTTAAGAGGCAGAGAGAGAGAGAGAGAGAGAGAGAGAGAGAGAGAGAGAGAGAGAGAGAGAGAGAGAGAGAGAGAGAACAGTTTGCAGAGTAAATGGATGCACTGAACTGGAAGTGCTGCATCCTAGATTTTGTTGGAACAGGCAACAGTCTTTAATTAATACCCATTGCATTGAGAAGAAAAATGCACTAACATGTTAATGTATTTGGGGGGGGGGAGATTTTCCTAAGTTGTGCATTTCAATATTGCCTTCCTTCCTGCTTCTATCATTTCATTGCTGATCAGCTTCAGTAAAACAAGCTAGTTAAACCTTATAGCTGTGTTTGTCTTCCTTGGAGTAAGACAAACAGCTCTGCAACAGGATTCACCCCAGATTTGTTTTCTATCCATTCACCCTTCTCCCATATATGTAAAGTTGACATACATTTTAATAGGCAATTTTCTATATATCTATATATACCTTCTGATTTTATGTATACTTGGAATTCCCCTCCTCTGTCAACTTGTTTTTAACTTTTGACTCTTATTGATAATTTTAATGTATATTTAAAGTTCAATGTAAACCACTTAGAGGCTTTGATAATTAAGTGGTATACATTTTTTTAAAAAAGTAAATGAAATTATTTTCAAAAATGGCAGGGCAGGAGATAATCTTTGCATTTTGCTTTGTTGCTGTTGAAGCCATTCAGGGGTGCAGGTTTTCTTTCCTGTTCATGGACACAACTCCTAGTAAAATACAACAATGTGCTGCTAAAGTTAACATTCTGGAATAGGGGCTGTTTGTATCTTCTGCTCCTGATGATACCTGCAGGCTTGGCTACTGAGCTTATGAATTAGGGTGTGTTTACTCAACATGCATTTCTGATGTGAAAGTTACTTCTGGGTAAGAAGCTTTCCAACTCCTGCAAATCAACTGTCATGCTTATTTACTTTTCCCAGCTGTTTTGCAATGACATCTCACCATGTGTGTGCTCAGTGCAATAGAGTATACATTCATCACAAACTCTAGATGGGATTCAAGATGGTTTCTACAGATTTCTGTGTAGGACAGCTGCTGGAAGCCACGGGAAGGGAGAGTGGTGTTCTGCTCTGATCCTGCTTGTCAGGATTGACATTCCATCTTGGGAGATGTGGACCTGAGAATGACCTTCAGGGTGGACATGCAATAAAATATTATTTGGGCTGGTTTATTAACAATTTTTAAAGATACTCAGCTTAAATCATTGCACAAGGAACTTATCCCTTTTCTTCTTGTAGGAGCACAATTGCTCATAGCAAAAAATGGGAAAGGACTTACCATAGAATCATAGAATCATAGAGTTGGAAGAGACCACAAGGGCCATCGAGTCCAACCCCCTGCCAAGCAGGAAACACCATCAGAGCACTCCTGACATATGGTTGTCAAGCCTCTGCTTAAAGACCTCCAGAGAAGGAGACTCCACCACACTCCTTGGCAGCAAATTCCACTGTTGAACAGCTCTTACTGTCAGGAGGTTCTTCCTAATGTTTAGGTGGAATCTTCTTTCTTGTAGTTTGGATCCATTGCTCCGTGTCCGCTTCTCTGGAGCAGCAGAAAACAACCTTTCTCCCTCCTCTATGTGACATCCTTTTATATATTTGAACATGGCTATCATATCACCCCTTAACCTCCTCTTCTCCAGGCTAAACATGCTTGATTATCACCATATTGGTGATAATGACTTGATTATCAACATATCACACAATGGAAACCGGAAGTATGGACAATTGCACTATCTGAGAAACTAAGAGTGCACACCCTGACTGATACAATGGATATGGACAATTTTGCTAAAATATAGTATCCCTTTATAAAGCATTCAAATGAACACCCCGATGAGTGACACCCACCAACTACACCTATAGATCTATGGGGAAATTTGCTGTATTAGTCTTCTGTTCTGGGGGAGGGGTGGAAGGGAGGAAACCAATTGTTTGAATAATGTTATGCTTATGCTTATATCTGGCTTCTTGAAAAATTATTACAAAAAATGATTTGGGCCATGGAAAGAGAAAGGTGTAAGTCCAGATAGGACAAGCAGCTAACCAAGAAAGGGCTACTGTTGCCAGTTTTGCTTTGTGGCTATGCAGTTTCTGTTCTGTTTTTAAAAGTGGAAATTAAACTTATGTTTGTCTTCAGAGCCACATTTCTGTGGCATTTGCTTTCATTCACACCTACCCATCCATGGTGTCTTTAAAAAAACACATACATTTAAATGTCTCGTAAATGCACACATCTGAGACTGTGGGTTCTTTCTGGTGTGGAATTTGTATCATAAACAGGTCATTCAGATCCTCTTTTCTTTCTTTTTCTTTTTCTTTTTTACATGTTCACAATAAATCTCATTCTTTTGTCATGGATATTAATCGCTGTCCATGCCACTGGGTGGAATTTGCTGGAATGATTTTGAAGGTGGGTTTTTTGGCGTGGTTCTTCTCCTGAGTCATTTCCTGCCAGTGCATAACTGCCATTTTCCATTCTGGGCATATATACACAGGTGTTTCTGCGCCTCCATTCTAAAACTTCAATGAACAATTCCAAGATTTAAAACAACAATAAGTAAACAGGACACACAGATATGGCCATCATTCTTAGAGCAAGAGCTCTCCCCCTGCCCCCATTATTTGTTAAAGCTACATTGCATTGCTGGTGCTGAATTGAGCAAGCAAGAGTATGACAATACAGTGGTGCCTCGCAAGACGAAATTGATTCATTCCGCGAGTTTTGTTGCCTTGCGATTTTTTTTCGTCTTGCGAAGCACGGTGTCGGGAAAGTTTTGGAAAAGCTTCAAAAATCACCAAAGTCTTAAAAAACCTCAAAAAAGGCTACCACACCGCGTTCTATGAGTTGCTCCTCAAAGTCAAGTCGCAACTGTATTAATGGTGTTAAGAAAAAGGAAACAAACTTGCAAGACGTTTCCGTCTTGGTAAGCAAGCCCATAGGGAAAACCGTCTTGCGAAGCAGCTCAAAAAACAAAAACCCCTTTCGTCTAGCGAGTTTTTTGTCTTGCGAGGCATTCGTCTTGCGAGGTACCACTGTATTATTTTCCTCGTGGCTTCCTTTTAAAATATATGAAGCCTACAGAGCAATCGATCATGTCCTTCCTTAATCTTTTGTTCCTTAAGATAAACTTGCTCTTTTCTGTCTTTACTCATATTCTGTTTGTAATGCTATCTCTAAGTGTGTGTGGCTTTTACAGTGGAAAATACACATTCTCCCTGATACTGAGAAAACCAGAGGTGATGCTACGCACTACTTATAGGGGAAGAAACACAATAAATGGAAGCACCGTTTGATAATTAAGGTATAATTAAGTTTGTGCTGAAGACCGGAGACACTGTTATAATTAAAACACTAGCTGCAGCAAAAACAGTGATTACTTGTTCAAATGCTGTATGGTTTTCATTTGATCTCAGAGTCCCATTCTCCAAATTTTTGGACATTCTCATTTCGGCATTTGGGTGTACTAATCTGTGCATAATTCTCAGGTCAACTGGCCCAGTGTACATTAATTCCAATTCCAGATAAGACCAGCACATTGCCTTATTTGACATTTGATCGTAGTGGCACAGAGAGATGTGCGGCTTTTCAAGACATCCTTTTTATTGTGCTTTCATAATTTTTTTGCAATAGGGGTGGTCACATACGATACTACTTTCAGTATTGCTTGTGCCTGCAACAGTTTGGGGATGGTTGGCCAGCTTCATTTCCAATCAGTGCACATCTCATAACTTCCTGCTGCAATTCTTATACCACAAATGTTTTTGTTTATTTATTGTTCCACTTTCGTTGTGCTATAGTCCCCCAGGGCAGCAATAATGTGACAGTATTGGGGAAGCATTGCAGAACTAACTAAAGCAAAACAAATCTACCACTGAGCATTATTGTGTCAAGAACATGCTGCAGAATACGTCCGCAATAAAATGCGAGTCTGGAGGGACCCCTAGTCAGAATTCCCTATATCTTTCCACATTCAAAATAAAAGAGTAAATGTGTGAAGATACCACTCTGAGTTAGGCACTGTTTAGTCTAACAATTTTAATCAGCTGAAGTGCACCAAATTCAGCACTGAATTGTGGATGAAAATGCTTAAAAATGCCCATGGCAGAAGAGCTAGAGAACAGAGTTGACTGCCTTGGTTCAGAGAAAATCAGCTGAAATCAGTCACCCATTGAAATCAAACACATTAGTTGTATTGCAGAGTTGGGTTTTGAAAGTTTCTTGCAAAAATTATTGGAAACAAACTAGGAAAATGGGAAGCAGACTACAAGGAACAGAAGAGATGTCCAAACCAATGACATATCTGAGCAGGCTTCAGCATGCTTACTTGGAAGTAATCCCTATTGAACTTGGTGGGACTTACTTTTGCATAAATAAATTCAGCATTGGACTCTAAAAGAGCAAAGATGAAGAATGCTTATTTTTTCATCAACATCATGTGAACCATAGGTTTTGAAATGAGGGGAGCGGGGAAGGGTAAAAAATCATGTTGATCTCCTATGCTGAATTCTCCTATAATTAAAGGCTTTGCTGGAAAATGCAGTTTTGAAAACTGAAATGCTTCAGTCTGATATATAATCCTGAAACTGTTGTTTGGCCACTTTTGAGCTTTGTGATGTGTATAAACTTAATCCACATCAAACAAAACCCATAGTAACTTTGCAAAATAATAATAATAATACTAGAAGCAACTATGAGAAGCAGCCAATTTTTTATACATGAGTTTTCATCACTTATTCAAGGCCAAATACTCTCAGTGTTTCCCATTAGGTCTGTTGCTGCTGCTGAGTTAGTAGCAATATGCTATGTTTTATGGGGCCGCTCACTTTGCATTATTCCTGCTTGAGCTGTGTGTTGAATTGCCAGGCTTCGAAGAACAGGCTAGGTTTGCCCTGTGGCTCTTTGCCTGTCTCTAAGCTTCCCTGAATGAGACTGGCTGTTCAATTAATGAACTAGAGGGACTGCATAGACATGTTCCTTGAGCTAACTGTGTGTGAGGTTTCCTTTGGCCATCTGTTGGCCTTGTTTTGCTTGAGTTAGTCAAATGCTAAGTTTATACGATCAGACAGAACTGTAGATGGTGGGCGGCGAAGACAGAAAGTTTGGGTGGCTTAAAGAATCTCTAGCTTTTCTAACACTTTGCCATCCCTGTCTGAGACACAAGCTTTAACTGGCAGATTTAGTACCAAGTAAAAATGCCCTTTTTGGAATACTCCCCCATCATTAGATTGCGAGTATCTCCAGAGTTGTCTTTGTCCATTGAGTTTTCTTGGCAGGGATACTGGAGTGGCTTGCCGGTTCCTGCTCCAGGTGGATCACATTTGGTCAAAACTCTCCACTTTGACCTGTCCATCTTGAGTGGCCCTATATGGCATAGCTCATAGCTTCTCTGAGTTATTCAAGCCCCTTCGCCACAGAAAGGCAGTGATCCATGAAGGGCATATTAAAAAGCAGAGACATCACCTTGCCAACAAAGGTCCGTATAGTTAAAGCTATGGTTTTCCCAGTAGTGATGTATGGAAGTGAGAACTGGACCATAAAGAAGGCTGATCGCTGAAGAATTGATGCTTTTGAATTATGGTGCTGGAGGAGACTCTTGAGAGTCCCATGGACTGCAAGAAGATCAAATCGATCCATTCTTAAGGAAATCAGCCCTGAGTGCTCACTGGAAGGACAGATCCTGAAGCTGAGGCTCCAATACTTTGGCCACCTCATGAGAAGAGAAGACTCCCTGGAAAAGACCCTGATGTTGGGAAAGATGGAGGGCACAAGGAGAAGGGGACGACAGAGGACAAGATGGTTGGACTGTGTTCTCGAAGCTACCAGCATGAGTTTGACCAAACTGCGGGAGGCAGTGGAAGACAGGAGTGCCTGGCGTGCTCTGGTCCATGGGGTCACAAAGAGTCGGACATGACTAAACGACTAAACAACAACATCATCATCTCCAGAGTTAGGGTCCACTTTGTTGATAGTTTGTCAGCTTGCTAAGACAGATCAGAAGTTAGATTGGTGTATACAAAACGTGGATAGGTAGTGGAAGTAATTTGATGGTTTGCATTTCTTTTTAAAGAATTTTTACATCCCACACTTTGTGTGTTACTGCTTCTGGAATACCTTCCAATGGTATTAAAAGAAATGAAACACACAATGAAAATATACATTTCAGAGCAACAAATGAAAACATTAGCACAGGCACTGGCAGAGGAAGAGGAGTGGGGGGGGGAGTGCACCGCCCCCGGCAGTGCGATCCCGGTGGGGTGCCATTGTGGCTGTCCCCCCATGCCTGCTGGGTGCCACACCCCCAAGACGCGCGCCAGCCCCGCCCCCACCTGCACTCCCCCCTCTGGTGCCAAAGCATGAAGCTCCACCACTGAGCACAGGAGAACAGAGAGGATAGTAATTAACCAAGCAATCCTAGAGATGGGAGACCTCTGACTCTGAGCTTCTCCCCTGGCTCTGAGCTCCCACCCCCTGGCCTGTCACTGGTAGCTCCTCAGCATTCAAGCATCCCCAGCTTGGGTGGGGTAGAGGGAAACAGGAATTGTGTGGTGGGAGGAAAGAGCTCTGTTTTACCTTGTTAGTGCCTGTTGGAGTAAATGAGAGGGGAACTACTTACACTGGGTCCTGTCCTGGAATAGGTGCCTGTTGTATTCAAGTGGGGGGGGGAAGGTAAGAATGTAGACATGTTCTTCCTCCATGCTGCCATTTACAGGAATAGGATTGCCCCCTAAGTAAGCCTAGTGACCCCCTTCCCCAAAGATGACGATATTATTATTATTATTATTATTATTATTATTATTATTATTATTATTATGTTTATTTTTTTAATTTCTTGTACCCCACCCATCTGACCAAGTTGCCTCAGCCACTCTGGGTAGCTTGCAACAAACTATAAAAGAATGCAATCAAACATTAAAGAGTTGGTGCGTTCACATCCTATCTTGGAATACTGCAAGTGACTTGAGTTGTTTTGTGGAATGAAATTGCATTGGTCGCTAGATACAGTGGTACCTCTGGATGCAAACTTAATTCGTTCCGGGGGTCCGTTCTTACCCCGAAACATTCGTATCCAGAGGCACACTGTTCTGGGCAGGTGCGGGTGGCGGAAACCTTTCCTTTCCTTCCGGATTTGCCACATGCATAGCCCGAAGCATTTGCAAAGGGGGTGGTTCGTATCCAGAGGTACCACTGTATAATTATGGGATACCTTTTTGGAAGTCCATCAACTAAGGCTACCATGATGCTAAATTAACCCTTTGATTTCTAACATCACAAATAGTGTATGGGAGAATGGTTTCTACTCTGTTTGTAATATAATACTTTATATGATACTACATCAAAGGCTTGCAATAATCTTGATGTGATGGGCCTATGACTTTCCCTGGTGCATACAAAGTAGATGTATGAGTTACTTCATTGGTAAGCAGCAAAACCATTGAAGAAACCCAACAGATTTTTTTTAACCCTGGAACTGGCAGGTTCCCATATATACAAAATATTTCAGATATTGAAAGCATTCAGGTAAAACTCTAACCAGCTGTAATATTAGCATCATTATTTCAATTCCAAACGAATATAGCTAAACTAATAGCTATAGATCTCTTAGTGTAATTTTATTTATATTGTACCAAATATGTTACTAGCAGATTTGAGAATTGGCCTATGACAAATACTGTTTTTATGAGCAGGCAAGCCAGGTTTTTCTACTACAGATCATGTATTCACTCTCCTGTATTTAATAAGTAAATCCTTCAACATCCATAGTCATTCCTTCAGAATACTATTCAGTATTTGACGTTCCAGAAGCTGATGTCCACATGGGCAGCAGGACATAGGAACTAAATCTTTCATGTTCATCCAAAGTTTTCAGCACACGCTGCAGTTTCCTTTGAGTCTTTCCCATTCTCTGCAAATAAGCTATCAAACCCTCCGTAAACCGTTCAGGCTCTCGCTATTCCATTCCCGCCTTGGGATGCTATGCAGAAATAAAGTAATATTCCTTTAATTGCTTGAAACCCTTGTGTCAAGCAACCTACATTTCAAAACGGATGCGAATGTGTAAAAGAAGGCACTGGAAGCTGTTAAGCAAACACTGTAATTGGCTCCCACTGTGTCTGGGCAGTCTGCTCAATATAATCCATTTATGTAAACAGAAAAATATAGCAGCATCCATCTACTGCTACCTGACCTACACATCCCTCCCTCCTTTCCAAGTTTTATTCAAGTGTGCAGGTTTCCCTGAGCAATTATTTTCATCGCATGTTGTGAAATAGCTCTTTTGATACTGACAAACATTTATTGTTTGTAATGGCTTCATTTCCTCAACTTCATTTCACTTCTCTGACCTCGTGTCATATAGGCCTGCATCCTGCCTTGCAGGGAGGAAGGAAACAAGAGCTATTAAGCTGTTATATCACCAAGTTCTAGAAACATTTTGCTGAAGGGGGCCTCTAAAATCTGTTTTGAGCCAAACAGCAGAGTAAGTGCATGGCATAAAGAAGGTACGTCCACTTTGTCTCTCTTTTGGTCCAGCACTTCCCATTTGATATGAGTGGGTTTTTTTTAAAAAAATCATTGCGTTAAAATTTATGTTAAATGCTGCCTTGAGCAAATAGAAAGGCAGGATGTCAAAATTTAAAAAGAAACAATATTTGAATTTTCACTCAGGGAAGATGATCTAATATCTCAATCGCAGATCCTCCAAGTGTCCCTATTTTCCAGTGACAGTCCCAGATTTATAGAAGCCATCCCGGTTTCAGATTTGATCCCAGAATGACCTACTTTTGTTTAAGACATCACTATTTTCATCAGATAAATGTTGGAGGGTATGGTAGTACAGTGATGCCTCTGGTTACGTACTTAATTTGTTCTGGAGGTCCATTCTTAACCTGAAACTGTTCTTAACCTGAAGCACCACTTTAGCTAATGGGGCCTCCTGCTGTTGCCGCACCGCCGCCGCGCGATTTCTGTTCTCACCCTGAAGCAAAGTTCTTAACCCGAGGTACTGTTTTCTGGGTTAGCGGAGTCTGTAACCTGAAGCGTATGTAACCTGAAGTGTATGTAACCCGAGGTACCACTGTATTTCCCTATTTTCACTGGAGAATTGTTGGAGGGTATGGAGTTATGCGACCCTCGAGAAAAGGAGATAAGTAACCATACAACCTTTAGAAGAAGGCATTTGAGGACAGCCTTGTATACCGAGGTTTTAAAATGCTTAATGGGTGACATAACAACAACAACAACAACAACAACACAACAACAACACAACAACAACAACAACAATTTAGGACATCCCTATTTTCATTGGAGAAATGCTGGAGGGTATGAAATCAGATTCTTGGCACACTTCCTTTCATGAGCATTTCACTAAGGGGAGGCTTTGTATACATTTCTTAGGTAAAAAGGGGAATTTTTCCAAGTCATCCTTGGATTTCTGGCACATAGAGGGTTGCATCACCATAATGCAGTGGTTAAACCCCTAACAGCAAAATGCAGCAATTTAGGCATGGTCAAGTTTGGAGATCCAGGGCAGATGTACAGTTGAGTATTTCTACGTTTTTCTCCCAATGGTAAAAATTGCAGGTTGGGGGAGCAGTTTTAAGTTTGGAAAACATGGAAGTACAATATTATACTATTTAAATTTTTAACATCCCTCCCCAGTGTTGCAGTCCCAATCCAAGTCAGAATGCTTCCCACCTGCTCTCCAGTTCTAGGGATATTTATCAACTACAGTACACCCAGGGGTCCCTCAAAACCCATTTGAGAGACCCACAGCTAAGTCATATAGAAGGACAAGAAACAGTTAAGATCTGGCTATATAGAAGGAGGAAGAAACGGTGAGATAAAAAAGTCGCGTTCATCAGTAACCTAATGGCAGAATAGATATGTATGATCCTGCAGGTCTCCTGAATCCCAACCTAATGCTGGCTAATTCTTTTCTCCCTGTGCTTGTATGTTTTTGTTTTAGTTTGGCATATGCTGTTGTAGGTGGCAATCAATAATTTGGGAATTAGGAGCTATAATAATTTTTTTTAAAAAAAAAGATTAGTAATGGCTGGTCAGTAAAACATTTCTATGGAAAGGAAATCCCTTAACATCTTCATTTACCAGATCGACCTCTGATCTGTGAACAGTGGAGAGATGTTAACAGCAGTAACAACGAAGTCACAATCAGATATTTGACTACAAAATTGGTACTGTACATGCCTTTTTCTGTTCTTGACGTGTTACCTTTATTCCAGTGTACTGATGGCAAAGCTTATTTATGGCTGTCATTACTGTGTGAGGAAGAACTACACTCTGTTCTATTATGCCTTGCACATCCCCCTCAAGCTGCTAGAATATTTGCAGTGGGTGGTACTGTTTGGAGTGGGGGGAGAAGCATGCGTTCCTTGTCAGGTCTCAGGGAGAAATGCAGGTCAGGCAGTGAAGAAGGCCATGCCCTGTCTGAGAACGTTACCAAGATGATCATTTTGCTGCACATTAAAGGCACAGTTTTTACTCAGTTGTTGCAGATCATGCACTTATTTTCCCTCCAAGGTAGTGCTGCTTGTTTCCCATAGTGGCTGCCGCCACCGCAGCAGCAACAACAATTATTTCTTGGGAGAATGTAGATTTTCTTGTCAACTAACACATCCGTTGCAATAATGGTTGCTTCCAGACTTTTGGTATTCTGCAGGTGTGATCGGATCACATTTAAGCTCAGATCACATTCAGGTTGCACCACTAAAGTGACCGTGGCACTCTTAGACTCCTGCAAAACAAATTGTTCAGACTTGAGGGAAAATGCACTGGGAAGTATGGGGTAACAATTGCTTGATGAATGTTGCAATTTAATCAGAATGAATGATCAATAAACAGCCAATGTTGTTTCACCACCATTCAAAGGTTGTGCCAACAAATCAGGGTGAATACAGTGGTGCCTCGCAAGACGAAATTAATTCATTCCGCAAGTTTTTTCTTCTTGCGAGTTTTTCGTCTTGCGAAGCAAAGTTTCCCATAGGAATGCATTGAAAATCAATCAATGCGTTCCTATGGAAACCGCCTTCAGACCAGGTCCGGGGACAGTCTGTACCCCGACCTCTTCTGAAGGCTGGGGGGGGCAAGGGCTTTTCTTCCCACCGCCAGCCTTCAGAAGGCTGTTCTGAAGGCTGGCGGTGGGAAGAAAAGCCCTTCTCCCCACCTCCCGCCCCGCATGCTCCAGGGACAGGAGCGCTTTGCTGCCAACCACCAGCATTTTAAAAGCCCCCGCTGTCCCGGGGCGATTTTAAAATGCTGGCGGGCGGCAGCGAAGCCTCCGCTGTCCTGGGGCAATTTTAAAATGCTGGCGGGCGGCAGCGAAAACTTCGCTGCCGTCCGCCAGCATTTTAAGATCGCCCAGGACAGCGGAGAAGTCTCCGCTGCCCCGGGGGCTTTTAAAATGCTGGGGGTCGGCAGCGAAAGCTTCGCTGCCACCCGCCAGCATTTTAAGATCACCCGGGACAGCGGAGAGGTCTCCGCTGTCCCGGGAAGGCAGGTGGGGGGGAGCAAAGACTTTTGCCCCCCGCTGGCCTTCAGAAGAGGTCCAGGACGAAAGTCTTTGCTCCCGACCGCCAGCATTTTAAAAGAGGTCCCCGGAGATTTCCCTATGGGCTTTCTTCTTGCGAAGCAAGCCCATAGGGAAATTCGTCTTGCAGAACGACTCAAAAATGGAAAACTCTTTCGTCTTGCGAGTTTTACGTTTTACGAGGCGTTCGTCTTGCGAGGCACCACTGTACTTGGCTTCTGATTTGATGACAGAATGTCCCTATTTCCCCTACCAGTGCAACTGATGCTGAACCCAGGGAGGATGAGCTGGTACTAGTCCTGAATGACTAGAAGCACACTATCGCCTCTCCACCGCCATCGCTGCCAGCCTCCTCCTTTGGGACTTGCCCTTCTTCTGAAACGAAATGCTTTGCAGGCAGTGTAGAGGGGCAGACAAAAAAAATGGGGATTGAGGAGGGTCATTTGGTGGTGGGGAGTGATAAATATCCCTATTTTCAGCTGAGGATGGTTGGAGGGTATGTACTCCTACTGCTGTTGCTTAGGAACACAAGAGGCTGCCTTATTCTGAGATAGAGCGTTGTTGTTGTTGTTTAGTTGTTTAGTCGTGTCCAACTCTTTGTGACCCCATGGACCAGAGCACGCCAGGCACTCCTATCTTCCACTGCCTCCCGCAGTTTGGTCAGACTCATGTTTGTGGCTTCGAGAACACCGTCCAACCATCTTGTCCTCTGTCGTCCCCTTCTCCTTGTGCCCTCCATCTTTCCCAACATCAGGGTCTTTTCCAGGGAGTCTTCTCTTCTCATGAGGTGGCCAAAGTATTGGAGCCTCAGCTTCATGATCCGTCCTTCCAGTGAGCACTCAGGGCTGATTTCCTTAAGAATGGATGCGTTTGATCTTCTTGCAGTCCATGGGACTCTCAAAAGTCTCCTCCAGCACCAGAATTCAAAAGCATCAATTCTTCGGCGATCAGCCTTCTTTATGGTCCAGCTCGCACTTCCATACATCACTACTGGGAAAACCATGGCTTTAACTATACGGATCTTTGTTGGCAAGGTGATGTCTCTGCTTTTTAATATGTTGTCTAGGTTTGCCATCGCCTTTCTCCCAAGGAGCAGGTGTATTTTAATTTCGTGACTGCTGTCACCATCTGCAGTGATCATGGAGCCCAAGAAAGTAACGGGGTGAAAGCAATATATACGGACCAGAAGGCCAAACTGATTGTAAATGGCACAGTAACGGAAGAGATTAAGATAAAGAAGGGTACAAGGCAAGGATGCCCACTCTCTCCGTTACTATTCATAACAGTGTTAGAAACCCTCCTAAATTCTATAAGGAAAAATGAAAATATAAAGGGCGTGACTTTAGGTCAGAACGTATACAAAACCAAAGCCTTTGCCGACGATTTAGTGGTGATGACGGAAGATCCATTAACATCAACAGGAGAGATAATGAGAGAAATAGAATCATTTGGAAAGGTGGCTGGATTTAAATTAAATAAGACAAAAACAAAAATGATACATAAGAATGTGGACCCCAAAACAATAGAAACAATTCAACAGCAATGGCAGATAGGAACGGTAAAGAAAGTCAAATATCTCGGCATTTGGATAACATCTAAGAATATGGACCTTTATAAAAATAACTATGAGCCGGTATGGAGGGAAATAAGGAAAGACTTTGAGAAATGGGGACGACTAAAATTATCATTATGGGGAAGAATAAACATGATAAAGATGAACGTTTTACCAAGACTGATGTTTCTATTTCAGTCTATACCTATAATAAAAGGGAGCAAGACCTTAAAAGAATGGCAGAGGGTAGTCTCGAGGTTCATATGGCAGGGTAAAAAACCCAGAATCCAATTTAAGCTACTTACAGATGTAAAAGAAAGGGGGGGGGTTTGCGCTGCCAGATCTTATGCTATACTATGAGGCGACATGCTTAAGTTGGCTAAAAGACTGGGTCAACTTAGAAAATACGGAGTTATTAGATCTAGAGGGTTTCGATAACCACTTCGGCTGGCATGCCTACCTGTGGAAGAATAAAACGAAAGTACATAGGGGATTTAGCAATCATATCTTTAGAGGACCGATAATAGAAGTGTGGGAAAGGTACAAAAATATATTGGAACCGAAAACACCTCACTGGCTTGCACCACTCGAAATAATAAACAGAAAAACTATCAATATGGGAGGAAATTGGGCAACATACAACCAACTAGTAATTAAAGTGGAGGGGAAATGGAGAATCAAACCCTACGAGACGATTAGAGAATATGTGTATGATTGGTTTAGTCATCAACAGATTAACCAGATGCTTAGTAGAGACATTAAAGAAAGAGGGTATGCAGATAAAGACTCAAAATTCCAGACGGAAATAATAAACAACAAGGTGAAAAACATATCCAAAGCATACAGGATGCTGTTAGACTGGAATCTGGGAGACGAGGAGGTGAAATCAGTGATGATTCGTTGGGCAAAAGACGTAGGCCACAGTATACAATATGAGGATTGGGAAAAATTATGGAAAGATGGATTGAATTTTACAGCGTGTACGGCGTTAAAAGAAAATGTTATGAAGATGTTTTATAGGTGGCATCTGACACCTGTAAAACTCTCAAAAATGTACAAGGTGAACAACAAGTGTTGGAGATGTAAAGACGTAGAGGGCACTTTCTACCATATGTGGTGGGAGTGCGGAAAGGTAAAACAATTCTGGGAAAAGGTATATACAGAATTGAAAAAGATATTAAAGTACACGTTTATAAAAAAATCAGAAATTTTCCTATTAGGAATATTACAACGAGAGATAAGAAAGGAGGATTGCAGAATGGTATACTATGCGGCTACGGCAGCAAGGATCTTAATAGCTCAAAGATGGAAACAGGAAGAAACTCCTACAATAGAGGAGTGGAGATGTAAACTAACAGAATATGCAGAGCTGGATAAATTAACGGGAAAGATCAGATATATAAAAGACCAAGTATTTATCAGGGACTGGGGAAAATATGCAAATTATCTGGAAAATATCAGCGATGGACAAATAACGCTAAGGGGGTTTAGAGATGTATTGTGATAGACCAAGGTTATTGTATAAGGAAAACAGAGAACAAAATTGGACACAATGACAATATAAAAGATGAAACGTGTGACTTTATTTATTTACTCCGCATGATTCGCGGCCAGGCTGAAGGAAGTCCCAAAAGAAAGAAATATGTTATGAAAAAACTATGGAAATAAGAACTTTGCACGCTTTTTCTTTTTTTGTTGTGATTGAGAATTTTTGTGTTTTTGTTTTTTTTTTGTATGTTGGTGTTTTGGTGATCTTTTGTGTGTGTTTTGTCTTTATGGAATAAAATAAAAAGAATTTGAAAAAAAAAAGAAAAGAAAGTAAAATCTCTCACTGCCTCCATTTCTTCCCCTTCTATTTGCCAGGAGGTGATGGGCCCAGTGGCCATGATCTTCGTTTTTTTGATGTTGAGCTTCATACCATATTTTGCGCTCTCCTCTTTCCCCTCATTAAAAGGTTCTTTAATTCCTCTTCACTTTCTGCCATCAAGGTTGTATCATCTGCATATCTGAGGTTGTTGATATTTCTTCCGGCGATCTTAATTTCGGCTTGGGATTCATCCAGCCCAGCCTTTCGCATGATGAATTCTGCATATAAGTTAAATAAGCAGGGAGACAATATACAGCCTTGCTGTACTCCTTTCCCAATTTTGAACCAATCAGTTGTTCCATATCCAGTTCTAACTGTAGGTTCTTGTCCCTCATAGGGATTTCTCAGGAGACAGATGAGGTGATCAGGCACTCCCATTTCTTTAAGAACTTGCCATAGTTTGCTGTGGTCGACACAGTCAAAGGCTTTTGCATAGTCAATGAAGCAGAAGTAGATGTCTTTCTGGAACTCTCTAGCTTTTTCCATAATCCAACGCATGTTTGCAATTTGGTCTCTGGTTCCTCTGCCCCTTCGAAATCCAGCTTGAACTTCTGGGAGTTCTCGGTCCACATACTGCTTAAGCCTGCCTTGTAGAATTTTAAGCATAACCTTGCTAGCGTGTGAAATGAGTGCAATTGTGCGGTAGTCAGAGCATTCTTTGACACTGCCCTTCTTGGGGATTGGGATGTAGACTGATCTTCTCCAATCCTCTGGCCACTGCTGAGTTTTCCAAATTTGCTGGCATATTGAGTGTAGCACCTTAACAGCATCATCTTTTAAAATTTTAAATAGTTCAGCTGGAATATCATCACTTCCACTGGCCTTGTTATTAGCAGCGCTTTCTAAGGCCCATTTGACTTCACTCTCCAGGATGTCTGGCTCAAGGTCAGCAACCACACTACCTGGGGTATACGAGACACCCATTCCTCTGTGTATTCTTGCCACCTCTTCTTGATGTCTTCTGCTTCTGTTAGGTCCTTTCTACTTTTGTCTTTTATTATGGTAATCTTTGTACGAAATGTTCCTTTCATATCTCCAATTTTCTTGAACAGATCTCTGGTTTTTCCCATTCTATTGTTTTCCTCTATTTCTTTGCATTGCTCGTTTAAGAAGGCTTTCTTGTCTCTCCTTGCTATTTTTTGGAAATCTGCATTCAATTTCCTGTATCTTTCACTATCTCCCTCGCATTTTGCTTGCCTTCTCTCCCCTGCTATTTGTAAGGCCTCGTTGGACAGCCACTTTGTTTTCTTGCATTTCCTTTTCGTTGGGATGGTTTTAGTTGCTGCCTCCTGTATAATGTTACGAGCCTCCATCCATAGTTCTTCAGGCACTCTGTCCACCAAATCTAAATCCTTAAACCTGTTCCTCACTTCCACTGTGTACTCATAAGGGATTTGACTTAGATTGTATCTTACCGGCCCAGTGGTTTTTCCTACTTTCTTCAGTTTAAGCTTGAATTTTGCTATAAGAAGCTGATGATCTGAGCCACAGTCAGCTCCCGGTCTTGTTTTTCCTGACTGTATAGAGCTTCTCCATCTTTGGCTGCAGAAAATATAATCAATCTGATTTCGATGCTGCCCATCTGGTGATGTCCATGTGTAGAGTCGACTCTTGTGTTGTTGGAAAAGAGTGTTTGTGATGACCAGCTTGTTCTCTTGGCAGAACTCTATTAGCCTTTGCCCTGCTTCGTTTTGAACTCCAAGGCCAAACTTGCCAGTTGTTCCTTTTATCTCCTGACTCCCTACTTTAGCATTCCAATCCCCTATAATGAGAAGAACATCCTTCTTTGGTGTTATTTCTATAAGGTGTTGCAAGTCTTCATAGAATTGCTCAATTTCAGTTTCTTCAGCACCAGTGGTTGGTGCATAAACTTGGATTACTGTGATGTTAAAAGGTCTGCCTTGGATTCATGTCGAGATCATTCTATCATTTTTGAGATTGCATCCCAGTACAGCTTTCGCCACTCTTTTGTTGACTATGAGGGCCACTCCATTTCTTTTACGGGCTTCTTGCCCACAGTAGTAGAAATGATGGTCATCCGAACTGAATTCGGCCATTCCTGTCCATTTTAGTTCACTGATGCCCAGGATGTCAATATTCATTCTTGCCATCTCATTTTTGACCACATCCAACTTACCCAGGTTCATGGTTCTTACATTCCAGGTTCCTATGCAATATTTTTCTTTACAGCATTGGACTTTCCTTTCGCTTCCAGGCATATCTGCAACTGAGCGTCCTTTCGGCTTTGGCCCAGCCGCTTCATCAGCTCTGAATCTACTTGTACTTGTCCTCCGCTCTTCCTCAGTAGCATGTTGGACGCCTTCCGACCTGAGGGGCTCATCTTCCAGTGTCATAACTTTCATATGCCTGTTGTCTTTGTCCATGGAGTTTTCTTGGCAGGGATACTGGAGTGGCTTGCCGGTTCCTGCTCCAGGTGGATCACGTTTGGTCAAAGCTCTCCACTATGACCTGTCCATCTTGGGTGGCCCTGCACGGCATAGCTCATAGCTTCTCTGAGTTATTCAAGCCCCTTTGCCACGGCAAGACAGTGATCCATGATAGAGCATTAGTCCATTATTGTCTTTACTGACTAGCAATGGCTGTCTAGGGCAGGCATAGGCAAACTCAGCCCTCCAAATGTTTTGGGACTACAACTCCCATCATCCCTAGCTAACAGGACCAGTGGTCAGGGATGATGGGAGTTGTAGTCCCAAAACATCTGGAGGGCTGAGTTTGCCTATGCCTGGTCTAGAGTTTCAGACCAGAGTTTTTGCCACCCCTACCTGGAGGTGTGAGGAATTGAACCTGGGGCCTTCTGCATGCACAGCAGCTGCTCTACTACAGAGCTACATGCAGCCCTTCGAAAAGAGATTACAAGGTTAACATCAAAGGGATCTGTTCCCCACAAAGCAATAATTTGTCATTTCATGACCTTTCTTTGTCTCTTTGAATCCTGAGTGCTTTCTCACATGCTGAGTGGGATTTACCAGCCAAATCTTGAGCTGCCAGCCTCTGGTTATGTTTTTATGTGTGCACCTACAAATGTAAGATGTTTATGTGAAGTCTTTGGAAATGCCTTTCCTGTGCTGGCACTCATGATAGAGAAGCAGGTGAAGAAGACGCTTCCTCCAGCTGCAAGGTCTTCCTCCCTCTGCATGGCAATCTATGACCAACTGTCCTGCAGGAAAGATGTGTGAAAAGCTCCCTTATCCAAGAGGTATTTTGTCAAGTCAAGCTTACAATTACAAGTACAATGGGTATAATTCCCCTGGTCCCAAGACCATGCTGTAGTTACTTAATTTTAAACAGTGTGGAGGCTGATTGAGACAATGAGATTTAAGAGCGTTCCAAAAGCTTTATTGGCTTGAGCGATGGCAAATCCAAGATGCGTGAAATGAAACGCTGAAGTATTAAAGCAGAAACAGCATAAAATGAGATTACGCTCAGAGATAAAGCACAAAGTGAAACTACGCATTTAACATAAATGGCAGTGAATGCTGAGAACTATGAACATTACATATGAGTACAACGTAAATGTGCTGGAAAACCAAATAGAAGTGGAAACTCAGAATGTGAAATACAAGGTACTAGCATATTACAATGCAGAATTAAAGGTGTTATAGATGTCAGTTTAATTTGGTCACAGGGCAACAAAACAGTGGAACCAAAATGTAACAAAGTTCCATGCTGTTCAGATCAGATAGGAAGAAGGGATTCTGGGTTTGAGTTCATATAGTCATTCATTTTCTATAGCAAATTATCAGCAATGTGTAGGAGATCAGCCCACATATGGGTAATCTTCAACCCAAAGAACAACCCTTTTATTTATTCAGCATGCAATTGTACAATTTTATAGAAAACTATTCAAAAGTTACTCCCATTTAATCCCAAGGGGCTTCTTCACAGGAAATTTGGCATAGGATTGCAGTCTTAGTCTACTCCAAGGATTTAGCTCTGATAGCAGTACTGAATAAATTGTTTAATATACTTTTCTCTTTTAAGAGTTTTAGCTCAAAATCTGTTAGACATGTTGGGGTGTTTGATACCCTAATATTATATATATATTTATATATATATATCATTTATATATTTTATATATATAATATATATAATATTATATATATATATATATATATATATATATATATATATATATATATATATATATTATAGTTTATATATATATTATATTATATATATATAGTTTGATACCATCTCTCTCTCTCTCTCTCTCTCTCTCTCTCTCTCTCTCTCTCTGTATATATATATATATATATATTTGCTTTCGTAGATTTTCACGGGTACAGGAATGTAGGTTTTGGTGTCTTCGGGTGTCTTCCCGTGTAAGAGTTGGGGTGTCTAGGCGACGTTTCGACGAGGTCTCACTCGTCATCTTCAGGCTGGTGCTTTCGGCTTCTTGTTACTAGAACAGAGCAGGATCTCAGTGTTTGAGTTCCTATAAATACTGTTGAGGGGGTGTGGTGTATAGCCTCCAACGTTCTGGGCAGAGAGGAAGTTCCTAGGTTAATGTGCCTTTTCTTCTTTTGTTCATTAATTACTTGAGGGATATCTTGAGTGATTACTTGAGTGATATTCTGAGTACCACTTAGGAGGGTCATTAGGTGTGGATTAGTTGCTAAAGCTTTCGTGTCTTGACCTCTTGACCTTGTAAAGAGTTTTTCTGAGAAGATGGCTGTACTGCACTTAGTTGTGCTCTGGCTTGGCTTCGTGTATAGGGGCGAGCTGTGGTTTTGTGCCCTGTGCCAGCCAGATCTGTGTAGGGATTGCAGGGGGGTGCAGCATCCGGAGGTGCCACTATGGTTTGGCTACTGGATGGTGTCTGTAATTTATCTGTGGAGAGGGTCTGGGTTTGGGTCTGGTGTGGTTGATTGGAGATGGCGTTCTGTGTGCCTCTGGTTCTGGTGTCGGTTTTTGTGGGGAGGGCTAATTTCCAGATGTCTGGCAGGCGGGACGTGTCGTCACGCTTGTTCATGTTGTGAGGGTGTTTCTCTATCTCGATGGCTTCCATGATTATTCTCTTGTGGTGATGTTCCATGTTAAAGAGCAATTTGGAATCTGCAAAATTAATTTCGTGTCCTGTTTCTTTCATGTGTTGGTAAAGAGAGGAAGTTTTTTCTTCTTTTTTGACGGCATTCTTGTGTTCTGCGATACGTGCATTTATTCGTCTGTTTGTTTGTCCAATGTACGTGGCTGGGCAGACTTTGCAGGGTATTTCATAGACCCCTTGGTTTTCTAACTGGATTTTATCTTTTGGGTTTCTGAGGATATTGGCTATTTTTTGGTTGGTGCAAAAGGCTGTTTTGATATTGTGTTTATGGAGGATTTTGCTAATTTTATCTGTAGTGCCCTTGATATAAGGAAGGAGGGCCATGCCATTGTTTTCTTCTGTGTCTTGGTTTTTGGGGGGTGTTTCTTTTTGGATTAGCTTCGTAACCCTGTTTTGCTGGTATCCGTTGGCGATTAACACATTTGAGAGATTCTGTAACTCAGTTGTCAAGTGGTCTTTGTCAGCCAGGCGTTTGGTTCTGGAGATGAGAGTCTTGGCTACGGAGTTTATTTGTGCAGGGTGGTGGTGTGATTGTGCATGTAAGTAGCGGTTGGTGTGTGTTTTTTTCCGGTAGATAGTGTGTCCTAGGGAGCCATCAGGTTTTTTGTAGATTAGGACGTCAAGGAAGGGAAGTTGGTTGTTGGCTTCTATTTCCATAGTGAATTGTATTTTGGGGTGTAGGCTGTTGAGATGTGTGAGGAAGCTATCTAGTTTTTCCTTCCCGTGTGGCCAAATTACAAAGGTGTCGTCAACATATCTGAGCCAAAGTTTGGGTTTGTGTTCTGACTTGTCTAAAGCATTGGTTTCAAAGTGTTCCATGTACAGATTTGCGATGACCGGTGAGAGGGGTGATCCCATAGGTGCTCCTTCTATCTGTTTGTATCTTTGTCCATTGTGGATGAAGTACGTGTTGGTTAGGCAGTGGTTGGTCAGGTCCAGGATGTATTCGGGGGGATTGTATTTGTTTTGAATGGCTGTCAAGGCTTCATTAATGGGCACTTGTGTGAAGAGAGATACAACATCGAAGCTCACAAGTAGGTCATCGGGATGTAGGTTTTGCTTCTTTATTGTTTCTATGAACTGGAAGGAGTTTGTAACGTGTGAAGCGATAGATTCTGCATAGGGCTGAAGTTGCTTAGCGAGAAATTTAGCGAGATTTTGTAGAGGTGAGCCTATGGAGCTGACTATTGGTCTGAGTGGTGTTCCTTCTTTGTGTATCTTGGGGAGACCGTAGAGTTTGGGGCATCTGGATGATTTTTCTCTGGGGATGATTCTTAGCTGGATTTCTTCACTGATAGGAGAGGCTTTTATTTTGGATTTGGTGGTTTTTTCCAGATAGGTGGTGGGATCTGTTTTTATAGGTTGGTAGGTAGGGTCTTGGAGTAGATTTGATAGTTTTGCTTGGTAGTCCGATGTGTTCATCACAACAGTGGCATTACCTTTGTCTGCTGGGAGAATGATTATGTTGTTGTCTTTCCTCAGGTTGGTGAGTGCTTTCTGTTCTTCTTTGTGTAAATTGCTTCTGGGTGGTTTGCTGGAGCAGAGGATGTTGGTGACTTCAAGTCTGATTTTATTGGCTTCATCTGGGTTGATTTTGGTTAGGCTAGCTTCGACTCCACATATGATGTTTTCCGTGGGGATGCGTCTCGGGGCGACTGCAAAGTTGAAACCTTTGGAGAGTACTTTGGTTTCAGTTGAGGTGAGGATCCTGTCTGATATGTTATGTACTGTTTGTTTCATGGGTTGTTGTGGAGGGTGGCTGGGCTTCTGGCGTTTCTCTAGTTTGTGGAGTTTGTTGGTGTGTATGTCTGTCTTATGTGAGGACTCTGTTTCAGCTCTCCAAACGGCTAGTTGTTTGCATTTGTCCCAGAGTGCAGGGTGGATTTTGTTACAGAGTTTGAGGTGAAGAGTGAGCAGATCTTTGTTGGTTTGGTTTAGTAGGTATCTTTTCTTATGTAGTTCGTTTCTGATTAGGGATAGTTCAGTTCGTTTCAGGATCCTTTCGGTAGCTGGGGTTTTAGAGTGGAATTTAAGTTGGAAGCATGTGGGAATTAAGTTGTTGTCTCGGCAGTTGCGTAGGAACAAGAGATCACATAAGATGGTGGCTCTTCGGATTTCTAGTTTCTCGTAGGTTCTTGTCAGCTGGAAGGTTTCCTCCCCGTAGAGGTGAGATATTTGCTTTCGTAGATTTTCACGGGTACAGGAATGTAGGTTTTGGTGTCTTCGGGTGTCTTCCCGTGTAAGAGTTGGGGTGTCTAGGCGACGTTTCGACGAGGTCTCACTCGTCATCTTCAGGCTGGTGCTTTCGGCTTCTTGTTACTAGAACAGAGCAGGATCTCAGTGTTTGAGTTCCTATAAATACTGTTGAGGGGGTGTGGTGTATAGCCTCCAACGTTCTGGGCAGAGAGGAAGTTCCTAGGTTAATGTGCCTTTTCTTCTTTTGTTCATTAATTACTTGAGGGATATCTTGAGTGATTACTTGAGTGATATTCTGAGTACCACTTAGGAGGGTCATTAGGTGTGGATTAGTTGCTAAAGCTTTCGTGTCTTGACCTCTTGACCTTGTAAAGAGTTTTTCTGAGAAGATGGCTGTACTGATAAATTACAGACACCATCCAGTAGCCAAACCATAGTGGCACCTCCGGATGCTGCACCCCCCTGCAATCCCTACACAGATCTGGCTGGCACAGGGCACAAAACCACAGCTCGCCCCTATACACGAAGCCAAGCCAGAGCACAACTAAGTGCAGTACAGCCATCTTCTCAGAAAAACTCTTTACAAGGTCAAGAGGTCAAGACACGAAAGCTTTAGCAACTAATCCACACCTAATGACCCTCCTAAGTGGTACTCAGAATATCACTCAAGTAATCACTCAAGATATCCCTCAAGTAATTAATGAACAAAAGAAGAAAAGGCACATTAACCTAGGAACTTCCTCTCTGCCCAGAACGTTGGAGGCTATACACCACACCCCCTCAACAGTATTTATAGGAACTCAAACACTGAGATCCTGCTCTGTTCTAGTAACAAGAAGCCGAAAGCACCAGCCTGAAGATGACGAGTGAGACCTCGTCGAAACGTCGCCTAGACACCCCAACTCTTACACGGGAAGACACCCGAAGACACCAAAACCTATATATATATATATATATATATATATATATATATAAAATACCTGATCTTTTAATTTTCAAGATGAAGGAAAACTGCTCTAATTATAGAAATTTCAGTTTGTCCTAGGCAATGTAGATTCAGTGTCATTACTAGCCGTTGTGTCTTGGATACCACAATGTGGATAAAAAGCAAATGACTTCCTAGTGGAAGCACCACCATGTCTATGCTTATTTCCCATCTGTTTCTCTCCTGCTACTTCCTGCTAACGAGATACTGCTAGCTAGATTCTGTTAGTTCCTGTGTTTTGAGTTCTATATATTAATTTGATTTAGTTCCTGGGGAAATTCATTCTATGACGCATCTGAATTGGATCAACATTGGTTCAGAAAACTGAATGTTTTGTGAAGTACCCAGCTTCTCATAAGCATGAACAGCCTTTGAAGGCTGCATGAGAGGGATTAGCTAAGTGGAAGGAGGGATGCTGGTAGAAATTGTCCTAGGAATTTATGTATCTTTTGCTTAATGCTCAAGGAATGGATTTATAAGTAATCTTGGAAACATCAGCTATATAACCCTTGCAGCTAAGATTAGCATCTGGGTGAGTTAAGAATGGGGAGCTAATGTAAATATGGTTTTTATCATTTCCTCCCTCTAATGCTACAATTAAGTTTGCTAGAAACTCTGAGCATATCTGTTAAACTGATATGTGTTTCTGAAAGTAGCACTGTGCGCAAATGACCTCTTGGGCATCTCCACGATATTTGTGAGAAAGAAGAAATTCTCCAATAGTTTCTCAGGTATAGGGCTCACGCATAGGTAAAGGTACCTCTGACTGTTAAGTCCGGTCGTGGACGACTCTGGGGTTGCGGCGCTCATCTCACTTTACTGGCCGAGGGAGCCAGCGTTTGTCCGCAGACAGCTTCCGGGTCATGTGACTAGCATGACTAAGCCGCTTCTGGCGAACCAGAGCAGAGCACGGAAACGCCGTTTACCTTTCCGCTGGAGCGGTACCTATTTATCTACTTGCACTTTGACATGCTTTCGAACTGCTAGGTCGGCAGGAGCAGGGACCGAGCAACGGGAGCTCACCCCGTCACAGGGATTTGAACCGCCAACCTTCTGATCGGCAAGTCCTAGGCTCTGTGGTTTAACCCACAGTGCCACCCGTGTCCCATGGCATGCATAGGTACAGACATGTAATGATTGACATTCTTGTGCGGTACAGTGAGAAAGAGATCACAAAGAGATTAAAGAGTTAAGAGAGTAAGGAAAATGAAAATGAATTCCACAGCATAATTAAAAACTCCTGAAGTTGAGTTTCAGTTAAAAATAAGAAGTGCCTCATTTCCATAAGGTATGCAGGCTTATGTCCAGCATGCATTAATCTAGAGGAAGACTAATATAGGTAGAACCTACCTTAGGCTGAACTGGATTGAATTTCAGTTCAGCAAGGCATTTTCATTATATGGGCACCCATAGACCCTTTTCAGGTCTATGACTTGGCAATAAGTAGTCTGGTTTGCCCATCCTTAGATCTTCATATATCCCTTTCCATTCTTGATGCTACTGAATAGTATGGCCTGCCCATGCAGCAGATTTTAGCTGTTGGCGACTATTTGTCTGGAAGGCATGGAAGGTGTTACAGTTGCAGAATACAGTAAGCTTGGCTTTGAGTGGCATTTGCTGGTTTGACTTTTCACTAGGACTTCAGCAAAATGACCTCTCCCCCCACCAGGTTCGTTCTTGTATCTCTGCACATGGAATATGTGTTGCCTGTTTTCCAGATCCCCATGCTTTTTGGGTACATCCCTTCTGCCCCCCTTGAGGTTTGAATCCAAGCAGCACAGGCCTGGATTGTTCAGCAGCTGTTTGGACAAAATGCCTCCAAATGGATCCAAATTAAGACAATGCATCATGGGAGGCAACAAATTAGGATAGAGCACAGAATTGCTCCCTGACTGTTCCCAGTGCTTAACTGCTAGATGTTTCTACATACCGTCCATTTCTACAAAAGCTTGATAGCAAGCCAAGGAAGTGATGAATAATGGAACAGTGTGTTTTTAGCCCTTAGTACAGTTTCTCTCCCACTCAATCTCCTACATACATTAGAGAAACCACATGTTAGCTGATGGGCAAGTGGCAATAACACAAATGTCTGGGTAAATTGACAGAAAGTCATATGCTGCTGCACTGTGAGTTGGGAAGGCCGCTCCCTCCTCAGGCTGATTCCACCAGGCCCAGGGGGCGGGGCCTAGACTGACTCACCACTGCCACAGCTTAAGAGGCCGCACGAGGCACCGGAACACCACTGCTGCTGCTGCTGCATTGTGAGTTGGGAAGGCCGCTCCCTCCCCAGGCTGATTCCACCAGGCCCAGGGGGCGGGGCCAGACTGACTCACCACTGCCACAGCTTAAGAGGCCGCACGAGGCACCGGAACACCACTGCTGCTGCTACTGCATTGTGAGTTGGGAAGGCCGCTCCCTCCCCAGGCTGATTCCACCAGGCCCAGGGGGCGGGGCCAGACTGACTCACCACTGCCACAGCTTAAGAGGCCGCACGAGGCACCGGAACACCACTGCTGCTGCTGCTGCATTGTGAGTTGGGAAGGCCGCTCCCTCCCCAGGCTGATTCCACCAGGCCCAGGGGGCGGGGCCAGACTGACTCACCACTGCCACAGCTTAAGAGGCCGCACGAGGCACCGGAACACCACTGCTGCTGCTACTGCATTGTGAGTTGGGAAGGCCGCTCCCTCCCCAGGCTGATTCCACCAGGCCCAGGGGGCGGGGCCAGACTGACTCACCACTGCCACAGCTTAAGAGGCCGCACGAGGCACCGGAACACCACTGCTGCTGCTGCTGCATTGTGAGTTGGGAAGGCCGCTCCCTCCCCAGGCTGATTCCACCAGGCCCAGGGGGCGGGGCCAGACTGACTCACCACTGCCACAGCTTAAGAGGCCGCACGAGGCACCGGAACACCACTGCTGCTGCTGCTGCATTGTGAGTTGGGAAGGCCGCTCCCTCCCCAGGCTGATTCCACCAGGCCCAGGGGGCGGGGCCAGACTGACTCACCACTGCCACAGCTTAAGAGGCCGCACGAGGCACCGGAACACCACTGCTGCTGCTGCTGCATTGTGAGTTGGGAAGGCCGCTCCCTCCTCAGGCTGATTCCACCAGGCCCAGGGGGCGGGGCCTAGACTGACTCACCACTGCCACAGCTTAAGAGGCCTCATGAGGCACTGGGACACCATTGCTGCGGCTCCACCGTGGGGGTTGAGGAAGGCCGCTCCCTCCTGTAGGCACACTCTTCCAGGCCTAGGGGGCGGGGCCCACACTCGCCACCGCTACTGTTTTAAGGACACTGATGTTGCCGCGGCAAATGCTTAATATGTTTTTATATATTTTAAAATGTTTTATACGGGTTTTTATTTTTTATTTTGTTGTCCCACCGTGAACGGTGGTTTTTATTGATGTATTTCTATTTTGTTCTGTTTTAGTTTGGTTTGGGGTTGGCTATTGAGTGGGGTGGGGATTTGTTGTGTTGGTACAATTGTTTTTGATTTGACTTGTTTCTATTCTGTAAATGGAGGTTGGTTTGAGGCTTGGGATTGCTACCGTAGTGGGGCGAGGGAGGTATGGCGGTGGGGGCAGATGTCATAGGCGAAGGGGATCGAGATATGGATATGCTCGTACCCCTTCCAATCTGCGCCCCATCCCGAGGGACGAAGGTAGGGTGAGCAAGGATTACTCACCTCCGTCACTGGTGTTGTGCAATGCCAGGTCTATAGGCAAAAAAACCGCCACCCTGCGAGACTTCTTCACCTCGCAGGGGGTTGACCTGGCTTGTGTGACGGAGACCTGGGTGCGCGAAGGGGAAACTGTTACCCTACGAGAGATGGCGCCCCCAGGTTTCTCTGTCCTCCACCAGTCGCGGACTGTGGGCCGGGGGGGAGGGGTGGCAATATTAATCCGGGAAAATTGTTCTTTCAGGGCTCTACCATCGCCATCGATCCCCGGCATTGAATGTGTTGGCCTAGTGTGGGGCTCCGAGGAGAGCTTGGCTGTCTGGCTGGTGTACCGGCCACCTAGCGCACCAGCAGCCACCCTGTCAGGCCTGCTGGAGGCGGTGGCCGGCTGGGCCTTGGAGTTCCCCAACCTATTGGTACTGGGGGACTTCAACATCCATGCTGATGCCACTCCCTCCTCACAGGCTCTGGACCTGGTGTCTTCCATGGCGACACTAGGGCTCTCCCAATTTGTTTCGGGCCCCACACATCAAGCAGGCCACACGCTGGATTTGATCTTTGGCGCCGGTATAGATGTGATCATGTCTCCCTCGATGAAGGTGCCATGGTCTGATCACTACGCTCTGAAAGCCAGGATTGACTTTCCACCCCCACCCTGCTTAGGTGGCGAGCCGATTTGGGCTCGCCCGCAGAGGCTGATGGACCCTGATAGATTCCGTCAAGCCTTGCGGGACCTTGCTCCCCCTGGCGACTCATTGACTGAGCTTGTTGAGGGCTGGAATACCCAGCTCCTGGCAGCCATCGATGAGATCGCACCTAAGCGCCCTCTGCGACCCCGCAGAAACCGGGCTCCCTGGTTTACCGAGGAGCTTCGGAAAATGAAGCGGGACCTCAGACGGCTAGAGCGAGTATGGCGGGGTGCCCGTGACGGAGCCTCAAGAACATCTTATAGGGTTTTTATGAAAACCTATGAGATGGCAGTGAAGGCCGCTAAGAAGTCTTACTTCTCGGCCTCCATTGCATCCGCTAGCTCTCGCCCGGCGCAATTATTTAGTATAATCCGGTCTTTAACGTCCCTTGAAGGACAGCCAAATTTAAATAACAATCTGACACACAGCTGTGAGGCATTTGCGAGCTTTTTTGCGGAGAAGGTCTTGTCGCTCCGCCATGACCTCCCTGCCAATTTGGATACAATAAAGGAACTGGAGGCCCCTCGACTGTCCTCGGGTCCAGTATTGGACCACTTTGACCAGATATCTCCAGCCGATGTGGACAGATTCCTCCAAGCTGGAAAGCCCACCACCTGTCCTCTTGACCCGTGCCCGTCATGGCTGATTAGAGCGTGTCCAGACGAGGTGCGGGGCCTCCTGGGGGATATCATCAATTTGTCCCTTGGCACCGGGATATTCCCAGGGGAACTGAAGGAGGCGGTGGTGCGTCCGCTCTTAAAGAAAACATCGTTAGATCCCTTAGATCTATCCAATTACCGCCCGGTCTCGAATCTTCCATTCCTGGGTAAGGTGATTGAGAGAGCGGTTGCTGAACAGCTTGGTAGGTTTCTGGATGAAACATCTGCTTTGGATCCATTCCAGTCCGGCTTCCGTGCTGGTCATGGGACCGAGACGGCTCTGGTCGCCCTAACAGATGATCTCCGCAGGCAGCTGGATCGAGGCGGGTCGGGGCTGCTGATTCTTCTAGATCTGTCAGCAGCCTTTGACATGGTCGATCACGAACTCCTGGACCACCGCCTTGCCGACGTGGGGATCCAGGGCACAGTCCTTCAATGGCTGCGCTCGTTTCTCTCTGATCGGGGACAGAGGGTGGCGCTTGGGGGGGAATTGTCATCGCGTCACTCCTTGGTGTGTGGAGTGCCTCAGGGTGCGATTCTCTCCCCGATGCTTTTTAACATCTTTATGCGCCCCCTCGCCCAGCTTGTCCGGAGTTTTGGGCTGGGCTGCCATCAGTATGCTGATGACACCCAACTCTATCTGTTGATGGATGGCCATCCTAACTCGGCCCCAGACACACTGACCAAATGTCTGGAAGCTGTGGCTGGATGGTTACGTGGGAGCCGGTTGAAGTTAAATCCTTCGAAGACAGAGGTCCTCTGGCTGGGGCGGGACGATATGGGATCGAGGAGGCAACTCCCATCTCTTGCGGGGGTGCAATTGGTGCCAGCACCGTCCGTTAAGAGTTTGGGTGTAATCTTCGATACCTCCCTTTCTATGGAGGCGCAGATTACAGCTATAACAAAGGCGGCATTTTTCCATCTCCGCCAAGCTAAGCAGTTGGCCCCTTATCTCTCTCGCCCTGACCTAGCCACTGTGATCCATGCGACGGTCACCTCCAGACTGGATTATTGTAACTCGCTCTACGTGGGGCTGCCCTTGAGACTGACCCAGAAACTCCAGCGGGTGCAGAATGCCGCAGCGAGACTCCTTACAGGGTCTTCGCCGCGGGATCACATTCATCCGGTGCTATACCAGCTGCACTGGCTCCCGGTGGAGTACAGGATCAGGTTTAAGGTGCTGGTTTTAACCTTTAAAGCCCTATACGGCCTAGGACCCTCGTACCTACGGGACCGCCTCTCCTGGTATGCCCCACAGAGAAACCTACGGTCTACAAATAATAACACCCTCAAGGTCCCAGGCCTCAGAGAGGTTAGGCTGGCCTCAACTAGAGCCAGGGCCTTCTCGGCTGCAGCTCCAACCTGGTGGAATGCTCTGTCACAAGAGACTAGGGCCCTGCGGGATCTGACATCTTTCCGCAGGGCCTGCAAGACAGAGTTGTTCCGCCAAGCTTTTGGTCAGGGCGCAGCCTGACTCCCTCCTCTGGCAACCTGCACAGAATTTTGTTTAATCGGTTGCCATCAATTTGATTTTAACTAATTTTTATAATGAAATATTTTTAGAATGTGTTATTATTTGACTGTTATTTGGTTGTTGTTAGCCGCCCTGAGCCCGGCTCAGCTGGGGAGGGCGGGATATAAATAAAATTTATTATTATTATTATTATTATTATTATTATTATTATTATTATTATTATTATTATATCATTACTTAGGCAGATATAGTGCCAGTACTGACAGGCACCTGATACAGAGCTACAAGCTCTGCTAGGATTGATCAGTACAAAAGCTAAAAGGTAGGCGGAAAAAACACTGGGGATCTTTTCATGTTTCATCTGGAGCTAAAGCAAAAGTGGATTTCACCAAAAGGGAAATGAGTTTCTCCCTTTGTTGGCTCTGGAACATGAATGATGGATCTTTGGAAGAGTGCACTCAGAGTGCAACCCTTCATTAATAAAGCCACTACATTTTATCTCTTGATCCTGGCCATTATAAATGGAGATAGTATCACAGGCACAGAAAGAAATGAAGCTCCATGGAGCTGAGGGTATAGTTATCATGAGCTTGTAAACATTCCTTTCCAACCATTTTGCCCAGCCTTTTGAATGTTTGAAATTCTGACTTTATCATGACATTTAGCAGAGAGCAAATTGTCATATGGCAAGTAATTGCATGGCTTTTTTGTGCATATCCTGGAATTTTACTGAACATCTGTTGAATTTCCATAGTCCTACTTTTCCTGTGTCTTCTATTACCAGGGTGTTTGACATTTCTATTTAATTCTTTATGGGACTTAATGTTGGAGTTATTAGAAAAAATGGCTGGCTCAACCTCCTGGTTCTTGGCAAAGGAAAACGATGCTTTTGTGAGAAAATGGTCCATCCCAAACCATACATCACCTACAATATTTCTCCCTACAAACAATCAAGCTATTGGGCAGTAAAATGTACATACTGATATATATATGAAGCAGTAGGCTAAGACCTGAAAGGGCTACCATTCCTAACCAACATGGATAGCCAATGGGGTACCCTGCAGATGTTACTGGAGTCCAGTTCCCAGTAGCCTCAGTCAGCATGAGCAGTGGTCATGGATTATGAGAGCTGTAGTCCACTATTGGCTATAACCTTGTCCATAAACACCAGTGGAGCTGTTTCTACTCAGACACATTAATTTACTGGCACTTATTTCTGAGTAGATTGTGCTGCTAATGAGTTTGTGATACTTGTGACCTCCCAAGTCCAATGCTTCTATATCTAACACAGATTCTGAACATCCTCTTCAAAATTCAGAGTCTGCATCCCACTTAAGTGCTCTTGGCCATAATTTCCATAGGTTTTTGTTCCAACAAAGCTTTTCAGTGCCACAGTCTGTTTCCTTATAATGTAAAGAATATACACGATCAGAACAAGTCAAGTGAGAGCTATAGAAATGCAAGCCAGCCTAGGTGTATCAGGGGAGGTTTGTAGATGCCAAATCTGATCATATGAATTTGTAAATTATACTGTCATTTGTCAAGGGCATTTGCCTCTACAAATCAAAAGCCGCTGGAAAAAAGCCATGGCTACCTTGGGTTATGTTTGCTGAGCGACTCTCCTAGGATGCTCAAGGATTGTTAGATTCAAGGAATCAGATTTTATGGCTTACTTTCCAACCAAAAAGTGTTTATAATAGTGAGGCGATGTGGAAGAAATCTTTGATTCTCAGTACAGGTGTACTCCAATAAAGGTGAAGAGGTTTTGTGATTGCTTCAGATGCTGAACATCTTCGATATAAATAAATAATGGAATGAATGATCAGATCACTGCATACACTAGATTTGTTTATTATCATGAAGAAAAATGGTAGGTTCTAAAATTATATTAATATACCATGCTGGAAACCACCCCTGTGGCCTGTGGGGAATATAGTTATGAAAAGAAATAGATACTAATGATGGGAAAAGTGCCCAGATGTCATGCCTAAGCCGCACACTCCTTGAAATCCTCTCATGCTCCTGAGAACATCTAAACACTTGAAGTAGGATGCAATAACTGAAGGCTGAAGCTTTACCAAGGATAGGGGACTGATGGCATTCCAGGTGTTGTTGGATTCCCAACTCTCATCAGCCCAAGCCAGCATGGTCAGTGCTCAAGGATGCTGGAAGGTGTAGTCCAACAAGATCTGGAGGGCCTCAGATTCACCACCCCTGCTTTAGAGACATGTTCTCAGTAACTTTAGCTCTGTTCTTCTTTAGCATACATATAGGAGGATTCCACTGGCACAAAATCTATTAGCTTCTTTGTACTTAACCTAACATGACTAATAATAGGCACTTACTGTTCTCCCTAAGCTTCCAAGCACAGCAGGGTGTGAAGATAATGTTGAAGTCATCTCTCCAAGCATGTGTTCCATGTGTCTCTGCCCTGGATGCACGAGGCCTCCTTCATGTGTGAGCAGCTGGAAGACTGACAGGGGTTTGGGCATGGCATTGTCTTTGTCATTTGTCTAGCAAAGTAGGTAACAACACACACATGCTGCTGTGAGTTGTCAGCATCATGTACTTGCTCCCAGGCCTTTTGTCCCACTGCCAAGTGGCATTTGGCCTTCAGTACTGTATTGTTTCATCAACAGCGTTTACAGTCATTGGACCATTCCAAAGCACTTTACTTTTGCAGCTGCCCATAATGTTCCCCGACTGCTAGATGTCACTGTGCCAGATTGTCGTGCTGGTAGGGACCCAAAATCACATTGGTTTTATAGCTCGCTCTTTTTAAAATTCTTGTTCACATCATCTTGCACACAGATTTGTTATGACCACAGCTGCCTCCACACAGGAGAGATAGTGATCTAGGATCTGCCACTGGGAGCATATTCATAGTCAGTGTTGGCCTCTAGAAATTGAAGGATCTGTCAATTTCAGTTCTCTCACTTCCTCATTTTTCTAGTCTTAAATTTAATTCTCCACATTTTGCTACAATTCATAGTTTGCTTGTTTTTTAAATCGCCATAAAACTTTCTTAGCATTTTAGTGTGACTTTCTCCAACTAAACCCATTTTTACACGCAGTTTTGACTAATGCATGCATTCTTGCAAGCAGTTTCCCCTAATATATGCATTTCTGTAAGCATAATTTGATTGGGAAAGTGCATTGCAAAACTTGAATAAGTGTAAATTTCAAAGGTGAGCTGTGTTTCACTTTGCATATTGCTTTGGAAAGTGCAGATTTGATAGTTCTGGCTTCAAATGCATCCTGAATTGAATGTCTCCCAGTCCCTACTTGCCACAGATACGCTGTCCCAACTAAAACTTGCCCAAGCCTTTGTAATAATTTTTAGGTGCTGTAAAATGTTTGAACTGATAGGTCTTCGGTGAAATAGTAAAGGCAGATAAAGTTTATATCCACATGTTTGTCCTCCTCAGTTGGAGGCAGTACGCATCTGAATGCCAGAGGGGACAGTGCCCATGGCTTTCTTTAAGTCTTCCCATAGGCATTTGGTTGCCACCCGGATAGGGCAGTTTACTGAACAAAAGAAACAGTTGACCATTGTAGCAGTCGTCTTTCTCAGCCCCAGTCCTAAGTACATAAATGTTGTTTGGTTTACATGTTTTTAATTTCTTATTTTTCATTGGTAATTTAAATATATGGATATTATACAAACTGCTTAGTGGTGGGTTTTTGTTACAATTATCTGGTAGGCAAATTATTTAGAATACGTTGTTAGCCTGAAACTGTTCTTAACTGTTGTTGTTGTTTAGTCGTTTAGTCGTGTCCGACTCTTCATGACCCCATGGACCAGAGCAAGCCAAGCACTCCTGTCTTCCACAGCCTCCCGTAGTTTGGTCAAACTCATACTGGTAGCTTCAAGAACACTGTTCCACCATCTTTAAGCAAACAGTCTGTGAGCACCTAGAAAGGAATGCTTTGATCACCAATAGTCAGCATGGATTTCTGAAAAATAAGTCATATCAGACTAACCTGATCTCGTTTTTTGACAGAATTACAAGCCTGGTAGATGAAGGGAACACAGTGGATGTAGCCTACCTTGATTTCAGCAAGGCATTCGACAAGGTGCCCCATGATATTCTTGTAAAGAAGCTGGTAAAATGCGGACTTGACTATGCTACCACTCAGTGGATTTGTAACTGGCTGACTGACCGAACCCAAAGGGTGCTCATCAATGGTTCCGCTTCATCCTGGAGAAGAGTGACTAGTGGGGTGCCACAGGGTTCTGTCTTGGGCCCGGTCTTATTCAACATCTTTATCAACGACTTGAATGATGGACTCAAGGGCATCCTGATCAAATTTGCAGATGACACCAAACTGGGAGGGGTGGCTAACACCCCAGAGGACAGGATCACACTTCAAAACGACCTCGACAGATTAGAGAACTGGGCCAAAACAAACAAGATGAAATTTAACAGGGAGAAATGTAAAGTATTGCACTTGGGCAAAAAAAATGAGAGGCACAAATACAAGATGGGTGACACCTGGCTTGAGAGCAGTACATGTGAAAAGGATCTAGGAGTCTTGGTTGACCACAAACTTGACATGAGCCAACAGTGTGACGCGGCAGCTAAAAAAGCCAATGCAATTCTGGGCTGCATCAATAGGAGTATAGCATCTAGATCAAGGGAAGTAACAGTGCCACTGTATTCTGCTCTGGTCAGACCTCACCTGGAGTACTGTGTCCAGTTCTGGGCACCACAGTTCAAGAAGGACACTGACAAACTGGAACGTGTCCAGAGGAGGGCAACGAAAATGGTCAAAGGCCTGGAAACGATGCCTTATGAGAAACAGCTAAGGGAGCTGGGCATGTTTAGCCTGGAGAAGAGGAGGTTAAAGGGTGATATGATAGCCATGTTCAAATATATAAAAGGATGTCATATAGAGGAGGGAGAAAGGTTGTTTTCTGCTGCTCCAGAGAAGCGGACACGGAGCAATGGATCCAAACTACAAGAAAGAAGATTCCACCTAAACATTAGGAAGAACTTCCTGACAGTAAGAGCTGTTCGACAGTGGAATTTGCTGCCAAGGAGTGTGGTGGAGTCTCCTACTTTGGAGGTCTTTAAGCAGAGGCTTGACAACCATATGTCAGGAGTGCTCTGATGGTGTTTCCTGCTTGGCAGGGGGTTGGACTCGATAGCCCTTGTGGTCTATTCCAACTCTATGATTCCATCTCGTCCTCTGTCGTCCCCTTCTCCTTGTGCCCTCAGACTTTCCCAACATCAGGATCTTTTCCCGGGAGTCTTCTCTTCTCATGAGGTGGCCAAAGTATTGGAGCCTCAGCTTCAGGATCTGTCCTTCCAGTAAGCACTCAGAGCTGATTTCCTTCAGAATGGATAGGTTTGATCTTCTTGCAGTCCATGGGACTCTCAAGAGTCTTCTCCAGCACCATAATTCAAAAGCATCAATTCTTCGGCGATCAGCCTTCTTTATGGTCCAGCTCTCACTTCCATACATCACTACTGGCAAAACCATAGCTTTGACTATACAGACCTTAACTAGAGGCGTGCTTTCGCTAATGGGCCCCCTTGCTGCCACTGCGCCGCCGGCACAAAATTTCCATTCTCATCCTGGGGCAAAGTTCTCAACTCGAGGTAACTCTTTCAGGTTAGCGGAGTTTGTAACCTGAAGTGTTTGTAACTTGAAGCGTTTGTAACTCGAGGTACTACTGTATATTTCTTTAAACAAAAAACTGGACCTATTCCTTGGTACTGATATGCCTGTTGTAAAAGAATTCAGCTTAATGTGTGCTGTGAACCTGTGTGGGGAGGAGTAATGGAAGAACGAACATGGTTCATGAGGAACCATGTTCCTCAACTCAGCTTTATTCAGAGCTTAGAAAAAATGAACTGATGCCTAAACATGTATTTTCTACAATGCACTGTAGATAATCTAATATCTTGTTAAACTCATGTCTTCACGCTTAATGTGCCAGCTTAATAGTATTGGTTTTCTCATTATGTGTACTGTATCTGCCTTATTTACCAAAGGAGGCTGGTGTGCTGCTTTATTATTTGGGAACTCTGGGAACTGAGATCTATTTGAAACATATTTTGCAACCAGCTTTTTTTGACGGAGTGATTTAAAACTCCCCCTTTTTTTTAAGAAGAAGAAGAAAACAAAAAGAAAGTGTGTTTTAGCAACCAGGACTGACTCTCGATGGTTAAAAAGCTGATAGATATGAGAATCATGGGCTGTAGAGTTGGAAGGGACCCTGAGGATCATCTAGTAGTCCAACCGCTTGCAGTGCAGGAATATGCAGCTGTCCCATATGAGGACCAAACCTTGACATTATCAGCACCACACTCTAACCAACTGAGTTACCCTTTCCTTTTTTGAATTTGCATTTTATTTATTTGTTAACATTCTTATATTACATCAGTAAATGTTGTCATATTACATTACAGCACTTACTATAATATAATTTCCAACATGTATGCAAAAATTATATACAAAGACTCTCCTCCCTGAAAGAGAGGGGAGGGGTTGTGGTCGGGAGCCTGAGCCCCGCCTAGCAGGGGGCGTAGCCCCCTGCCTTCAGCTCACCTGGCTGGCGCTCACGCCCCCTCGGAGGGCCACCCAACCAGGTGCCACTGAGGGGGCGTGTTCAGCAGCTTTTGCTGCAGCGACAGCCTTTCCCCGGCCTCATTCTCCGTCGTCGCCTCTTCGGGAAGTCCCTCAGCGAGTCATCAGCTAGGAGTCATCTCAGTTATCACAGGGAAGAGCCATGAGGTTTGGAGTCGGGGGAGGGGTCTGTGTGTGTGGAGGCTGCCTGGTTCCTGGCTTGCCTTTTAACTTTAAAAACCCAGGCAGCCAGGTTTGCCTTGCTGTGTCTTCTTTTCCGGGTAAAAACCTACATTTAACCTTCTACTTCCCCCCCACTCCTGGTGCCTGATTTGTTTGTGCAGCCTGAGTGCGAATTAACCTTTCTTAAGCTGCAGCTTGTTCCCTTGCCCAGCACATGCCCCCAGCGAGGTCTGAGTGTGAGTGTGGCTCCGTCTTTCTTTCTTCCTCGTATCCTCGCTTTCCTTACCCTGCCTCTGCCTTGGTGGCAGTGCGTTTTTATTTAATTTTTGGCCAGGGTGCTTGTACGTTTTCCCCTCTATTGCCCTTACCTGTCCAATTGCATGGCTGGTCTGGGTGACTGAGTGGGTTTGCCTTACATTTTAATTTGTTGGCCAGTGTGCTGGCGCGTTTTCCCTCTCCATTGTCCTTGAGAGCCTGGATAGCTCAGTTGGTTAGAGCATGGCACTGACAATGCCTAGGTTGCAAGTTCGATCCCTGTTTGGGACAGCTGAATATTTCTGCATTGCTTGGGTTGGACTAGATGATCCTCAGGGTTCCCTTTCCTCTTCCTCTCTAATTTTAAGTTGTGTGTGTGTGTGTGTGTGTGTGCTTGCAGCGTGTGTTTGTGCTTGCTGTTTATTGTGCCTGCCGTTTATTTATTTATTACTCTTCTAGTGTGGGTTTAATTTACCCTGCCATCCCTTCCATTGGTAGCACTTGAAGCGGGAGCCCCCTGTAAAATTTTAAAGGCTGCCGGGGCTTGGAATAGACTGTGCGCTTAAACCTCACCCGTCTTGGTTTCTCTAAGCCACCCCCCCTTCGCTTGATGTTTGGGGGAAGAAATAGGGCAGGGCTTGGGGTAGACAACTCAGGGTTTCTGATCAGGGAACCATTCCTCAGCACTCCATGTCTATACGTTTAAAACCTTTGAGGGTGTGCCTTTGCCTGGTTCTTGTCATTGGCTTCACTTGCCAGTACAGGCTCCCTAAAGAAAACCACTTTTACACAACAACAACAACAACAACAAAAGTTTTCGGCTTATAGTACCTTACTGAAAAGTCCAGGTTAACCCACGGTTTATATTTCCATTTCTTTTTGGCTCACTGTAAAGGGACAGCTATTTTCCTTTTCTTCAAAACTTCCTTGCCCAGCATGTTCATTTTACTCCCCTCACCCCTCCCAACTCCCCCCCCACGCTTTCCTCCTCCCTCCACCCATCCTCCCTCCCTCCCCCCCACCCTTTCAGGAGATACATCGGGGTCTTGGGAGTTCCCTTTGCTTCTTGCCAGAGTCATCACAGTTGCCAGACAGGTTTTTCAACTCTCTGCTCTTTCAGCAGCTCTAGTTGCATTGTCAGTTTAACTATCCAGCAGTTTGACCAATTGCAGTCTTTTGTCTGTTTAAGTACCCTTATTTCAATCAACTGGTATTGAGCCGACCTTGTGGGCAAAGATTTATTTTTCTTTGTTTGGCAAAGTTTCCTTTGTTTCAAAGAAGTTTCCCCAGCAGTGGGATATTAAGAGCAACCCCACCCCTCCTTTTCTGAGGGCCGCTGGTGTGGGCCTGGAATCTTATTGATTTCCTTTTCTCTTAATTTGGCTGCAGCTTCTGAGCATCTCCTTGTAAGCAGTTATTTTCAATTCTGTTTGATTACTTGGCAATGCTTTGTGCCTAGATTTGCCTATCATTTAAAAGGGGCAACTCTTATTATAGGCAACTATCTTCTAATTCTGGCTGACTGGAGTTGGGGTTGCTCTGTGTATGGTATTGTTCCAACTGATAATAGTAATTCCTACTCATAGCTATAAATCCATTGGCTATTAATTGAGATACTATCGATTAATAATTAATCCCTCAACAGTGCTCTGAACTTTATTGATGCACAATAATTGTATACTAGCATTTAATTACAGTTAAGTTATTAATCGAGTGATGATATTAATACTAATTAAAAAATAACAACAATAATAAAATAAAGTAATAAAATAAAATAAATTCAAAATATAAATAATTAATAATTAATAATAACAATAAATAAATAATTATAATTATAAATAATAAATAAAATAATAATAATTAATATTAAAATATAAATAAATGAATAAAAATTAAATAAAATAATAATAATAATAATAATAATAATAATAATAAGTGACAAAATAAATAGTAGGCACATTTTTCTAGTGCACAGAGCAGGCACGGGTGCAGTACCAGCACACACTGCAGTTGTCAACCGTCATAATAATAAACCCAAACCCATTTCGCAGTTCCTTAATGCCTTCGGATCATTCATTGTTGACTATGAATAGCGCTTTCTCTTAGCTATTCTTTAGTTCAATTTGCCTTGCGTTTCTTACTTCCTTGTTTTGCAAACCAGTGGCCAGCCTTTAAACTACCCAGGTGCAGGCCCAAGCCCTCAGACAGGAACGGCGGCTGTGCAAACTAGGTCTCAGGCTTGCTCGCCGACTTTGAGAACTGCACCAGGGCGCCTGCATGGAGACTGCCGGCCCGTATCAATAACCCGGTTGCTTCCAGTTCTTCTAGTTCTTTGCAGAATAAGCAGCCCAGGGTCCAGCTTCCAGAATCAGGCACCTCATCAGCCAGTGATGATGAGTCAGAATGGCTTACGCCCTTTCTGGGGAGGCCGCCGCTATTAGCATCTGGCAGTTAGCCCGTATGTCGAGAAGAAGCCATCAGAGGTGTATCGCACTGGAAAGCTGGGCCTTAGAAAGGATTTAAAACGTAAGGTGTGCTGGTAATTCAATAAAGGGCAATGCCAAAGGCAGTCTTGTAAGTACCCGCATTAGTGTGAGAGATGTGTGGGGGCTCACCCAGCCACAGCGTGTTACAAAGGGAAGCGGCCCTTTTGGGGAGGTCAGGGCTTCCACCACTCTAGTTCCAGACGAGCCCCCACAGCAGGGAACCATCGATAAAGTCCTTCTGGGTCTAGCATTTTCTTCAATTCAGCTTTCTCCTCTCCTCAACCTCTTGTCTATCCATCCGGACGGAAGTGCAGCATCCTATCTTTGGAAGGGTTTCTCAGAGGGTTGCAGAATCCCAGTAGTGGCTCCTTAACCGCGAAGGACTCTCCTAATCAGAAGTCAGTAAGGGGAAGGACGCTCGCCTCACCCAACGGGCGGCTACAAAATGTATCATTCCATAACACCTCATACAGGAATTATTTATTTATTTATTTATTTATTTATTTTCCTGGGTAACCTGCCCTTTTCTCCCAGATCAACTACAAGAGCAAGACCACAGCTTTAACAAAATGACAGCCAAAACAGGAAGACACATGGGAGCAATGATACTGCTTTGAAGTGTTCCAGATCCATTTCCTGTTCTCCCAATTAGCAGGGCAGCTGTGGGCAAAATTGCAAAGAAGTACAATAATGATTTAGTCCTTAGTCCTATAATCTAGTAAGCCTTTAAGCCCAACAGGCGAAATCACATAGTTTCAATGCTTTAACTATATTAGGGAACATGTATAGTTAGTAAACAAATTGCTAGTTTGGTGAGAAATAACACTTCACTGAAGTGGATAACGCTTTGGCCAAGAGCTCACCTTTGGCAATCTTCTAGAACATGTTGCATATGTAGCAGTTTTTTCTAGCTTGAGTGAAACTCAAACCTGACATTTACAGTACCAGATAGAAGTGTTCTGGAATGTCCTGGCTGTGTCTGTAGTACAACAGTTTTGGGAAATCTGTAGGAGAGCATCCCACCAATCTCTTGTCATACTAACAACCGTGTTATCAGCTAACAATCAAAAGTGCTAAAATTTTAGCTACATTGGCAACAGGATGTTGGATAGAAGCAACTGGTTTTCTGAAGCTAAAACTTACATTTTTGTTCTAGGAGTTACTTGATCTCAATATAGAACTATTTGTTTATTCATTATGAGTTTTACACATGATGAAAACATATACTCAAGCAGATATTCTATAATCACTGTACTATACTATGATACAGTGCATAATGGACATCCACATTCAACTAGTCTGTGTGTCAGCCCCCTTCAGATTCAGCACAGAGAGCACCAAGTGACTCAGAAACAAATCAGAAGTTTAAAAGTCATGATACAAAATGAGGCTTGGGGCCTATGTGCATATCTAACCTTAAATATAAAATAAAATAACAAAAACAAACAAACAAACCGCACCACAGGGTAAGACTCCCAAAATCAGTTAAGACAGACCTTGAGATCTGGATCACGTTTCTGCAACGCTTCAATGTAGTCTCCTTATGGCAGGAAATCCTCAACCTGTCCTCAAATTGCCAGGTTCACCGATGCCGCTGGGTCCTTGGGCTTCAGTTTATTCTTTAGGGGACGCTGGTGATTAAGGGAGTATTAGCGTCTGTCGCACCCTCCACCCTCAGGTCTTACAAGAAGGCCTGGTGCGATTTCTTGGGCTTCAGGTTTGGATCTTCGGGGCTTGCTGCTAGCGCACCTCCCACCACCAATGACGTTTTTGCAATACCTTTCACACCTTGATGACCTAGGGCGCACACCTAAAACATTAAAAATACATGTAGCCGCCATTAGCTTCTTTGCTACGGTCACGTTCTCCGATCCATGCAGTGACTTCCTGGCCTTCCTAGAAAATTACAATGGGGTATCTCTATGGCAGGACGTTTTAAATCTGTCCTCAGACTTCCAGGTACAATCGGACGCGGCCGGATCCATATGCTTCAGCCTGTACTTCAAGGGGCGTTGGTGTGCTCAGCGTTGGCCGACGGCTTGGTCAGGCCAGGCCATCACACGGGATCTCACCTTTCTTGAGTTCTTTCCTATAGTGGTGGCCGTTCACATTTGGACGGAGGAGTTCCGGGACCACCGTGTGTGCTTCAGGACCGACAACCTGGCGGTGGTGAACATTCTTGCCAGGCAGTCATCTCGGTCTGAGAGGGTTTCCTCCCTTTTGCGGGCCTTCGTCCTCCGTTGCATTGAGTACAATATAATATTTTCAGCCAAATTTGTACCTGGAGCCAATAATGATATAGCCGATGCCTTGTCTCGATTCCAGATTCCTCGCTTCCGGTCGCTTGCACCTGGAGCACAACGGTTGCCCGAACCCTTTCCGGAGTACCTGTGGAACGTTGGAGACGCGAAGTGATACAGGGAGTATTAGCGTCCGTAGCACCTTCTACGCTCAGGTCATACAAGAAGGCCTGGAGTGATTTCATGGGTTTCAGGTTTAGGTTATCCGGGCTCTCATATAATGTGCCTCCCACCACAGACGACGTTTTACAGTATCTTTCGCATCTCGACGACTTGGGACGTGCCCCAAAAACTTTAAAGATTCATGTAGCAGCTATCAGTTTCTTTTCAAAAGCTACATTTGCTCATGACCCGTGTAGCGACTTCATGATACGTAGGGCTATCGAGGGTTGGAGCAGGTTACAGCCTCCCAGGGACGAAGGCCGTAAGCCGATTTCCTACGGGTTGTTGTCCCAAATTCGCAAAAAACTCAGGTTGATTTGCTGGTCCAGGTTCGAAGCACGCCTTTTTTCTGCGGCATATTCTATCGCCTTTTTCGGCGCACTAAGGGTTGGGGAGGTTGTGTTTGAAGTTAGTGCACGGGGTTCAAACCGCGGACTCCAGTGCGAGGATGTGCAGCTGTCTAGCTCTTCTGTGTCAGTGCTCATACGACAGTCCAAGACCGATCAGGCTGGCAAGGGTGTCCTGGTCAAACTCTCAGCGTCAACACAGCAGGGCCCATGTCCGGTAAAGGACACTAGGCGGTATCTCGACCTTAGGCCACCTGGCCCAGGTCCGTTTTTGATTCATGAGGATGGGTCGCCCATGTCGAGATACCAATTCACCAGGGTGCTGCGCAAGGCGATTGAGGCCTGTGGGCTATCTGCCCAGGAGTACGCTGCTCACTCTTTTAGGATTGGTGCCGCAACCACGGCTGCGCACTTAGGGCTACCGGCGGATAGGATCAAAGAAATGGGCCGTTGGAGATCAAATGCTTATAAGTCTTACATTCGCTAGTACGCCTCCAGTCGCTGGGCCCCACTCACCTGCCGTCTTTCTGTCTTTACTCCTAGTGTTGCTCAGAAGAAATGTGTGGATCTGCGGCCACAGTATTGTTCATTGGGCCCGCGTACGTGCAGCAAGTTGCGGCCTGGCACCTAACCTTGGCCTCCCAAATGAGTTTCCTGGTTTGCGAGAAGAGGCATGCGATGGGAGGAGCTGATGCCCTTGCTCCGGGAGAAAGTAGCCAATTGTGGCCCTCCCGACGCCATCGGAATGACCTAACCAGCAGAAAGAGTGTGGACTTATTGGGGAGCATTAAAAGAGACTTGAATACTTTGGCAGCCTTGTGCCCCAGAACGATGGTGTTCTGGTCCTCCTTCCTGAAAAGACTCGAGTGGCGCGGAGCGCAAAATTGTTTGGCCATTGAAAGAACCAGGAAACTCGTAAATCGGGCGGTAGCCCGTTGGGTGCGCTTTATGTCTGGCCGTGTCATCCGGCATGAAAAGACTCGAGTGGCGCGGAGCGCAAAATTGTTTGGCCATTGAAAGAACCAGGAAACTCGTAAATCGGGCGGTAGCCCGTTGGGTGCGCTTTATGTCTGGCCGTGTCATCCGGCATGATCGTGTTCGTATTAGCGACCAAGCGCTATACCGGAATGATGGTGTCCACTTATCGGACTTGGGGAGCGACATTTGGCTAGCTAGTGTCAGCAAAAGCATCTGGGATTGGTTGCAGCAGTGAGGGTATTGGCGGCGAGCCTTTGGCTCGGGTGGCGGTTAGGCATTGGAATAATGTGTTGTGGTGTGTCGAAGTGCTAGGTGTGGCCATCGCCTATGCCTTCAATTTTTTAGGGGTATTCCGTTAAAGGAATCTGGGGGTCGTGTATCCGTCCGATGCCTGCTTGGCGGGAGGCCTTGGCACGACCCTCGGTGACAACAGGGGTGAGCCTAGAGTCGGATCAGCATCGACAGGCTCCACCTACTGGTTGAATAACCCATCGTCCAATGCCTAAGCCAATACCTTTTCCATTGCTGTAACCAATAAAGTTGTGGCCTTTTCTTGCCCATTAACCATATATCACGTGTCCTTGTGTCTTTATTTCACCACACGGGGGTCGGGTCCTCGAACCACAACTTTTATATACCTATCAAGAAAATGAAACAAAAAAAGAAAGAACAAAGAGAAAAAACAAAAACAACCCCCCCCAAAATCATATACATACCAACACACTAGACTTCCTGTCTATCCCGTTGTATATTCCTTTTTTACAAATGAATGTACTCTTATTATTGTATATTCTTTACATTTTATCTAATACATTCCTATATCAATATGTGCTCTTAGTCTTATTTGTGAACTCAGTCTCACTCCAACGTCAATCAAATGCTAGCATAGATAGCGAACCTTTACTGTATTTTTGAACATATGTTTTATATCTATCCCACTTTTCCATAAATTTTTGTTTTGAATTGCCTCTCAGGGTATTTGTTAACTGTGCCATTTCAGCAAATTCTTGTAGCTTGTAATGCCAACTGACTTATCCAAGCCTTTGCTTAAATAGAGAATTGTATTCAATATTATTTAATATAGTATTAAAAGAAATTGTTCTTGATGATGAAAAATAGCTACCGGGGTGGGGAGTTTGCTCCTGGTGAAGCCTCCAGAGGGGCACCACTGAGGCTCCCAGCCTGTGTGTGTGTGTGTGTGTGTGTGTGTGTGTATGCAAATTCTCGTAGCAGTGGTGCCAAACTGGGTCTTCGACCCGGATGAAATAAAGCCTAGTTTTGCCCCTGCCCTAGACTTCACTATAAGGAAGTGAAGGCAGAAATTTCCATGTCAACCAGCCTTGGTCACAATCACAGCTGTTTCCATACTGCTGCAGTCCAGTTCCCACCAAATGTTACATTATTTGTTTTGCTATCTGCTATCTAACATACTTTACATCATAGGTTACATAATTAACATAAGTTATGAATTAAAAGTAATTAAAGGTGTGATTATTTCCACACCATTCATTTTAATATACAAGAAACATCAAAACAATGTTAAAAACACCCATAATTAATTACGTATCAGTTTAGGCCTTCAAAACAAAAAACCAAGAATGGTGTGAGTGAATACTGATAATATTTGCTGGATGGATTTACAGTGATGAAAATGTGAATAGAGGCAATTTCTGCTTCTGTTTCCAAAGGAATTGGAAGTCCCAGCTACATACAATTTTCCTAAATCCCTTTCTAGCATGTTGATTGAGGCTATATTTTTCTTCATATCTGATCTTCAACAGCTGAAGTCTCACATGGTACCTCTAGGCAAAATCTTTCTGGTATGGAAGGGCCTTCAAAGAGTTATGGGGAACTTCTAAGTACATAAAGGATTCAGAGGGGGGTGAGAACTGGGAGGGTCTACCCCCTTCTGTGTGAGATAAGGTTTAAGATCTATTGATAGCAGGCTCTGTCCCCCCCCCTCTCTCTCTCCTCTCACTTTCTCTTCTTTCCTTCTCTTTCTTTCTTTGGTTTTGTTTCTTCTTTAGATTAGTTTGATTTTTATTGCATTGTAGGTTGAAAAGTTTCAATAAACATTTATATATGGAACAAATGTTATGACATAAACTTAAATTTGTCAGTCTGCAATAAAGCTTATGCATTAATAAAATTTGTTAGTCTTTAAGGTACCCAATAATTTTATTTTTGTTTGTGTATCTATCTATCTATCTATCTATCTATCTATCTATCTATCTATCTGCATAGCTGGTCCAGCCATATTCTAGCATGTAGTCCAGGTGTATGTGGATAAAAGAAAAACCTTTATAGAGCTAAAATACCCAACACAGAAAGGGCATATTCTTTCAACATCCCAGCAATGATTCTTAAACTGTGGGAGGAGTTCCCTTTGGGACACAGGTGTCCTCTGGAGCAGGAGGAAGCCGTGTGAAGTTTTCAGAGATGGTGGAACAGGTGGCAACTCCCCGGCCCAGTCAATATTCAGACAGAGTGAATATCCCCCCTCTGGTGGCCCCTCTCGCATCCACCTTGTGTAGCAACTGCATCCTTAATGTCCCCTTATCCCAATGGGATTTGGGAAGAATGGGATTTCGCATAGGCTGCTACTTTATTCTGATGCTTCCTTTTTGGTGGCTTTAGGTGGTGATTAGAGTGATTCCTTTTTTCTAATGGAGCAGATTGTCTGCATTAGACTACATTCAAAGAAAACATTCAACTTTGGAACACATGATTGGTATCTGGTTGTGTCGACTCAGTAAATTCAGGGGTTGGGGGCAAATTCAAAAAAGTCTGGAAAACACTGCCATAAAGGGGGGATACATGGGCTGCTGTATGCTGTGGGATATTGATAATTATGTCTTTATTCTCCAAGGCACTGTGAAGAATTTTGGTAGGTGTCCTTCCCCCCAACTCCTCCACATTACTATGTTGCAGATACCCCTTCTTTCCTACAGCAAAGGTTCTGTACTATCCATTTCTCTCCCTACTGAGTGATGCCCAGACAGCTGAGCTGCCACCAAGATGAAGATCTTGCTAGAGGGTTACATGCCTGGCTCCCTATAGAGCACTCTGTAGCGTAGATACAAGAACCTTCACTTCATGACAAGGATGGAGGCTGGAGGGAAGTGTGCCATTTCCTGTTCAGCTGGCTTTCTCATATATATGCTAAGCAGACAATGCCTGGCTGAAATGCATAGGCCATTCATCTTACCTCGTGGCTGGATAGCAATCTATCCCCTTCTATTGTTCGGATGCGACGGTGCCAATGCTTTCGGTCTACGTCTGGAACTATGAAGTGCTGATATGCTAAAATCCATCAGAACTGCACTATAAATACGTGTAGCAATTAAAACATGGACGCACAACAAATAGACCTCTGTTTCATAAATTGTCCCCTGCCAATCCAGCTTAATGTATAGTAGCCATCAGGCATATCACACATCTACACTGTTACACCATACAGTGTCATCCTACAGGCTTCATAAAGGATAATACGTGCAAGTATATGAATGCTGGGACGCGGGTGACGCTGTGGGTTAAACTACAGAACCTAGGACTTGCCGATCACAAGGTCGGCGGTTCGAATCCCTGCGACGGGGTGAGCTCCCGTTGCTCGGTCCCTGCTCCTGCCAACCTAGCAGTTCGAAAGCATGTCAAAGTGCAAGTAGATCAATAGGTACCGCTCCGGCAGGAAGGTAAACAACGTTTCCGTGCGCTGCTCTGGTTCACCAGAAGCGGCTTAGTCATGGTGGCCACATGACCTGGAAACTATACGCCGGCTCCCTTGACCAATAAAGTGAGATGAGCACTGCAACTCCAGAGTCGGCCAGAGTGGACCTAATGGTCAGGGGTCCCTATACCTTTACCTTTATAAGAATGCTGCATTATCAGTACCCATGTTAAAGATACACCTGTGACTATATAACACAGTAATACTTCTTTTTGACTTATGTGAATCAGAAATGACCACTAATTGTCCTTGCAGAGCTGCTGTGAGTATAAATGCAAAAAGAATCAACAAGTACTCTATATAATTAAAAAACACACACAGAGAGAGAACAGGGTGTGTGCAGTTCACCTTCATCAATCCCTACTTAAGGCAAGACTACCAAAGCATCTGCCTACATTTATACCTTAAAACTCTCCACCATACTGTACATTGTACTGTGCAAGAAATAAATTGGTCGTGCCAACTTTTAGACTTTGGTCATGCCCACTTTGACAAGCACTCACTGGAGGGTGGACTATGTGTCATTGTGACTCCTTCCCCCCAAAAAAGGTTAGGTGCCCTGATTATAAACAGTCCTTTTTTTTTTACAAAATAAGCTTTACAGGTGTCCAAAACAAAACAAAGCATCTCAACCTATTTGCCTGGAAGTTAGCTTTCTCCAATCAAGTGATACTACTAAGTCTGCAAATTTTGTCCATTTTTGTAAAAAAAAATACAAATCTGTTTGTTTTTAACAAACAAAAAAGTTTTCTGTTTGTTTTTTAAAATCTCTATAATACTGAATGGGGAGACATTAAGCTTCACTTTCCTGAATTGGGCTTTGGTTTCAGACTCCGAGGAGAATCAAATAAACTCTGAACCAATTTGGATCAATCTAGGCTCTTTTACAAAGCACCAAATTGGGGTACAAATCTGGTTATGTGGTTCTTGCCACTAGACCTTGTATGGTTCAAGGAATTATTTAGTAACAGAATTCAGATTGTTGAAGCAGCATAGAGCAAAACCTCATTTACTGGGTTTTGTGAACAGAAACATTTCCTGGCTGCCAAGCCTGAATTTGCTTCAATCTCTCATGAACCTGAGGAAGGAGAAACACCATAAGGACTTTATGGGGAGCATAGGTGCCAACTCCCTGGGGCCCTGGGTGCCTGATCACCCACAAAATTCCCCAAGGAGCCGGGCACCCACAAATTCCGGTGCCAGGTCCATGCACACTGCATGCACCCACAGTCCTGGGCACTCATGGTAATGGGGCCAAGTTGGTACTCCAGATGGGGAGAATCATTTTCAACCCTCTTCTCTTTGCTCTTGCATGATTAATAATAATAATAATAATAATAATAATAATAATAATAATAATAATAATAATTTATTTATATCCCGCCCTCCCCAGCCGAAGCCGGGCTCAGGGCCGCTAACAACAATTAGAAGAAAAGAGGGAATACAGCTTAAGCACTGTTGAAGTCTCTAAGGAGCCAGTGTGGTGTAGTGGTTAAGAGCGGTAGTCACGTAATCTGGGAAACCGGGTTCGTGTCTCCGCTCCTCCACATGCAGCTGCTGGGTGACCTTGGGCCAGTCACACTTCTGTGAAGTCTCTCAGCCCCACTCACCTCACAGAGTGTTTGTTGTGGGGGAGGAAGGGAAAGGAGAATGTTAGCCGCTTTGAGACTCCTTAAAGGGAGTGAAAGGCGGGATATCAAATCCAAACTCTTCTTCTTCTTCTTCTTCTAAGCTCCATTAGCTTTATAGTTTGGGCCCAAATATGCTGTTACTGTGATACTTATAGAAAGGAGTAAATGGGATACTGGTATGCTAAATTATGGCAGACTGCCTTAAATGAATATATTTCCTTATTAAAAAGAAAGAAACACACAAGCAGTTTCATTGCGGACTGTGATAACTTTACTATATGCTAGGGTTGACATTTTTAAAATATATATATTTTTGCCCACCTCAAAAAAATGCTATTTTGAGCTATTTTTTGGAAAATCCTACTGGCAACCCTACTGTATGCACAAACAAGTCAAGTAGCAACAAGAAGGTTCAGGGAGCAGATAAAAGAATTTGGACTTCATTACGGCAAAAGGACAATTTTGACAGAACTCAGTATTGTAATATCCCCATCTCTGTTATACTTCTCTGGAAGACTGAAAAAAGAAGATATACAATACATCAACAAGGCCACAATTCTGTATGTGACTATGCTTTCGTTTTTGAAGTTCTGAAAATTTTAATAAAGAATAAATACAAAAAAGAAAAAGATGGGTGAGATGTGTTTCAATACAGACATTTTATGGGTATTTTTTATATTCTTTAGAGTTGCCATTATGGATATCATAAAAAAGAAGATTTTATAGATATGTACTGGAGCTGTACAACCTCACTGTTGCCTTGGCTACACTATAGATATAACATCTTCTTGCTGAACCTTGATTTGATACAGCATTTCTTGAAGTCAATTTGATTTCCCCAATTTTGCTGTTAGTACGGCTCTTAAATTTGATATTATGTCCGCTAAATGCAATCATAAGCACACTTTGCAATTTGGTCCATTGATGTGAGACTTTATCTAAATAAATGTATTTGTGATCGGTATATCCCTTAGCTGGCTACCGTTAAATCCAGTTAATTCAATTAACTGGCCAGGTCTCTCACACTATCCCAGAGGTGGTTTTCACCTGAGGCAACATGTGAATTAGAATTAATGTCATCTTGCTCTGTTATTTAAATACCAAGGCTGGCCTTGCTAAAAAGGTTTTGATGGAACTGAAGGCTAAAGACTGGTGTTCTGCCAGAGCCTAGGAGGCAGAAAACACACCTGTGAGGCGGTACTCCTTTTTGACATACGTCACATAGAGAAAAGCTTAAACTCTAATCAAGTGAAAGCTCACTAGCAGGCTATAAATATCAGTTTGGGACAACAATGTATACCTCCCAGTTCAATTTTTCTGAGAATGTCATTCTCTAGTTCTCACACTTTCATTTCACGGCAACCTGGAAACTCTTTCTCTCTGTAGTAATAATAATAATAATAATTTATTATTTGTACCCCGCCCATCTGGCTGGGTTTCCCCAGCCACTCTGGGCGGCTTCCAACAAAGATGAAAGATACACTAAAATGTCACATATTAAAAACTTCCCTGAACAGGGCTGCCTTCAGATGTCTTCTGAATGTCAGGTAGATGTTTGTCGCTTTGACATCTGATGGGAGGGCGTTCCACAGGGCGGGCACCACTACCGAGAAGGCCCTCTGCCTTGTTCCCTGTAACTTGGCCTCTCGCAGTGAGGGAACCGCCAGAAGGCCCTCGGAGCTGGACCTCAGTGTCCGGGCAGAATGATGGGGGAGGAGACGCTCCTTCAGATATACTGGCCCGAGGCCGTTTAGGGCTTTAAAGGTCAGCACCAACACTTTGAATTGTGCTCGGAAACGTACTGGGAGCCAATGTAGGTCTTTCAAGACCAGTGTTATATGGTCTCGGCGGCTGCTCCCAGTCACCAGTCTAGCTGCCACATTCTGGATTATAGCCTTGAAGCAAAGATTTCCGACAACATAAATCAGTCACTTTGGGTGGCAAATTGTGGAATAGGCATTATTTTTGCTACCCGCAACCTCTTTTGGAATCTGCTACTTAACAAATATGAATGGGGCATTTGCACTGACATGTGTTTCATTCTGACTCTTTTGCTTCAGGCATAAAAATGTTTAAGGCCTATATTGCCCCATCTCATTCCTTGCTGTGGTCATGTTCATTTAAAATAAGAGCACCTCATCTTCTGGAAACTTGGCATCTTTGGGTAATTTGATATGATTGCAGTTTGATTGCTTTGTGATATTTATTTCTTCAGATAATTCCTGAACCAGCCTTCATAAATTTGATTGCAGGGTGCAATATAGTAATTTTTAAAAATACAATTTATAAAACAACACAATAGTCTTCAAATAAGCAATCAAACAAAATAAAATTACAGAACTTGATAGGCTTTATAGGTCAAAACCAGCACTTTGAATTGGGCCTGGAAACTAACTGGCAGCCTGTGTAGTTGGGCCAGGATTGGTGTTACATGCTCAAACTGCCTTTCTCTGGTGAGCAATCTGGCTACTGGATTCTAAACCTGGTCATTTTTGTCCTACATAGAAGTTGGTTCTGCATAAAAAAGAAAGAGTGTCACATAAAAAAATGCCCAGCACAATCTGAACAATGTGCTAACCTACCTGATCTAATGACGGATGTATTGATTTTTTCCATCTTACCTGCCTTACCATCTGTTTTCAACAGTGTCAAATATTTCCTTATGATAGACGCTTAGATCAGGGTGGGGAACCTCAGTCTGGAGGGCAAATGTGGCTCTCCAGGTCTCTTTGTAGCCTTTGGGGCTCTCCCCAGCCTGACCTCCTTTCCTGCAAGCTTCACCCTTCATTGGCTCTGCTCTGCAAGCTCCTTGAGTAGTTTGGCCTGGCTGGAATATATTCTTGCACTTTGACCATGCCTGGATAGAGGAGGTAGAGATATGCATGTGGGCATGGGTATTCAGACACCTCTGGATTTTGCAGCCATACCTGGCGCCTCCTTTGTTACGGTGCAAAGCAGTGCATGACAGCAGGGATTTAAACTGCTGTTTCGAAAAATAAGCAACATTTCAGATCTAGTTCAAACTGACATTGGTGCTGTCCTTTCGCTGCATGCCATGTTCTCCAGAATCCACCCTGGCAGCAGACTCTAATTAATTTATGGCTCTCAAGGCACCCTTCTCTGAGACCATTTACCAAAATAGCTTCTAATGTTTCCTGAGTTTCCTCCACACTGATGTTAAGCTAATTGCTCTGTGATGGCTCAGTGATCCCAGGCACGGTTGTGTTTACTGCATTGCCATTCTGAGGAAGCCCACCTCATTTGGGATCTTGTAAAAAATAATGCTTGCTTCCTCTATTTCATACTTTTCTTGTCTAACCATCACAGGATGAAGGAAAGAACCATGTGTCTTATTTTGCAGCCCCATGATGAAAGGTTTGTAGCTCCTTTTCCTGGAAATTGGCAACACAGCCTAACTGGTAGTCAAGACTCTGACATTTTTAAGGCATAAGAGCAAAAGATTAAATGGGCCCCTCCTATTAGAGGGTCTTGGTTGCGTGCAGGCCCCTGGGACTTCCCCCCATAGGATGAATTAGTGGGGGAGTAGCTAAAAGCCTTGGCCATAGCCCTGGGATCACGCCAGGCTGTTTTAGCCAAACCCTAGAGGGTGGCATGGTCCCAGGGGCTTTAAATCTGGCAGCGTGATGCAAGTAGGGGCACTTGTATCGTACGGCTGAACACCCGCCCTCCCTCCCTAGAATTAGGTAGTGTCGCTTGGCCTTGCTTTGGTTCGGGTTGCCTGTTTTGGAACAGGGGCTGGGTAGGAACTTTTCCATTTGGCAAATTGGCTTTAGCCACTTGGTTTTTGCCTACGCCTTAGCAATCGTCACAACTTGTAAGGTGGTGGTTAGGCATTGGCTCAGTTGGATTGTGGGGAGGGGAGGTGTGGCCATCACCTGCCCCTCCAGGCACTGGGTATTCCGTTAAAGGAATCTGGGGGTCCTGGATCTCGTCCGAAGCCCGATTGAGGGGCTAGGGCCATGCCAGGACCATAGGAACCCCAGGGTGAGCTTTGGTTGGTCCACATTGAATTTGCTCCCTCTTTTGGTTTACCCCATTGGACTACCACCCAGAGAGGCGGAGTCAGTTATAGTCAGGAGTCAATGCCTAAGCCAATACCACTCACGTGATTGTAATTCAATAAAGTTGTGGCCAAAAATTTGCCCCAAAACTTAAAACTAAAATATGTTATCCGAGTGAAATTATTTTCGGGGGTGGGTCCTGGGGGCCTCGAGGCGCAACCTGCTGGATCAGGCCAGTGGCCCATCTAGCACAGCCTCACAGTGGCCAACCAGATGCTTGTGGAAAGCCTGCAAGCAGGACATGAATGCAACAGCACTCTACCCACCTGCGATTCCCAGCAGTTGCTATTGTTGCATGCCACCCCCATCTCCAAGCTGTGTTCCACACACTAACCCAGGGTTCAGTCTCCTTGGAATGAGACAACAACAGAGACTGTGGTGGGTCATTAACTCACCAAGATGCTGGGCTGGCTACTCCAACAATTGATTCCTTCCTTGGATTGTAACCCTTGCTGGATCCAGAAATTAGAAGGGGCTCAGGCATACAGCCTACCCCCCACCCCACCCTCAATGCACAACAGTATTTAGAGGCATAGTCCCTGAAAAGGAAAGAAAATCCAGAGACAAAAAGAAGGGATTAATAGCTGCCATCCATGCATATTCTCCATTTGTTGAAGTATAAAATGAGGTTCAATCCTGGAGACCCTTTCCTGTATTGTTCAGAGAATTCTTTTATTGTCTACAAGTGCTGCAGTGGCTGGAAAAATGGAGTGTGGTTCACATAACAGGCTCCGTTGATTATTACTCAGTGGCCTTGACTTGTATATGTTCCTATTTATGTAATTCTTAATAGGGTTCCCATGACTTCTTGTTACTTCTATTGAAGACTGTCCCCGCCTCTGTTTTCTGCATTATCTGATAACTTCTAGCAATCAGTATTGGTAATTGTGATGTAGTCTGTTTGCAGGTTGCCTTTGTTACTCTCAAACAACAAAGCAAATGTTATCCTTGAGTTGAATTACATTTTTGTCCCAGTTTCTTTATAAAAGTTTTTTTTTTAAAAAAAAAAAAACAGCAAGATGGTGTGAGGAGAGGCTGCTTGACCCATCTTCTGTGCAGAGCTGTCAACATTTCCCTTTTTAAAAGGGAAATTCCCTTATTCTGAATAGGATTCCTTGCAAGAAAAGGGAAAAGTTGACAGCTATGCTTCTGTGGCTACTTTTCAGCCAAAAATCCACCTCCTATTGTGTTTTCACTTGTGGAGGGAAAGATGCAGTCAGCATAGAGTTACCAAACAGAACCAAAACTTCCTTACAGATCATCATAGCTTAATCTTATAATCGGAAATTATAACAGGAAGTTAAGTTGTTGGCTGACCAATGCATTCAAGTTACAAGAAAGGAGATTCTGACTAAACATCAGGAAGAACTTTCTGACAGTAAGAGCTGTTCGACCGTGGAACGGACTCCTTCAGAAAGTGGTGGTCTCTCCTTCCTTGGAGGCTTTTAAGCAGAGGTGGATGGCCATCTGCTTTAGTGTTTTATTCTGTTTTTAATCTGTTAGGAGCCGCCCAGAGTGGTTGGGGAAACCCAGCCGGGTAGGCGGGGTATAAATAACAATTTATTATTATGTTATTATAATTATTAGTTGAGATTCCTGCATTGCAGTGGGTTGGCCCTCAGTCCTTTCTAACTCTACGTTTCTATGATTCTATGAAGTACTGTATATTTCGCTCTATAAGTCACACCAGACCACAAGACGCACCTAGTTTTTGGAGGGGGAAAACAAGAAAAAATATATCCTGAATCTCAGAAGCCGGAACAGCAAGAGGGATCGCAGAGCAGTGAAAGCAGCAATCCCTCTTGCTGTTCTGGCTTCTGGAATAGCTGTGCAGCCTGCCTTCGCTCCATAAGATGCACACACATTTCCCCTTACTTTTTAGGAGGGAAAAAGTGAGTCTTATAGAGCAAAAAATACGGTATATGTAACTAGTACTAGTACGGTACTTCCTCTGATGTTGATTTTGTGCTGTTTCAGCAGTTTGAGGTGTTATAGCCCACAGGTGGTATTCAGTTCAAAAGTCTCATCAGCATATGCTCACTTAAGGATTTCCACTTGCAAAATTGGGCTTTCCTCCTTTCCTACACTGCATGCCCCCATCCCCCCAGATTGACTTGCGAGGGGGGGGGGTCAAGAGAACCCACACAACAGCATGGGGGGGGGGAAGAAATGCTTGCCCAGATGCAACCATCAACATAGTACAATGTTGAATTCTTCCCAGGGGTCCTCACTTTTTTGATCTTGGGGCACATTTGGAAAACGAAGAAACTGATAGAACCACCAAGTGCCAATTTTACAGCAGAAAAACTAGTGGTGCCTAGAAGTGCCCCACCCTCAGAACAACAGTCAACATTTGGAGGAGGTGGTTTGGTCTTGGGAAAGTTCTAAGGGCCAGGTAGAGACCCCTGGAACTGAGGATTCCCACCCTTACTTCCTTAATGAAAATGGCCTATGTTCCTTGCCCTGAGAGAGATGCTGGTTATAGCCATTTCTTTTATAGCACATTCTGTATGATCAGTTTCTTATCTACTCTTTCACATTTTATTCTTAATCAGAACCCCTTCAGGAGGCGGGGAAAGCAGCTGCTGGGAAACCTCACTTTTCCTGAAGCAACAGAGAACTCTAATTCAAAATAAAAAGGCTTTTAAAAGTACCAATTGATATTCCTAGGCCCCTTATTGACTGTCAAAGCTTGATATTTCTAGAAAGTGACATCATTTGGGGCCATTAGCTACTGTTCTCCATCCTGTTTTATTACTGATTTTAAAGGCAGCCAGAAGGAGGATTTTACTGTTTATTATAGTAAGGCTCTTCTGGATGATGGGATGTCATTAAAATGGGATTTGAACTCATCTACATAGTCTCTGAATCTTTGCTTTGCCTCAAAGAAGCAGGAGAGAAACCAGGAAAGGAAATTCACAAGGGAAAACAGCAGTGACATAGCAGTAAATTCCAAAATGCTGCAGCTGTCCATGACAGCCATCTCAGGTGGGCCCTCAAGATGCTATGTTGATCCATGGAGTTTGACTGGAGGGGCCTGAGTTCACATTCCTGATTAGCTAGAAAGTTCACTGGACCAGTTCGCTGGACCAACCACAGGCTGCATTCAGCAGCACCTTTTTCTGTAATCCTAACATTCCCTTACCTGTTAGTTTTCCGGTTTTATGCAATTTTTCATACAGTGTAAAAGCTGCTTTTGGAAACCTAGTGGAATCTAGCAGATGTTTAGCACTCATTTTAATTAATTATTAATTTGAAACATTTGCACCCTACTCTTCAGACCCTGTATTCTAACCCCCAACCCCTACCTTGCACTGGTAAGTATATCTCCTGAAGATTATCCTATCCCTCCTACTGTGAAAAAAGCACCGGAAATGCACACTCCCAATAAGACACTGGAAAACAACACTCCAAATTATATCTGATGACTGGAGTGCTCAATTTACACATCCCCACTAAAAGAGGACAGATTTGCATAAACTTTGTGTGTGCTAATTTACATGTGTAGATACATATTTAGGGATAATCACCCTGATTTAAATAGTATAAATACATCTCCCTTTGGTGGAGAACACTGTGATCAGGTGACCTTTGTGTCTACTCAGCCCTGGTGCTAACTGTTGACGGACAGCTTCAAGACCCCTGATGACCCTTCCAACGGATTCTTTACCATTAAATCAGTCTTGAAGCAAACAACCCTTCAAATAGAGGATTATCCGCTGGAAATAGGACACATGGCCATGCTACTAGAGAAGGGCCATAACACAATGGCAGAGCATCTGCACTGCAGATAGAAGATCCCAGGCTAGGAAAGATTCCCGTCTCAGACCCTGGAGACCTGTGACATCAGTGGAATAATGGTCTGACATGTTCCTATGTGCTAATGACAGTGTTGGCTGCCATATTATTAGCATCTGTTTTCTGTGGTTGCTAAAAAGGAGGAGGGACCTAGTGATTGTATTTGGGGGGGGGACAGAAGGGATACCTTGGAAACAAAGCAATCAGCAAAAAACACATGCAAGATTCACACTGAGTAAAACAACACAGGAACGTAAGAGCCCCCAGTGGATAACACCAGAACACATATCTAATTCAGGGGTCGGCAAATTTTTTTAGCCGCAGGCCGTTCCACCGTCCCTCAGACCCTGTGATGGCCCGGAGAAGTGGCACTGGGGAGCGGGAGCTGGAAGAAGAGGCAAGGAGGGCAAGTTGTCCTCCTCCCCAGTCCCAGCCCCAGCTGCTGAGCTTAACTTTCCAGGGGCTGCTGCTGCCACTGCCACTGCTTCTCGTGGGTAGGCTGAGTGAGCTCGTCCGCTCCGCTCTCTGGCCCACAGGAGCACCAGGGTGGGGGCAGTGGCAGCGGACGGAAGATGAGCGGTGCGAAAGGGCTGCTTAAAATGGCATTCAGCCAGCTCAGCCCAGGCCCCTTCCTCCTCTAGGCAGGGCGGTGAGAAGCCAGGAGGAGGGAGGGAGGAGGCACTGCCACAGTGTGTGTGTGGGGGGGGAATGGAATGGTGCAGAAAAAAATGGCAGCCCGAAAGAACAGAATCCCCACGCCGATCCATGGACCGTCTGCGGTCCAGATCCTGAAGGCAATTGGGCCTGATCCGGCCTGCGGACCTTAGTTTGCCGACCCCTGATCTAGTTCAACATACTTTTCCAGCAGTGTTTCACAGAAACCTACAAGCCATGTATGCGAACAATAGCTCTGCACCATTATGTGCCTCCCTCTCTGGCAACCTTGTTCTCTTATAATGGCAATGGTGCCCACCTGAGAGGTGCCAGAACTGAGTTCTGTTGAGTTCCAGCTGATAAAAAGCCCCGAATAATGCTTTGGCTAACCTGGAGGGAGGATGAGGAAGTGTGTGTTGAACCCCCTGACTTTTATGTAGATGAAATGTTGCCTATTGTAGAAAGGCATGAATCACATCTGTTGCTCTTCTTCAACTAGCCCTTTGGCTGATTAATATTCTACAGCCTTTTGAATGTGTTGGGGGGTATTGTTTTTTGTTTCTGTTTTACCTATTTATTTGTGCTTTTATCTCATGTTTTTATCTTGTGAACCACACTGAGATCTTTTGAGGAAGGGCGATATATACATCTAATCAATAAAATTAAATAATTTAAAAGCTGCTAATTGATTCTGCATTAATTTTACTGTAATTTGCCTGAACTCATTTCACTGTTTATCTCCCTCTGTTTATAGATTTGGCATTTCAGGGTATCCCCAAAGGACTTAAGCACTGAAATCCCATTGAATTGTAATGCGAACCTGGAAAAGTTGATTCCATTGGTTGGAATTGGAAGTTGACTCGGAAGCCCTGATCTTCTGGAGCGGGTGAGTATTGTTTAACTTTCTGAAATATGTTGTATGGGGTGGGAGGAATAATCAAAGCCTCAGGGGTTTCCTTTGTACTGTACTCTGATCCTAACCCATCAAAGTGTCAAGAGTCTTTATCAGTGAAGTGCTCTTCAAATCCTATCATGGCAGATTTACAGAACCATGCTGGTTTCTCTGGCCATTTTTTCTTCTTGTATAATGCTATGAATAAACTAAATGTCAATAGCTCCCATTATACTCTTCATGTCCTCTTATTGGGGCAAGGGGGGGTGAAGATTCAATTCAATTCAATTCACATTGTAAAGCCAAATATGTCAAATTTGCAATATGAGAACTGAAACACAGCTAGCCTCCAAAATTCACACTTACCTGAATTTTGCGATGCAGTTCTCCAGCCAAGCAGTGTTTACAAAAATGTGTATATTAGGTGGAAATGTGTGTAAAAATGAATATATCAGTGAAATCAACATACAAAAATGTATTATATTGGGAGATATTGCTTGCAAAAATGTGTACATTAGTCAAAACTGCATACAAACATGTTTTTATTTGAAGACATTCACATTAAAATGCAGAATAATTTTAATGGCAATTTTTAAAAATGGTAAATTACTATAGAAATGTGCAGAACAGAATTTAAGATTGAAAAATTGAGAAACTAAGAAAAATGAAATTGGGAGTTTCTTCCATCCCTATGTTATGCATAGATGTTATTCTAGATTCTCTCCCCCCCACCCCACCTTAGCATTAGTCTCCTTTGCTTTCTACAGCTTAGCCACAGTATAATTATATAACTGTCCTCTCTTCATACAGTAATGCGCTTAAGGCTGTTTTATACCAGTGTGAAATTTTCTACACGGAAGTAATACTTTGTACCAGGGAAGGGAGTCATGTGACCCTCCAAAAGTTGCCAGATTCCTGTTCATCTCAGCCTCAGCTATCATGGCCAATGGTAAGGGATGAAGAATGATGGGATCTGTAGTCCGATAACAGCTGGAAGGCCACAGGTTCGCCATTCCTGCCTTATGCATTGTTAAACTATGGAATTCACTGCTACAAGCTGTACTAATTGCCACCAATATGGATGGCTTTAAAAGGGAACTAGAAAATCAGTAGAGAAGACTATCAATGGCTACCGTCTATGATGGCTGTGTATATTACCTCCAGTATCAGAGGCCTACAGAGCAGAGAGAATGTAGCTGTGCTCATGTCCTGCTTCTGGGCAGGTTTCTGGACTGTATAGGACTTTGGTCTGATCCAGGTGGTCTCTTCATAAGTGCGTGAGCAGGACACTTTCTGTACTGTGAAGTATTCTTGTTTCCTGTGCCAACAAACTTCAAGAAAAAGAAAGAAAGGAGAGAGGGGCATTGCTGGTATTTACTTTAAATATTTATATGTTGCCTTCATGCCTGGCAGTATATTTCAAAGGCAGGTGGCAGTGTAATAAAGTTAAAATGTAATAAAACATAAGATTTTTCAGTGTGTGCAGCACTGCCTGGCGAATGCATGGGATGATGCAAAATAAGGATGGGGAATTTGTGGCCCTTTGGAAGATGCTGGACTTAAGCTCTCATCATCCTAGTCCATTGGCCATGCAGGTTTGGACTGATGGGAGATGTAGTCCAACAACGCATAAAGGGTTCCCTTTTCCTGGTTTAAAATGCCAACTCTCTAATACTTTGATGTTGCTGCTCTGGTTGCTGGTCTCTTGGGATGCCTTATCCTTATGCCAATCCAACAGGTCTCCCAGTGCTGTGTTTTGCCTTAGCTGATTCCTGCCAATTCTGTACAAATCCCTAGTAATCCTTTTGTCTCTGTGTGTGAATCTTACTAAGGTATTGTGTGTTAACCTCTTATGCCACCTCCTTCCAGTGCCCATAATCATTTGAAATGGCTGTAGATTGTGGTAATGACCCCACCTCGTCTTGTCAGTTGTTCCGCTGCCTCAGCACAATGCAAATGTGAGGCTGCCCAATTTATTTATTCCATTCAATTATTTCATCCAGTTCTTTTAAGCTTCCCTATTTTCACTTGGATCCTTTCCAGGCCCTGGTGACTTTGTAAAACAAGAGCATCCAAGAAAGATTAAAATTAAACTGTGTGTGCAATTGCGTTTCTTATGTAATTTGCACATGTGTTGCCCCAGGCTGTATGTTGAGCCTTGGGTACCTGGCTACAAGTACGTTGGTAGAATTGCAAAATTCCAGGTCCCCGAATCCAGGAAGCCTAATCTGCATTTATGCAAATCAGATAGATGAGTCCTGTGTATTCTACCAACTATTTGTCTGAATCCTGAATGGCCAGCTGGGAACTGCATTTAGGAACTGTGCCTCCCTTGCAAGGGAATCTGTGGAATGATCTGTCATATTGTATGCCAGAGGTTCTGCAGTTGTAACTATATATCCTCAACTTCATTGTTGTTGATAGTTAAAGGCCAAAGGCCTGGTTATAGAGGAAAGTTTTTGCCTGATGCTGAAAGATATATAATGAAGGTGAGTCTCCCTGGGGGGAGCATTCCACAAGAAGGGAGACACCTCAAATGGTTGCAGGGTCTGGGTTGGTTCATATGAGGAGAGGTGGTCCTTGAGGTATGAGCATGTATGTGTACTTGCATATTCAACTGACACATGTAATTTTTATTACTACATTTTAATTTTATCACTACATTTATATCCCAACTTTTCTCAAAGGAGCTCAAGGTAGTGTAACCCCCCCCTTCCATTTTATACTCGCAAACTCTGGATTTGAACCCTGGTCTCCCAGGTCCTAATTCAGTACTCTAACCACTACTCCACACCGATTCTCATGAGATATTTAGCTCAGTGTCACAGTGTGTCATTGGAGGATTATACCTTACACTATTATTATTTAATTTATATACCACTTAATGCCAAAATAGGCTTCTAAGTGCTTTGTTGGAAGATGCCCAGAGTTATTATTACTATGAAAAATTTACATACCGCCTTTTATATGGAAAAGAAACATACCAACATCCATAATTAAAATATGCAATATAACAATCACATTAAAACTACTCCGCATTTATAAAAGGAAACACAAGTCAACTATATACAGTAAAAGGGGGTTGCTAACCTTTTGGGGCAAATGAATATATTTTGAATGTTGAGAGAGTGCCGTGGGTTCTAATCACAAAATGGCTGCTGTGGGGGTATACCATTTTGCGGTCCTGTCTCTTTTTATATCAGGAAGGGAATAGCCAGGGATGATGGGAGTTGTTATTCAGCAACATCTGGAGGGACACAAGGATTGTTAGAGTAGCCAGTGGCCCATCTCGTCCAGCATCCTGTACTCACAGTGGCTGATCAGATGCCCATGGAAAGCCAGCAAGCAGAATCTGATCGCAAGAGCACTCTCCCCTCCTGCTGTTCTCAGCAACTGGTATTCAAGAAGTATTACCACCTTAGACCATGGAGGCAGAGTATGGCCATCATGGCTAGTAGCCCGGTAGCCCCATCCTCTACAAATTTGCCAATCCTCTTTTAAAAGTAGCCACTTTCTTTGCACCGTGCATAATTTTATGCACCTCCAACATGTCCCTCTTACTTGACTCTCTCCCCCTCCACCTGAAAAACTCCAAATGTTTTCTGTAACCTTTCCTTGTATGGAAGTTGGTTCGGCCCCTTGATCATTTTGATTCCCATTTTTTTGCACCTTTTCCAGCTCTCTAATTTCCTTTTCGAGGTGTGTCATGAATTGGCAGGAGCAAGGGGAGGAGGAAGAGGATTCTGGTGTAGCCAGGAAAAGACACATCGGGACAAGCAGGGGATGGGGAAGGAAAGCTTTCTTCTTCCTCTCTGGTGATCACTCGTCGCCAAATAAGATTGCCTTCCATGAACACGGTCTTAACAGTGTGTCCGTAGGTGACGGTGGAGGCCAATTCTGGATCCACACGACCTTCCACAGTGGGGACATAGGTTTCCAGGTGGGAGTTGATCATGGTGAGGGTTTGCCAAATGTGCCTTCCTCTTAGCTTGTTTCTCCCTTTTGTCCTGAGTTTGAGTGTCTTCAAAGTCCACGACACCTTTGGTAAAGGCTGTTCTCCAATTCGAGCGCTCACAAGCCAGTGTTTCCCAATTGTCGGTGTTCATACTACATTTTTTTAGATTTGTCTTGAGAGTCTTATTCATGGGGTGATGGAGGATGGCAAAGGGATGGGGGTCAGTGCACAGGAACCAGAGCAGCAGGACCCAGAGCCAGAGGGACTCTGACTCCACAAACACAGCAGGTTCTGCAGCAGTGGGAGGGGCATTCTAGGAGGCTGAGGCAGGCAAGGGCCCACTCCAGGCTTCAGGTTCCTTTCAACCTGCTCTTTGGGGCTGGCGGGGGGAAGCCCACCACCAGCCCCAAAGAGCAGGTCAGGGAACAGCGGAAAGGCGCAGCGGAGAGGCTCCTGCCATAGCCAGGCGTCACCTCTCCAGCCAGGAGAGGGTCGCGGGGCTATGGCGTCTTCGCTCCATAGGACGCACACACATTTCCCCTTCATTTTTGAAGGGGAAAAAGTGCGTCCTATAGAGCGAAAAATACGGTAAATGGCTCACAAGGTTTCGTGTGAAAGCGAGGAACACATTAATCCTGTGCTAAACAATAGCAAGTATACCGCTGTAATGATGAAGTTGCTTAAGAAGCCTCTCCTGTGTTACCTACCAAGATTTCTATGTAGGTAGAAATAACCGCTCTCATTGATCCAGAATGATTTCTTAGTATGAATGGATGCTTCTGAGGATTTCTGTGAAGGTTGCTAAGCTACTGGTTGGATACAGAAAAATGCTGTGTCAAATGTAACTGGATTGTGAATGGCAACTAGCAAGAGGAAAATTACTTCTGAAAGGTGTCACGAGCATTTGAGTGCATCCTTTTATGTGGAGCCTAAAATCTCCTCCCTTGGAGTACACCACAGAGGCAAAGAGCTGCCATCAAACCCCCTAAATAGCTGTTTTGTCCTTGGAGTTATTGCTAAGGATTGTGGGTAGAAAATCTATTACCCCTATTATCTTTTACTGTCTGCAGGTGTGGTCTTTCCAGGGCAGATCCACACCATACATTTAAAGCACAGGGAACCATTGTTTCCTACTTAGAGCTATGAATCCCTCTCAAAGTACAGTTCCTAGGATTATTTGGGGAAAGTCACATGTTTTAAATGTGCATTGGATGTGTTTTAAATTTATGGTGTGGGTCTGCCCAGTCTCATCCAGTCCAGTATTCTATTTTACGTAGTGACATAAGAATCTAAGGAAGTGAGTTTGTATTGAACTTGCAGAGTTACACAAGAACAGTTTACCAATAGAAATCCTTTTTTGTTGTTGAACACAGAGGATTGCATCCAGGCTTAGAGTAGATGCTTGAAATCACTAGGTCTATTCTAAGCATGAAGCCAACCCAGAGAGAAAAGGGAAATTTATCAAATAAAATAACAGAATATATTCTGCCGTATTTTTCGCCCTATAAGACGCACCTTTTCCCCTCCAAAAATGAAGGGGAAATGTGTGTGCGTCCTAGGGGGCGAATGCGGGCTCCTTGGCTTCAGCGATAGCAACGCGAAGCCTCCGAAGCCTGCACTCTCGAGGCTTCGCATTGCTTCCGCTGAAGCCAGGAGAGTCTGCTCTTTGAGGCTGGTGGTGGGGGAAAGCAGCACTTCCCCCATCGCCAGCCCCAGAGGATGGGGGGCAGCGGGGAGGCGCGCGACGCCTTCCCGCTACTCTCCAACCTGGCTTTGAGGCTGGCGGTGGGGAAAGCAGCGCTTCCCCCATCGCCAGCCCCAGAGGATGGGGGGCAGCGTGAAGGCGTGCGACGCCTTCCCGCTACTCTCCAACCCGGGTTTGAGGCTGGTGGTGGGGAAAGCAGCGCAGAGGATGGGGGGGCACAATCTGGAGCGAAAAGCCCGTAGGAGCTGCGCAGTCTTTAAAGAGCGCGCTACTCTTGGGGGCTTTTCCCCAAAGAGGGAGAAGGGACAGACTGGCCGAGTCCGTCCCTTCTCCCTCCTGTGGGCTTTTGCGGGAGATGGGGGAATTCCCCCACCTCCCGCAAAAGCAGGCAAAAGCCGTGCGCTCTTTAAAGGGGCTGCGCGGTTTCTGCTGGCTTTTCTAGGAAAAAGCCCGTAGGAGCTGTGCAGACTTTAAGGAGCGTGCCGCTCTTGGGGGCTTTTCCCCAAAGAGGGAGAAGGGACTGACTGGCCGAGTCCGTCCCTTATCCCTCCTGGTCGAAATTTGCATAACTTGGTTATCAAAATGTATCTAGAAAGCAATTTCTTCATCACAGTTTTCTATCACTTATTTAGTGGCAAGTATTACACGGACAGATTGTTTGTGATCTGTCCTTGTCTGATAGGATATTGGTGAGTATGGAATACTTGTGCCACATCTTAAGAGAGACATTTGAGTTGACTAATGTATACCACACTTCAAACCATGTTCACAATGGAAGCATGTCTTAAGGTTCTTGATGGTGTTTACTTCATTGCAAGTTTTCCAATCTATGCTTTAGGATTGCAGCAAAAGGCAGCTGATTCATTCTAGACTTGCCAAACTGATATGGCTCCCAAAAGCTGAGCGAGGAGCTGCCACGAAACTTCAGACGTGTTTCCAAAGGATCAGCACGATGAGTTCAGCTCAGCTTGGATATGCTGCTTGCTGCTTCTTCCTGCATCTTATGAACTGAGTGTTGGTGCAACCTCTAGATCAGCAGGAAATCTCTGCCCCTTTACTGCTTGCTTATCCCTCTTATAGCATAACATAACAGGTTTAAGTGGAGCTTTGTTATGGCTCCTTGCTGGGCAGCCAGCTTCGCAGCTTCCGTGTGAGAGTCATATCTGGCATTATCAGTAGATGCATCTTGCTTTGGCAGACCTCCCAGTCAATATCTAGGTAATTAAAAAGCCCTTGTGATTAAAGCACCAGCTTTCTCATGTCCCTCTAATTTCTAATCTATGCTGTATAAATGCCCTAAGGTATATAATGCCAGTCAAGAGCCACCTGAGCCCCGAATTGTCCTTATCTGCACTGTTCACTGGGCTCATTGAGAGTTTACCTGCTGCTTTTAGCCACCTCATGAACTTACCTTAAATTTGCAGCAATTGACATGTCCAAGCAGTTGTTATTTTTGCATTGGTTCTTCAACATAATTGTCTTGGCTGTGAGTCCTGGAAGACCCACTTTCCTGCTTTGCAGGCTTTTCCCCACCCGACCTGGGAGGGCAAGGCCCTGGCTGACTCCAGCTACAAAAGCTGAGGATGCTGCTCTTGAGCTGGGGTATTGTTTAGGATTTTTTTGTTGGCAGGGTTGTTGCTGGTCTCTCTCTCTCTCTCTCTCTCTCTCTCTCTCTCTCTCTCTCTTACATCTTGTTGTGATACTGTATATGTGGAAATTGCTCAGTAGAATTGATGTATTTGCCCATCCCAATCATGATGAAACTGCTCCCAAAGTCATAATAATAATAATAATAATAATAATAATAATAATAATAATAATATATGATTTAAACCCCGCCCATCTGGCTGGGCTTCCCCAGCCAGATTGGGCGGCTTCCAAAAAAATATTAAAATACTGTAATACATCAAACATTAAAAGCTTCCCTAAACAGGGCTGCCTTAAGATGCCTTCTAAAAGTCTGGTAGTTGTTGTTCTCTTTGATATCTGATGGGAGGGCATTCCACAAGGCGGGTGCCACTACCAAGAAGGCCCTCTGCCTGGTTCCCTGTAACTTGGCTTTTCGCAGTGAGGGAACCGCCAGAAGGCTCTCGGTCCTAGACCTCAGTGTCCAGGTAGAATGATGGGGGTGGAGATGCTCCTTCTCTTTGTCTTGGCATCTACTCTGTTCTCTCATCATCTACTTGGTAAGGGGTCTGAGACTCCAGGAGCAGTTGCATCATGATTGGGCCTAGGGGAAAGCAACTCTGTGGAAGAAGAGGTAACTTCTTAAAGGAAGTCGGAAATGCCCAGAACAAAGTGTCAGCAAAATGGACAATGACCTTTCTCCCCTCTCGTCCCCCCGCCAGTTTATCATAAAGAGGCTAAAATTGAAGTGCCTTCCTGTAACAAAAGCCATTTTCACAAGTGTGGAGCTCAGACTGTGGCATTTCTATGTTCTTTTTCTGTCTGGTCTTTTACTCTGCTGCTCCTGCTGTCTTTCCATTTAACAGCTATTTGAAGCCTACTTGTATTTCTGACCCGAGGGATATCGGCATCATCATCTTAAACAACAACAATACCTATTTATTAACCGTCTTATAACCACTGCCCCAAGGCAATTTACACATAAAACAACTAAAAATAGTTAAAAGCGTAAAAACAACAAATGCATTTGAAATGAGACTAAAATCCTAACAAGCAGACATTGGTGGTAAAGGCCAATTTACCCACCTGAGAATGCCTGTCTAATATGCAGCTAGGCAGCAGCACTGGGCTTCTTCTGCCTATAAATGCCAGGATCACATGTGGAAGGCCCAGCAGGTTCTCCTTCAACCTGGCAGGCAGGTTCAAAATATACCTAGTGAATGCTATTATCTTCATATCCCCACACCTATTTGAGAATAACACATCAAACCTCAGAAGAATCTTATGAATAGAAAACCCAGCTCTGCAGAATCTATAAAGTCCTCTCAGCTGCTGTTGGGCCAGAAAGTTAGAATTCTGCCTGTAGCATTTTGCCAAGGCATTAATGTACCTTGCAGCCATGCTGACAGTTACCGTTGGAAGAAATCCATTAAATCAGATTTGCCTTTGCCCTATGCCTCAAGGCCCCAGCCTTGGTTACTGACAAAAAACCTGCAAATTTCAGCCTAAAAACAAAAGCTACTTTTGATAGGGCCTCATAACTGTTGTGGCAGCATTTCTTCTTTATGATTCTGCCAAAAGACTTCAGCCATTCTACAGATCTAGTGTTGCCATCACTTCACAACTGTATCAAACTGCTTATATTTTAGGAACTCTGCCCATAATAGGTAGGGAGGGTATTGTTACTGAGTCGTGGGCAGAGCCACAGGTTTAGTATCCTTTGGATAAGAGGGCACTGCAAACTTAAGATGTCTTTGACGCTTTGGGGGAAAGGCCATAGTTCAGTGGTAGAACATTTGCCCTGTATGAAGAAAATCCAGTCCCCAGCATCTCCAGACAGGGCTTGGGGGGTGGGGAACCCTGTCCAAAATCCTGGAGAGCTGCTACTAGTCAGTGTAGATTATATTGAGCTAGACGGAACAATGATTTGCCTCAGTATATGGCAGCTTCCTATGTTCCTTATTCAGATATATGAGCAGAGCACAGTGAATGCAAGTCCCACTCCTATAAGTGGACCACACAGCCTTAAGCATCTCCCCTCACAGAATATCATTGAGGGTATCATGGTTGCAGTAAGTCCTGTGACATCCAACTCATTTGCTCTACTTAAGCAGCAAATTACCTGGCTGTCCATAATTCGCTGGGTTAAAAGATAAAACTTCACCACAAAACTGGGAGTAGGGAGGGAGTTTCCTTCTTGAAATGGTTACTTATAATATGGATATGGAGCTTTATTTGTTGTCTCTCTCCAGCTTTGCTGCCCCATTGCAAATGACTATCTGTTTAGATCAGACGTGTCTGACTTGTGGCCTTCCAGATATTGCTGAACTAGCTCAGTTGTTTAGAGTGTGGTGCCAAGGTTGCAAGTTCGATCCCTGCATAGGATACTTGCATATTCATGCATTGCAGGCGGGGGTTGGAATAGATGATCCTCAGGGTCCCTTCCAACTGTACAGTTCTATGATTCTGCATCATTGCTGGTTGCCGCTGATGGAGAGCCACGGGTTAGCCACCCCTGTTTCAGATATTAGTTCGGCAAGTGTACCTGCACTTTTCTGGAATCAAACTTATATCCGCAACAGAAAGGCAAATGGCAGTCTGTTTCCATTTTTTCTCTGAGACTGAAGCCTTTTCCAAAATCATTGAAACAGTGTACATATGAGTCAATACTGATGAGGATGCTGGAGTAGTTGGCAAACTTTAACTGGGTTGAATTATAAAAGTTACCCAATTAATAGGTCTGATTAGTTTATTATATCATTAATCACAGATGGTCTTCATCTTAATTGGAGCAGTCGCTGAAAAGCTGTTCGGCACTGATTTTGTGGTAACCTGTCTGTGGTCTCCATACAGATGTTGTCATGTGTAAGAAGGTGTCAGGTGACCACAAACAATAATGCATGTTCCCCTCTACATTGTGGGTGGGGTTTGCCCCACATACGCTCCAAATCAGGCATCCTGACTCTAGCAGTGGTCTGAATCAGAAGCTGCTGCAGTATCAGATGGGTCAGGTTCAGAGCTCAGAGCCGCAGGCTCTATAAGGGGGGACCTGCAGGCTCTATAAGGCCAGAGCTCAGGTCCTCACATGAACCTTCTCTTCAGCCTGAAGAACCGGATGCTTCTCACTGTACATCACCAGCCTGCAGAATGCTGGAAGAGTGCCCATCCTTAGACCTGAGGGCTGGTCCTTTGAAGTTCTGAAGTTCTCTGCAAGGGGGTGGAATCTGGACAAAGTAATCTGGAAATAGAGGCTTAAAAAGCTGCAGTCTGCTCCCATCCTTTGTCAGAACCTGTTGCTCACATGGAGCTATCCATGGTCTGGGAACTTTCTCCATGGGATCCAGCATTAGGCTAGGCCACAATTGTCCCCACTCCAAAAGAGAAAACAGATATAAAGTTAATATTGAAGTTTGAAAGAGAAGTGTTAAAATGACAGGGAGGTGAGATGGACCACAGAGCAGGAAATGGCTAGAATGCAATCTATAAAATGGTGAATAAATCAATACAGGCCAAAATGTAGTCTGACTGGAATAGCTCTCAAAAATGTGTATTAAAAGCTTCTTTACACAGGTTATTCTAAATTTAGCCTCTACTTTTGCTTTATCAGTGCTTCCAGACAACCTGTTCACTGAATATTCGTCCTGATATTTTTTTTGTTTGCAGGGAAGCAGGATGTTGCTGTCTGTTTAATGTTTGATCTGTTTGTGAAGAGGTTAGATGACATTGTGTCAAGTGTTATCCCACACTTTTCAAGGCATTTTCCTGTCACTTTCCTTATCACAAGAAGTCTGATCTTTTAGGGAAGCAGGTTTGTTGCAAATCACCTCCCAAACAACTATAACTGAATTTGCCAATTGAGCCCGACACGAAATCAGCAGCAGTTAGGATGTGCCCCAATCTCCATATCAACAACAGCATGCATATATATATATATATATATATATATATATATATATATATATAGTGTACACTGCTCAGAAAGCTCTTTGATTAAGCAATGTATAAATCTTACAAATAAATATTGATGAAAGCAATGGATTAGAAAGTATGTTTAAATCTCATTTATGCCAGTGATGTGCCACGAGAAGTAGTTGAACCAATCATTAACTCATGTTGCAACTTGCTTTTTGAGAGCTTTGGATCTATTTTACTATTGTTTCAGCTCAAAAACTAGGGCAAGTTAGTGGCTGACCTAAAATATCGACCTAGAACTGCCACTCTGAATGGGCAATGGAAGAATGAGAGGGGCTGGCCAGCCCTTATTTTCTAACTGTTTGTCTGCATGTCTGAACTTGACTTATGAGCATTTTGATTGTACAACATATGCCTTTAGTATCTGCAGCCTTGGCAGTATGCAAATGAAATCACGATTGCTTATAAACTTCTGGATGAAAACACAGTGGGCATGGGGGGCATGGTGGACTATAGTATATGCTGCACCTTGGAGCACATGTAAAATTAAGTGGGTTAGCAAAATAGCACAACCCCCTCCAACCTCCCAAAGCACACCTTTTCACTGCTGCTAACAGTGGAATTTTATATGACATTGTCCCTAAGCAGACCATGCCATGACTCAATCGCCATCTACTGCAAAATCCCATAGCCTTCAATGAAGCTCCTCAGAAACAAAAAACAAAACAAAACTTGAGGACTGCGCCTCTAATTGCCCTTTTCTGCTGTGCAGCTTGCAAACAGAAGGGCTGGGAAATGCAAGGAGTTATTGTCATGGTCATTATTGCTAATTTGTCAGGCTGTCATTCTCTGGCCTATGGAACAGTCACAACAATAGCAAGCGGCTCCCCACCCTCCTGTTCTTTTTTAAATACATGCCTCAAATGAAAGGAAACAGCAATTGCTTGTGGATTGGCTCTTTATTATTACTATCTCGTGCCGGATTTCACCTGCTGCTGAGCTGTGGCTATTTCATTCCAGCCGGGGAGCTCTACCCATCTCTAAAAATCAAGGCGTGCTGTGAAAGCACTGTCTAAGCCTCCAACCGGGCAGGGTCTGTCTGTCGCCTGCCTCTTTATATTGCCTGCATCTTCTTGCTAATAACTTATTGAGTGCCTCAGATTTTCTGGTGTGTTGACCTTATGCATGATTCAGGTTGCCAGAGGCACAATAATACGATGTGCGGCGGCAGCTTTGGCCCAGCTCTTTTCCTGCCCTAGTTTCCATTGTGTGTGTGTGTGTGTGTGTGTGTGTGTGTGTGTGTGTGTGTGTGTAGTATTCCAGGCTCCTACAAATCCAGATCTGGTTTTGGGGCCTGCCTTCTTCTTCTTCTCCTCTCTCTCTCTCTCTCTCTCTCTCTCTCTTGCATCTCTGCCTTTTTCTCCCTCTCTCTCTCCCTCCTCCCAACCTCTCTTCACTGTACTCTCAGGGGGATCTCACTCAGCACTGCTGCAGCATCACTAACAACCTCAATCCAGGAGACCGGGAAAGAGAGGCGGAAGGGGGAGGAAAAGCTGAATGAATGGGCATCGCATCAGTGATCATTATGGGGAGAACGGTGGCTGCTGCATAAAGAGGATTTTCTTTCTTTCCTTTTTTTATTTTAAAGGAGGGGGGGTGGGAAAGGGAAGAAGACAAGGAAAAGAAGAAAGACCTGCCACAGCAATTAAGCCAGGCTTCATCGCAAAGCTTTCTTTGGACAAGTACTCCATGGCAAGGGGGAGCGTCTGCCAGGGCATCAGCTGTTGTCCCTTCCATTGACACCCAGGTGAGTCCAGCATTGTGCCGGTGGAAGAAAAAGCAGCTGTATAGGGCCCTAACCAATGGCACGAGTGCCTTGGGGAGTGCTGGCTTTCAACAATGAAGTGTGAAATGGAGAGACGCTACTGTTATTTGCTGTACTCGCTATTTCAAGTGAGATGGATAGGATGTTTGTGTTTTGTGTTTTTGTGTGTGTGTATGCGGAGGATACCTCTTTTGTGCAACACCCCCAAATGCCAGCGATTGTTTTGCTTCTGTCAATACAGAGCCCCAGCCAGCCTTGGCAATTCTCTTGGTTACTCCACAGTTCTTAAGACCTTGAAATGTACCTGCTTGTGCTTTTGGTACCTGGTACCTGGTTCCTGATACGAGGGCTGGGGGAAGAGAATGTTAATTGCCATCAACAGTGTGTCTCTCTCTGTGTGTTTTTGTAGTGGTTACATATAGTGTTAAGGAAAAGGGAGCCATTGAATGTGATTGTACTTGGCAGCAGCATTCGAGTGTTCTGTGTTGCTATTGATTTTATGCGTCACAGAGTCAGATACCATGGTGATGGGCAGCAGCGAGGTGGGTGGGTGGTTCATATTTGGGCCCACTAAGTTAGCCCCCGGTAACATCCCAAAAAGACAGGCAGGCATGACTGAGGACAACTGGTTTCATTCTGCTGTTGGGAGGTGGCAGAGAGTGTCTGAATAGCCCGAGCTGTGTTTTGACATCATAAGGAATAGGGTGAGAGAGAGTCCTTTTGGAGGAGACCTAATGATGGATTTATAGGTTTGTTGAAGAGATTTATATCCTGCATTGCCATGAAGGTGTCCAAGGTGGTTAACAATGATGTGAAATCCAACCAAACATGATAACGAGGAACAAAGGCTGAGGGTGAAATCACTTTAAACTAACCATTTATAGACAGAAAAATGAATAAAAAGCCAGGTCAATTACCTGCCTGAATGTAGAAGCATTTGTTTCTGGGGGTTGGGAGGAGATGTGCTGCGTAGCTGGAGAAAACTTAGGATATTTGCCAACTCACATGGCTGAGACTCATGTTCGAAGCCTTGTTCCGATTTCCTTGGTTGTACTCTGCAGTCTTCCTGAAGCACACTCCAGGAAGACGCTGTGCTCTTAAGCACTGTATATTAGTGTTTTGCATAAACTATTGAGCATATATCTGTGTTATGTGTCTAAAAACAAACATTGAGGGGTGTGTGTGCATGCAAACTACACTTGACATCTGTGACATGTAATATTCCTGGATGCATGTCTATGTGTGTGTGTCTACATGATGACTAGCTGAGCATGTGGTGGTTTACTCGTGTGCTGAAATGTGATGAGCAATGCTGCATGTTCTATGTGTGCGCGTTTTTGTGTGCACGCACGGGAGTTGCAGTGGGGGAGTGTGCCACCTGTGTCGAGCAGACCTTTGTCAGCCGGCGGCAGTTCCACACCTTGTAGCAGTGTGGAGTGGGAGGGTATAAAGCCGGGCTGTGGAATAATGGTAGATGGCGGTTCTCATCAATACGTTTCACAAATGTTTCCTTTAAATTTAGCATGCAGGTGGGAAGGTGGGGAAGGGAGGGCTGCTTTCCAAAAGGAGGAAGGAAATGCTACTGTTTTACTAACTCCCACTTCAGGTGTTCTGCTGGTAAAAGTAGACATTGATAAGAAATTGGGAAGGATCGGAGGGGGCGGGTGCATCCCTGTGCTTCCATTCTAGCTGTGACCTTGGAAGCACATGCCAGTCATGCAGCCTTAAGTGGGGCTTCAGGAGGTGGTATGGAAAGCAAGTGTGGGGCTGTAAAGGCAGAGCAGGGCAGAAGTGTAAATTCACTAAGGGAAGGAGCTTCCTTCAAGGGTTAACAGAGAGGGGGTCCAGGTCAGATTTGAGGCAATTAACTGTGGAGTTTCTCTGTTGACATTCCATTTTCCGGATCTCTCTGTTTTTCTCCCATACTACGGGGCTCATGTTTCAGTACAGATTGCAGCCTTCTCTCCACACTGCAAAATGTGTGATCATGGTACTTGTTGCCTGCAGAGTCCCAGTTTGCATGCTGAAGCAACTAACAGGGACAGCATTATACCACTCATCTATTTTCCCCCTTTTATTTTTTTGGATTACGTTTCCGGTTAGAGCTTCCATTGGATTTTCTCTGAGAATTTGCAGCAACAGGGAATGCATGCTGGGGCACTAGGAGATCAGCAGGGGGTGCTGTGGGGTAAAGTGCTAATCTCGTCAAAAAGAGATCGAAAGTATTCTGATGACTGAGAGACAGAGTCTTGTAGATGTGGGTAGATGTGAGTATAAATCTATGTTGGATAATCTCTTAGCATCTTAGTCCACATAGATCTACGGTTCCTGTTCTTTGTTGTCTCTCTGTTTTCTTGTGGTATCTCTGTAAGAAAAGGCAGGTGATCCCTTTGCTGGTGAACAGAGATCATACCTTGACAAAAAAGCCAAACTCTACCAACATGGAAACATTGCAAATTTGTGGGAAATGTGTATTTAAAATGGTGCCTCTATTACTTCATTCTAGAGCAGATGCTGCTGAACTACAACTCCCATCAGCCACAGCAAAAGTTGACTAATGGCCAAGGATGATGGGAGTTGTAGTTCTTCAACATCTGGAAGGCCACAGGTTCCCTTCTCATGTCCTCCACAGGGGGCAAAAGATGCATGGGGGAGAACAGAGAAGCAATTTATCCAAGGTTACACTGAGTCAGTTCATACAACTATTGTAAACATGTGGCCTGAATGAAGTATGTGGCCTGGATTTGGCACATGGTGAAGGAAGGAGCCCCCATTCACTGCCTTGCAACAATGGCTTTTTCATTATTTTGTTACAAACTCCTTTCCCAGCACTCGGTAGCATTTTACAACAACCCTGGGGCTTAGGTTAGGCTGATTGAGTTGTTCGTGGTGACCGAGTGAGATTCAGAGCTGAGTGGGGATTTGAACTTGGCTTGCAACATCTAAATCCCACACTCTGTCCACTGTACCATACTAGCATTCTGGTCCAGAAATGAGTTTGAGCTTGACCGTCAAAGTAATATGATCCCCCTAGGATCTCCCTCAGTTGGGGAATCATAGGAAGCTGCCTTGAATTGTGTCAGACCAGTGTGTTGCACAAAAATAATGATCCCAGTATATTCACTGATTAAGGAAAACTTGGCAAACTATCTTAATGATAAAACTTACACATGACGGAAACACATACGTGCTAAATAATCAAGGAAATAAATTTATAGAGAGGTTGGCCTTGTTTTTACATTTCTGGAATGACAAAATAAATGACAACATTTTCCCTTTAAATTTTATTGGTATTATTGTAGGGGAGTTGTTATGTTGCCTTTCTTCCCTCTTCAAATGTCATTTCCTTTTCTCTCTTTTATTTCATTTGTTTTCTCCTTTTTTGTATGAGAAGCCAGGTTATTTGATGTATAATTGTTTTTGCTACATATTGTCACAACATAATATTAATAAAATTTATTTATTTTATTTGTTTTATTTTTTAAAAATGTGTCAGACAGTTGGTCCATCTAGTTCACTATGATCTATGTTAATTTTTAGCAGCTTTCCAGGGTTTCAGGTCAGAGTTTCTCCTAGCCCCACCTGGATACAGCAGGGATTGAACCCTGGACCTTCTGCATGTAAAGCAGATGTTCTACCATTGAGCTACAACTCTTCCTCTTATAGTCAAATAGTAATATCATATCCAAATTACCAGTAGGCCTGCACATGAGTAACATGGGTGTGAAGTGTGCTACAATAGAGCACCCCACCCACATATGATTCACTTCCCAGGTCTGATTTCATGTTCCATGTATAATTAGGTCCTGCAGTTCATTGGGTGAATTCTCCTCCACCACCCCTGGGATTAATAATCAAAACTCACCCAGCCCCAAACAAAAATCCTTCAATTGATTTTTTTTAAAATATATAGTTAGCATATAGTATCATAATGCAAATCTCAATATGCATACATGCAAGTGAAGGCAATAGGTTTATCTTTACTCCAGTTGCCACTTTGGATTATTTACTTATCACCTGTACTTTGCCAGGCACTACAGAGAAAATGTAGGAATGAGATTGTGATAGTTCAGAAGGCAGGCTCTCTCTCTCTCTCCCCGCCCCTGCACCATCCCTTACCAAGTATTTATTTATTCTGTTTTTTGGGGGAGTTTTATATACCACCCTTCATAAAACACGATCCTAGGGGGATGAACTGCATGTATTTGCAGATCCCTTTGAAAACCGATAAAGCAAAATGTATGGCACCCTGTGTGTGTGTGTGAGAGAGAGAGAAAGAGATACTTCAAATGATAATGCTTGGCAGTTTGGGAACAGAGTGCCTCCTGTGTTGGTCTCCTTGATAATGATCCAGACTGTGTGAAGCATGAGATCTTTTCCACATCTGGAACCAGCTGCTGTAAATTAGCAACGTTCCATTAACTTCAGGGGATTTATGCAGGTATACAAAAGATAGATCATTTGTCCTCTAACTCCACGGGTACATTTTGTGCGGAACATACCAAGCCCTTCATGTCTCTGAAATGTAGCCTTTAAAATGAACAAATTGGCAGAGGAGTTTTAAGCGAAACTCGTTTCTTGCGCAGAGTGCCTTGTGCTGCGAGCCTTGTGTGCCTCTGCAGGGGTCAGGGTGCCAAAACGGCATTTCAGAAATGAGGGATGCTGTGGCACTTTGCTGTCTGTTCTTTTTTCCTTCTATGGCCTTGTAATGATCTAAAAATAAAGGGGTGAAACCTGTTTAAAATAAGAGGCACATTTCCAAAATAGGGAGTGTTTGGCAAGCTATACAGATGGAAGGAGCAAAAACAGAACCTGCATATCAAAAGCATTTGGCTGATGGATCAAGCTCAAATCTAAGACACACAAAAAATAACCAAGAACCATAAAAATCCAGCAAATTTTACTCAATTGGTTTATCATACATAAAACATATAAAAGTGCAGTATACAAAACATATGAAATTTTCCAACACACTAATAAAATACATATACTTGTTATAAGCCGGAGAATGATTTAACTAGCCAGCCACAGCTTAAGCAGATTACAATTCAGACTGCCAAATGTGTTTTGACTGTTTGGTCTTCTTCAGTGACAAATCATAACACTTGAGGCTGCTCTTGAATGGGTTCTGATTGAATTTTATTTCAGGTTTGTTTACATCGGGGTTCATGTTCTTAAAAATGAAAATATTCAATGACTGCATATATTAAGTTTTGCTTGCCTTCTCCTCTTATAAACATTTTCCAGGTAAGAGGAGCACATGATGACTCAACAGTTGCTTTTTGCTTTTTTGAAATACTAATGATGAGAAATCTCCCAGTCATTAGACAATTACGGGTTGGACAAGAAATTATTTAGCTTTAATCCCAGATATCTACTGCAAAATGTAAAGTAAAGGTAAAGAGACCCCTGACCATTAGGTCCAGTTGTGACCGACTCTGGGGTTGCGGTGCTCATCTGGCTTTATTGGCCGAGGGAGCTGGATTACAGCTTCTGGGTCATGTGGCCAGCATGACTAAGCCTCTTCTGGCGAGCCAGAGCAGCACAAAGAAACGCCGTTTACCTTTCCGCTGGTGCAATACCTATTTATCTACTTGTACTTTGAGGTGCTTTCAAACTGCTAGGTTGGCAGGAGCAGGGACCGAGCAACGGGAACTCACCCCATCGTGGGGATTCGAACCGCCAACCTTCTGATCGGCAAGTCCTAGGCTCTGTGGTTTAACCCACAGCACCACCCACGTCCCAGACTAAAGTAACCCATATTATTTAATTATTTTACCTTCTCTGTCCAGGCTCAAGCCCCAGTATTACAAATTTACTCTAGCTATGGTAGGATACTTGGTGTTGACATAGACGTAACTAAAGTGGCATCTTACTTGAGGCAAGTTGGCCTGGTCCATCTCATCCTGTCTCATTGCGTGTCTGCTGCCATTGGGTAGAAAACTATTTCAGTTCTTCCTTAAAATCTTAGGCACATGGTGTTTAAAAAGCATAGAGGAAGGCAGGGATTCCATTTAGGATTTTGGCTATAGGATGTGAGACACACAAAAGATTTCAGTGCAGAGGAGGGAAAGATGTCTCAAGGCCCTTGGATGCAAGGTTAAATGGATGCAGGTTTAAATAGCACAAGGGAGATTTGCAACAAAAAGTTGCCACTTACCACTGGAGTTTGCTATTAGAGGGAATAATATGTTCATTTTTTAAAAGCAGCACATTCCAGGCCACAGTCTGAAAGCATGTAATGCAGTGACCTTGCTGGGTATGTTGAGTCTTAATGGAAGACACCAGGGTCTTCTATGTAAGCTCCCTTGATATATTTAAAAATGTTTTGGGTGTTATCCGGCAGTTAAGACAGTGCAGCATTTTTTTTATCTGTGTAACGTAACTCCCCTGCCCTTTCCACACTCCATACATTGCCCTATATCTGCTCTCCAGGCTTGGGGGAACTCCTGGAGCAGATTTAGAGGACTTGCAGTGGGGTTACAGGTCTTGGGAGAGGAGAGGAGGAACTTACACTATGCAGCTCAAAGTCATTCTGCTCATCTCACTGTTTAGTTAGGTACCACCCTTACACAAATAATTAAAATAATTTTTAAATCTCATAATAGATAGCACAGGGCAATCAGCACAGGGCAAAAAGGTCACCATTTTCTTAAAAAGCAAATAGATCTGTACCTCTTGCCTGCTCATCTGGTATCTGGGTCCGGTTAATTGTTTGTAACACATTCACTTTAGTTGTAGTACCAATGTGATGGCCAGCTATTGGAGCTTCTGAGTAACAGTTGTGTGTGGTTTTAGGCAGGAGGGTTGAGGTATGTGTCTGCTCGCTGTTCTTCTGAAATGGAATGTGGGTGTCTCATTTCTATCTCTCTATTACATAACCTCTTCAACTCACTTTGTGCCTTACAGTTGATTTGTGCATTATTGCCGTGCCACATCTGGTGAGAATGGCTGTTCCAGTAATGGGCTATTCACTGTGCATGTACACAACGTTTTGAGGATGTAGCCTTAGCAATGGGCAGTCTTGCTCCACAAGTCATTCCATAACCTCATCAGTCCAACCGTAGAAGTGCACCAGGTGGGAGGCCACAGATCTCAGGGAGGACACAGGTCTCAGGAGAAGTGCCTGACTTCAGGGGTTGACCCATAGAAAATCGAGTTCTCCAGAACCTGGTAGAGCTTTGCGGAGGTGGGCAGGAAACTGAGGCTTTAGAAGCCTCAGATCACTTTCAACTGGGAACTCTCCATGGTGCTGCAACAACCAACCTGCCTTGCCGCCTTGTCCTTTGGCCTCTGCAAGACCAGAACAGGACATTCCACTTAGCATCTGTGCAAGCATTTTATGGGACAGTGCTAGCAGCTGCTCTCCCTCAGCTTATGATGCTTTGGATTCATTCCATTGCTCTGGGCATGCAGCCGCCATTATGATCCATCCCAAATCCTTATTATCAGTTGGTGTAGTGATTCATAAAATCAGAGTAGCCTTGCTGTTTGAAAAATGTTTAGCCCAATAAGCAGCAGCAGTGATCGTTTTCCCTTTTAAGGACTGTCCAAACAAAACCCTATGATCATTCTGATGGATGTTAGCAAAAGTTAATTCTTCTTATATCTTGGCATATTCTTCCAGATACCAAGAACAATAAAATTGCTTTATTTTTCAGTCAAAGACGATTGTGCGGCAGGTTTAGAAGTAAGCACTCTATGTACTCTGTAAATTGCCTGCAATCAGGCATCTACTGAGCACTGATTTTTAGCTTGTTTTTCTCAAGGACAAATAGCCAAAGTTCAGTATGTGTGCACGTGTGTTGTTTTGCTGTCTCAACATGCATGAAATGATATTGAGGTGGAATTGCTGGAGCACTTTCCTAATCCAGTAAGGAACCAGTGGAAAGCAGGTCATCCTTGGTATCTATGTGAACTTAACTCAGAAGTTCTTTATTGCAGGTAATATAGCACAATAGTTCTCTTAAAATTGTGCTCACATTTACTTTTTGGATCCAATTCAAAGTGCTGCCTTTTATCTACCTTGTATGGATTCTGTTCTTGCTGGCTTTGAGTAAATTCTTCACTGTAGTTGTAGTCAGCAAAGGCCATTCCATCCACTTTCCCTAGATAAAAATACCAAGGTGTTGGAGGGACACAATGTTCCCTATAGCATGCATTTAATTCTGGACTTATGACAGACTTGTGGAAAAGGGACCTTTGTTCACTGAAAGTCAAAGTGAGGAATCTTACTTTCTAGAACAGAATCCAGTGTCTTCTAGAGAATCACTGATAATGTTGTTTTTAAAGAGCAAGGTTAAGAACGTAGGAAGTTGCCTTACACCAAGTTAAAGCATTGGTGCATCTTACACTGTATCATCTATACCAGGCTTCCCCAACCTGGAGCCCCCCTGTTTTGAACTAGGGCTGATGAGTCATGTAGTTTAAAACTTCTGAGGGGCAGCATGTTGGGAAAAGATGATCTAAAAGGACTTAGGGAAGTCTCCACAGCAGGAGTCTTTCACAGTCATACCTGGAAATACCAGAGATTATCATTACTGATTTATATAACAGTATTTATCAAACTTGGGTCGCCATCTGTTTTTGGACTACAATGCCCAGCATCCCTAGCTAGCCAGACAAATGGTCGGGGATTATGGGAGTTGTAGTCCAAGTTTTGAAAAACACTGATATTCCACTTATATGTCGTAATGGCTTCTGTTTGCAAGCTTAAACTCAATTATAAAACTCATGCATAATTAAAACACACAATAAAGCAATGCCATCAAAACATTAAAAGCATCCGTATTTAAAATATGCAATAAAATAAGCTTATTAAAAAGCATAACAATTAACTAGTTTTAAAAGCAAATAAAACAACTGGATCATAAGTGCAAGTTCAAGTGGAAGGAATCAGTCTTCAAGAGCCAGCAGAATGCCAATAGTGATGGTGCGACTCATATTTCAGCAGGGAGCACATTCCACAACATTGGTGCCACCACCATGTTACCACACACCAATAATCATCAAGCTATGGCAAAACTGGCCAGGTTCCATTTGCCAGTCATAATGCCCTTGCTGGGCAGTGGAAGGGATTGATACTGGAACCTTATGCATTCACAGTGTGTGCTTTACCACTAAACTATGGCTCTATCTCAGGTTTCTGGGGTGGACCTAAGCACAGAAAATATGAAATAGAATGGTTCAGCAGCAACTAAAGGCATTCAGAAATAACGTAGAATATGTTAGATACACATATTCAATGTGCCTGATAACAAAATCTTCTGCCTGGAAACAGCCTAACATTCTGATCCTATGTCTGCTTATAGAGAAATCCCACTGATATCTGTATAACGCTAAGTATAGTTGCAGTTAGAGATGTAAGAAGACATCTTTCTTCATTCCACCCCATATTTGTCACATGCAGTGCAGTTTCCATTCTGCTGCAGTTTGGCTTCCATCAAAAACTGCAATATTTGTCTAGCTGTCCAGTATGTAGGAATTTTATGTAATTAAAGACAGTTAATTGTGTTGTTACATTATTCCATGGCATTTTATTTATTTCATTTATATGCCACCTCTCCAATGAATTCAAGGTGGCATATATACATCTCCTGCTCTCCATTTTATTCTCGCAGCAACCCTGTGAGGTAGGTTAGGCTGAGAGTGAGTGACTGGTCCAAAGTCACCCAGCAAACTTCGTGACTGTGTGGGGATTCAATCCCTTGTCTCCCAGGTCCTAGTCCAGTACTCTAACCGCTACACCACACTGGCTACATTCATTTCAATGTAAAGGAAACACTTTCCAGTGACTGGAAACAATTTCCAATGCAATTGGGGGGAAATGTCAACAATTACATATTTGTGAACTGAAAACAGTTCTAGACATGAAATAAGCAAACATCAGCAATTTACACTCCTGTTTCCCTTTTTATCAGAAGTCAACAGCATTCCTAGTTGCAACCTAATACTCCCATAGTGTTCAATTTTACCATTTCATCCTCTGATACTACCAACACCTATGAGCCTGGCTTTTTACTTAAATGCCAATTTTGCAATGGCCCATTAATATAAAGTTCGCATTTGGCTGGTTGTTTCTAGGAAGTCAGTCCCTCCTGCAACTAAATGTTGTCATTTTGCAGCGTGTTATTTGCATTTTATGCTTCGTAAATGCTGTTTCAGAGTTTTATTTTTTAACTCAGCTGGATGCCTCCACAGATAACATCTCTTCTTGCTGGAACTGAAAGGATATGTGCAAAGTCTCATGAATGTCATGTCTAGGTTTGCACAGTGCATCAAAGAAAACAATTAGAGAGCCCAAGTTCCAAACCTTATAGAGGAAGAGCTCAGAGTAGACCTAAAGTTATGTTTCTTATTGAGTTCTTACTTAGGCAAGCTCCTCTCAGCTTGGGGAAAGTTGGGTTAAGTTTAGTAGCTCATTCATTTTTGCGAAAAGACTTAAACATGGGTAGGCAAACTAAGGCCTAGGGCCCGGATCCGGCCCAATCGCCTTCTAAATCTGGCTCGCAGACAGTCCAGGAATCAGCGTGTTTTTACATGAGTAGAATGTGTGCTTTTATTAAAAATGCATCTTATTTGTGGGGCATAGGAATTCGTTCATCCCCCAAAAATATAGTTCCCCCCCCAAGGTCTGAGGAAAAATGGACTGGCCCCCTGCTGAAAAAGTTTGCTGACCCCTGGACCTGAACAATTAGCATTATTGTGTGTGCATCTTCTGAGGAACTCAGAATGACTTACATGACGCAGACCTTCCCAGTATCCCTGTTTTCCAGGAACAGTCCTGGAATTACAAAACCCATCCTGGATTCTGATTTGATCCCAGAATTTCTCTCACCAGTGCTGCTGCTGCTGAGCTCAGGGAGAAGGATGAGCCAGCACTTAAACCAAGTGATGGTGGTGGCGGCGGCAGTAGTGGCAGCTATGAGAGAGCATCTTGTTGCCTCTCCATGGCTGCTGCTACCAGCCTCCTCCCTTGGGCAGCTCATAGCGGCTGCTGGAGAACAGTCAAGGAGGAGGAGAAGCTTCCCCCACCGAGGCCAAGTCCTGTGTGATGCTCCATGTGATGGGATGATGAGCTGCTTGTGCGTAAAATCGTAGTCCCTCAGAGTTTGTTCAAGTCCACAAACCTCTGTCTGTGACGGAGCCCCTCAGACATGGCTCCTCTAGTCACTGGCAGATTCCGACAGTGGCTGCTTTCGGAATCGCTTCCAACATAAAAGCTCCTTAACGGAAACACGTCTTCTGGACTCACGGCGTGACAGTTTCCAGCGAGGAGCGGGTCTCCCTATGGGAGGTCCAGAAACCTCCCCACTGTTCTCGCTGGAAGTGTCCCTGAGCCCTCCCTCTTGCTCGCTTTCCCTCAGAGACCCACCTCTCCCCCTGCTGGTTCCTGCTTCAGCTGCTGGGTCTCTCCCAACCTCCGTGAGCCCTTCCACCACCTGTCCCTCCGATGGCAGTTCCCTGACACTCCAGCTCTGATTCAGCAGTAAAGAGAGGGTTTTCATGGTGGAAGCTCCAGGGCAAAAACAAAGAAAGGAGGACTGGAACTCTCATTCAGATACTGGAGCATGACTCAGACCATTGGTCCTTCTAGCAAAGGGTTGCTTTCACTAACTGGTCTCTAGGATTTCAGCTGCTCTCTAGGATTTCAGAGAGGTCTCTCCCAGCCCTACCTGGAGATGCCAGGGATGGAACCTAGGACCTTCTGCACGCAACCCAGATGCTCTACCACTGAACCATGACTGGTCTGTATTGACCAGTTCAAGACTTGCTTAGCATCTATTAATACTGCAGCAAATACTGTCTTATGCTTTATCTCCTATCACCGTGTTGCAAATATTGAATAATATTGGAAGCAACTCTAGTTATGCATATTGTGCAATTTCATATTCTTAGCTCAGAGACATGTTGATGAAACAATATTTATGGAAAGAATCTCTTATCTGCCTTATAACCTCTTTCTTCCAATACCCTCTATGTTTGAAATAATTAAGGATCTAGTTGTGATCAACTTCCAGCACCAGGGCAAATCTCTGGCATACTGGATTAGTAACCAGGTCATATCTGTACTCCTCTTCCGGTGACGAAGCTATAGCCCAGGAGTTCAAAGCAATTACGTTTATATTCCCAAATGTGATAATGTTGCCTTGACATTTATGTTGAGCGGAATGAAAGCAATGAATTACACCCCTCTGGGGTATGGTGAACAGAAGGATGTGTATGAATTCTATACCTCTGTAGTCTGTATTGAGAAGGACAAAGTGTACAGAACAGTTGCTGTATGGCAATTGCAACCTGAGCAACTAGACAAAATAACAGAGCAGCATCAGTGCTAATCTCTTTACTTTTTTCAGTAGTATGTTTGGAACTTGGATGTCTTTGATCTGAGTACAATTGAAAGCTAATCATAAATATAATGATTCATAATTATATCACCTTATGAGAAGGCCTGTCCACCCCACACCTCAGCAATAAGGTTCAGGATTACTAACTCTAGCTAGTTGTCAAATGGAAAATGTTGGTGTAAAGTCATAACTTCAGTTGCTTAATTTAGTAGTGCTTGTCCATGAACCTTGTAATGTACAACTAAAAGTCCAGGATACCAAATAAGATTATTGATGTAATATAAATTCTGTAGGTCCATATCAATTTAAAAGGCTCACCCTTCCTTAAAAAGAGAGGGAGAGAGAGAGAGACTGCATAAATGGATTCAGAGTGAGATGAGGTGGAACATGGTGAAAACAATGAGAAAACTGGAATTCTGCAGTGATGAACTCTCACAAGCACCCTCCGTATATATGGAGAATAGCTAATTGTTTTGAGCAAATGGAAGGGACTAGCAGAAGGGAAACTTTGACTTGATCCAGGAGCATGATGCGGGTGTCATTGTGGCCTCAAGTAGCTGTCTGCAAGAACTTTCCAAAATAGTGTAGGCCTTAGTAACATCAAAGCCAAAAACGGGACTTGGCAACCCTTTGAACTTGCTGCAACAAATCTCCCAGGCATTTTGAGCATAAAACCACTCATCTCAGTGGCCACTTAAGTTCTGCTGTTTTGACCAGCCTGGCTGAAATGTCCAGTCTGTTCTGATTTTTGTAGGATCATTTTTGTTTTTTTCCACTACAGTCATCTAGTGAGACCCTCCTGGTGGTGCCACAGGTAATAAAAGTTCAACTGGCAGTCACTAGGAGTGAGCATTTTTGGTTGTGGCGCCTTTTTTATGGAACCAAAACTTGGTTAGGTATCATCCTTGATGGCTTTCTGCCACCTTCCTAAAAAAATTTTTAGTCAGTTATCTGATTGCAGCTGTGCTTTATTATATGTATGTGTGAGTGCTGTATTTATCTAATCTATCTATGTATCATGTACAGCACCTCATTTCAGTGAGAGATGATATTTAAATGTTTTTCAGAAATAAATGCTCTTCTTGTTAATTCAGGGGTAGCCAATGAGGTGCTTTCCAGAAGTTGTTGGGCAATGATTTCCATCATCCCTGACCATTGGCCATGATGTCTGAGGATGATGGGAGTTGTAGTCCAGCAACATCTGTGGAGGGATGTACCATGTTGTCTACCTAAGGGCTAGTTGTTGTTGTTTTCTGTCTCAGCAGAGTTGAAAAGGTGTGGTTGGTTGACTTAATGGCTCCTCCCAACATGGCTCTGCCAGTTCTTAGAATTAGCCATCATGATGACTGACCATTCAAATTTCCCAGGTTCCATCCCTTATATGCTCCATTGATAGATATAGACTCAGCTGCACTTGTGGCAGTGGTTGTTGTTGGACCAACCTGCTACACTAGCAGGCATCACCCTTCCTGGATTTATTGTCCAGCAGAGCAGCATTAGCAAGAAACAAAGCAGCACCCTGGGAGATATTTATAGCCTCCATAATGTTATTCCCTTGCCAAGCTATTACGGAAATAGGCTATAAGTATATCATAGGAGAAGAGATTTTAATGGCAATGTGTTGTTGTTGCTTTTGGCTTCTTGTTTTTAACCATAAGATTTGGAAGCTACATTTCCTTGCTAATGAGTTGCTTCATCCAATTAATATTTTGACCAAGCTGGCACCAGAAATGAGACTTAGGCTGGAATTACGTGTTTGGCAGTGAACCAAACCAAATGAGACTTAGGCTGGAACTTTGTGTTTGACAGATTTCCGACCCTGTCTTTGCTTTGCAGCAAGTGTGGGCAAATGTGTGAGCCTAACCCTTGCCCCACCCACCACTTATTTTCCTTTGCAACACCTCCCTCCAATTATTCCCCCACAAATGCTTTCATGAAAAGAAGTCAGAAGACAGTAGGCTGAAGGATCTTCCAGAAGAACTGTTTGGGGAATTTGAAGGATACAGTGGAGATGAGTCCAAGTGTGTGTGTGTGGAGGGTGAACTGCAATAAAGGAGTCTCAAACCATTTTGAGCACGTGAAATGCCTGAGAGACTTGTCTTTCAATGCAGCCATGATGCATTGATGCAGCAATGATGTCCCTCTACCTTATTTGGGGACCTGGCCAGATCAGAGTTTAAATTTAGCTAGCAGATAGTCATACAGTGCCCAGGAATAAGAGAAAATTAGGAATCCTTTCATACGGGCTTGCAAATAAGCTCACACAACTTGCTAGCCTGCAGGGTAAAGGGACTCCTGACCATTAGGGCCAGTCGCGGACAACTCTGGGGTTGCGGCGTTCATCTCGCTCTATAGGCCAAGGGAGCCAGCGTTTGTCCACAGACAGGTCATGTGGCCAGCATGACTAAGCTGCTTCTGGTGAACCAGAGCAGCACACAGATACGCCGTTTACCTTCCCGGTGGAGCGGTACCTATTTATCTACTAATAGTCAACATCAACATGGAAATGCAGACTGCTAGAGTCTTAGCAGGCTGGGGGGGGGGGAGATTGGTGAAGGGATGGAGCAATCTGTTGTTCCACTATCAGCCTGTTTGGTTTCAGTGCTGGTGACAAAGGAAGGGGCTCCTCTTCCTTGAGGGCAAGCATGAACACCAAGGGACCAGAAGAGAAGCAGATTGATTCTAGGCTACAAGACTACTTTACTTAAGGGGGTGGGGGATAGGTTTTTTTAATGCAATTGTAATAGAAAGAAAAGGCTGCTCTATTCTTAAATCTTGTTTATCATGCTTAACTACCTCTCCTTCAGGTTTGTCATCTCTGTTTTATTTGGATTCTAAGCCTTGAAGACATGGGCATTATTACTTCTGTGCTCTTTATAGCCCCATGTGTACTCTTAGTGGCATTTAATAAATATGGAATAGTAAAAGGAAGAAGAGATGATGGGGGACGGGGGCAACTGCAACTGCAAAAGTCTGAACTACTATAGTGTAATGGCTAAGAAAACTTGTTGCTGGAGGAGAAATCTTCTGTATCCAGGTGCGAATGTTTGGTGAGAACTCTCATAATGAGCTCTGTTAAGACTACAGAGGCGGTGGTTGGTTTGGTGGGAGTATCCCTGCAGTGGAAAATCCCTTGGGGTTGACACTTCAGTGGTCACCAGCACTATCCTGAGACACTGGTTTTGGCTCTGCAACCTGGTTGGATGCATGGTAGGAGAGTATGGAAAGAAGGCTACCTTGTGGGAAGAAAGTCCATGATAATAGCAGGCATAAGGCCACTGTAGGTCACATCACAGCAAACTCTGCCCTCAAACTCAGGCTTTGTCCATCTAACTTTTTGAGAGCTGGAAGAGGGGTCCCACTCATTTGTCATCTGGCACAGAGCCCCCTTTCCTTGGTTCTCGTAGTGTCCCATCACCTTTCCTTTGTTCTTTTAATGGCCTGTCAACCTTGTCAAGAAGCTAGCTTAATTAGCTTTTCACACTTGCTAGGATTATAGGTGTCTGGCACCCACAAATTCATAACAGTATGCTGATAACGTGTGAGGGAATGTGGATCAGAATCTGAATTCTGTTTTTGCCAAGCTGGGTTTACATTCATGATTGTATATGAGACCTTCCTTAGTTGGAAATGTGTTCCATTTCCTGCCCTTTTCTGAGCACCATCCCACACCTTTATGTAATGCAAAGGTCACTGCATCCCATAAGGTGATGAAACAACAGAACACTTGGCATTCTCAATCTTCCCCTTTTGTCATCATAGCTCTGCCCCTTCAGTTGGTTTGGTGGGGGCTAACCTGCACATGCTGTGTGCGTGACAGATCCCGCTGACACCTCATATTTTGACTGCTCCATTTTATTGTTCCTGTTGCTAAGAGATGCTGAAAGGCCATCCTCCTCCTTTTTTTCTGAGAAAGCAATGCCTTATTACCGTACTTGCTTTGGATATTTAATCTGTCTTGTTGTGATGAGTCAGCCTTCTTTGGGTACATAGACATACACTCCCCCCTCCCAGTTGACCGCTGTTCTGCATCCAGGTCGTAGAGCAAGCATGGGGAACTGTGGTCCTATAATCGTTGTTAGACTCCCATCAATTTCAGCCAGCAAAGCAAATGGTCAGGGATGATGGGAGTTGTAGTCCAGCAATATCTAGAGAACCACAGCTTCCATACCTCTCTCTTAGATGGTCTAATTCAGGGTAGACTTCAGACAATGGGACCTCTTAGTTACAATCTTTCTATATTTCGCAACGCCCATAAATGTAGTTTATGAATACTGGGTACTTCAGTTACCCTCACTTTGACTGAGTGCATGTTCGGATTGCAGCAAACAGGAAAAAATACATGACACTACCTTGGAACAGTTGTGCAAAGAACCAACTAGAGGTGAGGCAACCCTGGACTTAATCCTTAATCTAGCCTGGGAACTGTTGAGAGGTGTAAGTGTTGTTGACTTGGTGGGGAATATTGACCACATCTATCAGAGTCACCAGATATGTAAATGGAATGCTGCCTAGCAACACAGAAACAGTTAATTTCAAATGATTCTCAAAATTGAGGAGATTAGGTAAAGGAGATTAGATGAAAGGAAGAGTCAAGAGGGTAAAATCTCTTCAAGATGCTTGGAGGTTATTTAAAGACATGATGAGATAATAGAAGCTCAGCTAGAATGTATGTCACAAACTTGGGAAAGGACAGAGAGAGAACGAACTTCCAAGAGGATGCTAGCATGGTCAACAGGAACATAATCAAAGGCCCATCTATTCCTGCATTCTCAGAATTTCCAACTCTCCAGCAAGTGGCGTTTAGAGGTAAACCACCTCCGATACTTGATAGCGTTATCCTCCATGAATCTGTGTAACTCCTTTTTGAAGCTATCACATGTTGGTGGCCATCACTACATCTTGTGGGAGAGAATTCAGTTTAATTGTACTGAATTATATTCATTAAGTACTTAAGAATATGAGAGCCTTCTGGATCAAAATCATTCCTCCTAAAGCTTGGTTTCCCAACCCTTGATCATCTTAGTCACCCTTCTGTGCACACATTTCAGCTTATCAATATCCTTCTTAAATTGTGGTGCCCAGAATTGGACACAGTATTCCAGGTGTGTAGTGACCAAGGCAGAAGGTAACAAGAAATGAAATTCTAACAGGGGTCCTCAAACTATGGTCCAAGGGCCGCATCCGGCCCACCAAGGTTCTGGATCCGGCCCCCCTGCCGGTTGCAGAGCCTGCTGCTGACTCCCTCCCTCAAAGTCCGAGGAAGGGCAATGAAGTGGGCAGGCGACTTCGGTGCCGATTACTGAGCACGCTCAGCTGGACCCGCACATGCTCAGCATCCCTTGGCCAGGGAGGAGAGTGGACCAGTGCCCCTCCAAGTTGCAACTCTGGCTGGCACCAGGCACTTCCTCCTCCTCCTCCTTCTCCTCCCCCCTCTCCTGCCGTGGTGTCAGTGGAGGCCCCACCCCAGCCACTCTTGGCTTCCTGGAGCACCGGGGCAGAGCTGCAAGGAGCAGCAGCAGGCACGCAATGCCTGGGCCCGAGTCAGCATCAGCTGGGGACGAAGTGTGGCGGCAGGTAAACAGGGGGGCCAGACAGAGAGCCCTGCGCTCCGCCTTCCTCCCTCCCTGCTCAGAAAGCCTGCAAAGAACATTCTGGAAGGAGGAAAAGAAAGTTTGCAGGGGTGGAGTGGCAAGGAGGTCTCTCCTCCCCTATGATGGCAGCTGCCTCGTGTGGCCTGGAGGGAGGCATCAGTCAGCCTAGCAGACCAGACCTCCTCCTTCCACCTTCCTGAGGAGGAGGATCTGGGCCCTGGCTCTGCCTCTCTGCAGCTCTCGCCACCACACATTCATTCGCCTCTGTGCAGCCAGGAACCTGGAGGCGCCTAGCCAGGGGGAGGGGAGGCTGCTTTGCTGGGCTTGGTGCTGCCGCTGGGTGATCCAGCCTGCTCCTGGGCTGTGAGCGCGAGAGAGCCCTTCCCTCCCTCCCTCCCTCCCTCCAAGCCTTGCAGCAGCCAGATCCCCCCACCAGCAGTCTGGATCCTCTCCGCTCCTACATTCCTCCCATCCCCGGATCCGGACACATGGAACTGCTGTGCATGGAGGGGGTGATCTGGGCCAAGCGGGATCTGCAGCTGCTTAGGGACCGCCGTGTCCTACAGAACCTCCTGAGTCAGGAAGAGTGCTATAGCCTCCAGGTCTATTTCTGGTGTGTGCAGAAGGAGACCCAGCCCTCCATGCGGAAGATGTTGGCTTTTTGGATATTGGAGGTCTGTGCCAGGATCCTGTTCCTCCCCCTCCCCCTCATGCCCTCCCTGCATCATCCCTTCCACTCGCAGGATCAGATCCCGGCTTTCACAACACCCTGCCCCCCCTTGCTCTTTTTCCCACCGCCTGAGAGCCCCTTCCCTATTTTTCCATCCCGTGTTTCTTCTCTCTTTCTCCTCCTCCCTCTCTCATTCCTTCCTTCTTCTCTCCCTTCCTTTGCTTATTCAGGTCTGCTTTCTGCCTGGCTTTTCCCTCCTGTTGCTGACACTGTTCATGTGGGAACCCTGATTTACTTTTGTTAGATAAAGCTTGGAATATGACTTAAATATGAACAGCAACATAGGCTTTAGTTGGGGGAAGTTGTTAACAGGCGCAGCACTTTCCAGGATCACCTCCCACAAACACGCATTAAAAGTAACCTCCAAAAGCATACACCAGCCTGCTCTTTTTTATGTGCATTACAAATGTTTTGCACAAATATTTTTTCTATATACACACACACACACAATGTTTGTGCATATAACAATTTATAACAATTTATTATTTATACCCCGCCCATCTGGCTGGGTTTCCCCAGCCACTCTGGGAGGCTTCCAACCGAATATTAAAAACAATACAGCATCAGACATTAAAAACTTCCCTAAATATGTATGTCATTATTCAACATAAACTTATAAGTTTATGTTGATTAAAATTGTTCTTCATTTTAAATATTGTTTTGTTATTCCTGTTTTTTTGCACTACAAATAAAATATGTACAGTGTGCACAGGAATTCGTTCATATTTTTCCCAAACTATATAGTCCAGCCCTCAACAGTGTCTGAGGGACAGTGAACCAGCCCCCTGATTAAAAAGTTTGAGGACCCCTGTTCTAGTACTAACTGACAAATCAACAGCTCAGCAGAACAGAATGCTATGTGAGAGCTCTTAAATGACCAACAATTTCACAGTTAAATTATTTGAACAACAGAATGCACCTTACTAAAACTCCATAACGCCTTCATGTCAGGGATGGGAAAGGAGCCAATCTGACATGAATCTGTAAAATGGGTCATCACTGAAAAAAACAGATATTTATTTATGTACTTGATATATTATAAACCACAGCTCAAAGCAAGTAACAACGCATAAAATAAACAATACATAAATAAAAGGAAACAACCCCATTAAAATTCTATTAAAAAGCTATCAACTGAACAAATGACTGAATCAAATAATAATAGGCAACTTTTGTGAAAACTATCCAAGATAGTCTTCAGACAGGGTGTTCTAGAGCTTTGTTAGCTCAATTTCTTTCCCAGGTATCTTGATTGAATGCATTGCTAAAGACAGAATTAAGCAAAAATATTAGTGCTGGATCGCACCATCTAGCTCTGGTCCTGCATATGTTGTTGGTCTCCCATCAGCTCTAGTCACAATGTTCAATGATCAGGAATGGTTGGAGTTGTATTCCAACATATTCCCCATTTATGATATAGTCCAACATGGTGCTTCCCATAATGGCCAGCGCTGTGCCTCAGGGAAGTTATCAAGCAGAGAATTCTATGGGAATGTCAAAGATAAAGATAGAGGTGATTTAGTACAGGCTTCCTCAACCTTGGCCCTCCAGATGTTTTTGGCCTACAACTCCCATAGTCCCTAGCTAGCAGGACCAGTGGTCGGGGATGATGGGAATTGTAGTCTCAAAACATCTGGAGAGCCAAGGTTGAGGAAGCCTGATCGAGTAGATGCTATATACTTTGACTTCAGGAACCCTTCAACAGATTTCCTCACCAGAGACCTCTGAGTATACTTAGTAGTCATCCCATTAGTGGGAGAAGTCATATTGTGGGCTGGTAACTGATCAAAGGCCAGGAAGTAGAAATAAACAGTACAGTTTTCACAGAAGAGGGGAGCAAGTAGTGGATTCCACCAAGGAAACAATGCTACTGAATTTATTAAATTTTATAGAACTGTGATGAACAATGTAGTAGTCATAAGGTTAGTCATGAACAATTGTGGGTTACATCGAATTGTTCATGGTGAAAAACCAACTGAAGCAGACCACAACAAGTTCCAGGAAGGACCTTTCCCAGCTGGTTGAATGGGCAACCAAACAGCAAAAGAGCTTTGACATAAGTGAAAAGTGAAATCTCCCAATTTCAGACCTACGTTGATGGGTTGTGAACTGACTATGGCTGTCCTAGAATGAGAACTTGAGATTGCAGCAAATAACTTGATGTTAGACTAAATGTATCCATTCATATACTGCATTTATATAGCCACTCCCTAACAGGAATTCTCTGGGCAGCTCACAAAGGACATTGGTCTGAACCAGCAAGGATCTTAAGTTCTTAGTTTTAAGTAGCTCAGGACAAAAAATGGAAAACCATGCTAAAGAAAAATGTTCTTCCCACATAGTCCTGGCCTGCCTTCTCACATCCAGCAGCACATGCATTTCAGAAAATATGTACTGGCATTTTAGACATTGCTAGGAGGGAAAAAATGAAACCCAGATGGTTCCAAGTGATAACAGAAGGTGGTTGTAGAACCAATGGTGAAAGTTTGGACTGGTCCAGATGGTCCAGAGCCTTCAGTTGCAGAGACTCCCTAATATATTTATAGTGCAAACAGCATTTTAATAGGAAAGTGGTGTCATGGAGATGTCCTTCGTAGATCTGCAGGCTCAGCTGCTTATCCAGGACATGATCACAGAACAGCTTGCTACCAAAGATATGATTTCACTGATTAACAAGATACCCTTTTCAGTCCCAGTCACAGGTTTTCTGTTGTCACATTACAGACAGTTTACACATGGTAGAATTCAGAACCATCTCAGATTGCAAGAGGGGGCATTGCATTTTTGAATAGTCCTCCATATAAAAACACTGGCTCCATGTAGTAAACTTGCACATGGGTGGAAACTGTTCAGTGTAGTCCTCTCCTATGTCTGCTAATTTATTTCATGCCAAGGTAAGTCAATGCAGTGTTGCATCATCATCATCATCATCATTTTATTTGTATGCCGCCTTTCCATAGTTGAAACTATGCTCAAGGCGGCATACAACATGACAAGATTTACATAATTACTAACATAACAAAAGTCATAAACAATAAATAAAGCACATCAAAAGGTACACAACCAAATGGAAAACAATTTCCACATAAATCATAAAATCTAAAACTAAAAAATGCAACATTGATATCAATAACAATTTAAAATGACAGATAAAAAATAAAAACATTTTTTTTTTAAAAAAGGAGCCATTTCTGTCAAGCAGCAGCAGCAGCAGCAGCAGCAGCAGCAGTCCTTTATGGAGCCCTCCAGGCCCTGCCCCAAGCCAGGTGGAAAGAGGCAGACAGGACCCTTCAGGCTCAGCAGGCAGTCCTGATGCTTTGAGGGTGCTGCTCCACCAAATTCAGTCTGTCATCAGCCAGTTCCCACTTCCTGCCTTATTGCTTGCAACCAGTCCAGGGGAAGACATTGCCTGTCAGCTTCCTCCTAGTATTACCTTTGTAAACCTGAGAGAAGGATGGGAACCAAATTAGAATTAGTTGGCCTCCCTCTCATTGGCTCTGGCTTCACCTGCTGTTGGGTCTCTGTCAGGAGTCCAGGTTCCCAGGTTTTTTCCTTTAAAAGGGGGATTTCTTACAAAAACAAACAGATAGCTCCGGACGGCTCTAACAAAGCCTCTGGCATCATCACTCAAGATGACCCTTCTGAAGATCTCTTCCGCCATGGCCAGAAGCAATTGAACTTATGAACCTTACGTCTCTTGTTTTGCTTCCTGTCTTGCAACCCTCCCATTTGCTGACTCCCCAGACTGAGCGGATTAGCCCCCACCTCTTCCTTTTCTGAGAGGCTATCTCTGAGATCTTTCACGCCTGATTGTGCTTCCAGCAAGCTTTGACTGCATTCTAGCCCACTCTCAGCTACTGCCTTATCAGCTTCCCCGTCAAGGTCGGGAAGAGCCGAATTCTGCAGCTGCCAGCTCCCCCCTTCCTGACTATCATCAAAGCCTCTCTGTTCCTGGCTGCTTTCTGCAGTTGGCTGCAAACCTTCTCTTGGAGCTGGCTCATTCCTGACAGTCTCCCTGCCTTCCCTCTTACCATTCTCAATAGGCACCAGCCACTTCTGAACCCCTCACCTGTGTTCTTAAGTGGAACAGTCCAGAATTCTAATTCTTGAGTCCACAATGGCCTGGTCTACACATGGAGCAAAATTACTAGTCCCTAGAAACTGTGGGAGGAAGAGTGCCCTTGTGTTCCCATCCTGCTTGTGTTTTCGTCACAGGTCAGTCACAGGATGCTGGACTAGATGGGCCATTGGCCTGATCCAGTAGGCTCTTCTTCTTAGGTCTGTGCTATTGCAGAGGATGATTGCATTTTTGAATCAGAGGTAGCAGGGCAGCGGCGCGCGCCTAGCGGCGCGCACAGTTTGATCCATCTTTTAGATTTAGGGGAGCTAGTCTCAAACGTTTCTTGGGGGAGACCTAGGTTTTTTGTGGGGGGAGCTATTTGTCCTGTCTGCACACTTTTTATGATGGAGGACCACTGTAGCCACCCCCAACGACACATTCTCAAGATGGAGGGGGAAGGAACAGCTGCTGTCGCCTGCGGTTCCTGCGCAATGTTTGCCATCTTGCCAAAGGTTGCAGGCAGCTTTACCTGCAGCAATTGCATGTTGATTGCACTCTTAAAAGACAAAGTCCAGCAACTGGAGGAACGTGTAGCTACGCTCCAAAGAATTAGAGAGCTGGAGCTCTTCTTGGAAGCAACAGACCACACCGTCTCCATCAAGGAGGAGACAGGGGACTCCCCTGAGAAGGAGGCTAGTTCACCAACACAGGAGCCGGATATATGGAGAAACGTGACTCAAAGAAGTAGGAGGCCCAGGGTTTGTTCTGATTGTTTAGAATTACACAATCGCTTTGAGGTCCTCTCCCCTAGAATGGAAGACGAAGAGCAGACTCCATTTGAGGATCTCTCCCTCATTTCTGTCGATCAGGTAAATGAAGACGAGCAGCAAAGTCAGTCCTCAGGGAATGTGCAGGCGACCTTGGAACGGACAGCTCATGGAAGAACCCCGACCAAACCTAAGAGGAGGCGTGTAGTGGTGATAGGGGATTCCCTACTGAGGGGAACAGAAGCAGTGATTTGTGGGCCTGACAAGATGTCTCGGGAAGTGTGCTGTCTCCCCGGGGCTAAGATCCAAGATGTAAGTGAACGACTGCAAGGAATCATAAAACCCACTGACAAATACCCCTTCCTCTTGGTTCATGTGGGAACCAATGACACTGCAAGCAATAGCCTCCAGAAGATCAAAAGAGACTACGAGGCTCTCGGCAGGAAATTGAAGCAACTAAATGCACAAATTGTCATCTCATCTCTCCTCCCAGTTGAACGACGTGGCCCAGGGAGAGAAGGAAAAATAGTGGAAGTGAACAGCTGGCTTCGCAGATGGTGTAAACAGGAACGGTTTGGATTCTTAGATCACGGACTGCAGTTTCTTGAAGATGGACTTCTGGCAAGCGATGGGCTGCACCTCACAACAGTTGGGAGAAATGTTTTTGCCAAAAATCTCAGAAACCTCATCAGGAGGGCTTTAAACTGACTAATGTGGGGGAGGGAGACAGTGCTCCTGAAGGTAGGAGCCTATCAATTGATGAAGATGATCATCCAAATGTCATAGACCAAATGGAGCGAACAGCACGCAGACCTAGTGGTGGGAGGAAAAAATCCTTAAATAAGAGACACGGGGGAATGATTAATGGACTTCATTGTCTGTATACTAATGCGCAAAGCATGGGAAATAAACAAGATGAGCTTGAGCTCTTGGTACAGCAAACTAAATATGACATAATAGGCATCACTGAAACCTGGTGGGATAAGTCCCACGATTGGAATGTAATAATGGGGGGATACAATCTATTTCAGAGAAACAAACCAGACAAGAAAGGAGGAGGAGTGGCGTTATATGTCAGGGATGTGTATACCTGTGAAGAGATCCAAGATTTAGAACATCAAAGCCAAAGTGAGAGCATTTGGGTCAAAATTAAGGGAGAGAAGAGTAACAGGGACCTCATTGTGGGAGTTTACTATAGATCCCCAAGCCAAATGGAGGACATAGATGATGCCTTCCTGGAACAGATGGCCAAGCATGCAAAAGGAAGGGAGATAGTAGTAATGGGGGACTTCAATTACCCGGATATTTGTTGGATGTCAAACTCAGCCAAGAGCATAAGGTCAAACAGATTCCTCACTGGCCTTGCAGACAACTTCATTGTCCAGAAAGTGGGAGAAGCAACAAGAGGAACAGCCATTTTAGATCTGGTCCTAACCAATGTTGATGATCTGGTTAGTGGGGTAGAAGTGGAAGGATCATTAGGCGCGAGTGATCATGCTCTTCTGAAGTTTACTATACAGCGGAAAGGAGCAGCCAAGCATACTAGGACTCAATTTCTTGACTTTAAGAAAGCCGACTTCATAAAACTTAGGGAAGTGCTGGGTGAGATCCCATGGACAGTAATACTAAAAGGAAAGGGAGTTCATGATGGCTGGGAGTTTGTTAAGAGGGAGATAGTAAAAGCACAATGTCAGGCAATACCAGTGAGACGGAAACATGGAAGGTGCCTAAAGAAGCCAGGGTGGCTATCTAAAGAACTTTTAACTGAGTTAAGATTAAAAAAGGATGTGTACAAAAAATGGAAAAGGGGGGAAACCACCAAAGAGGAATTCAAACAAATAGCCAGCACGTGTAGACACAAAGTCAGAAAAGCTAAAGCACAGAATGAACTCAGGCTTGCTAGAGAGGTTAAAAGCAACAAAAAAGGCTTCTATGGGTATGTTCGTAGCAAAACGAAGAGCAAAGAAACAGTGGGGTCACTCAGAGGAGAAGATGGTGAAATGCAAACAGGGGACACAGAAAGGGCTGAACTCCTCAATGCCTTCTTTGCCTCAGTCTTCTCCGATAAGGAAAACAATGCCCGACCTGAAGAATTTGGAGCAAATGATTCAGCAAAGGAAACACAGCCCAGAATAACTAAGGAGATAGTACAAGAATACTTGGCCAGTTTAGATGTATTCAAGTCTCCAGGGCCAGATGAACTGCATCCAAGAGTATTAAAAGAACTGGCAGATGTGATCTCAGAACCACTGGCAGTCATCTTTGAGAATTCCTGGAGAACAGGCGAAGTCCCGGCAGACTGGAGGAGGGCAAATGTTGTCCCTATTTTCAAAAAGGGGAAAAGAGAGGACCCAAATAATTACCGCCCAGTCAGTCTGACATCAATACCAGGGAAGATTCTGGAGCAGATCATTAAGCAAACAGTCTGTGTGCACCTAGAAAGGAATGCTGTGATCACCAATAGTCAGCATGGATTTCTGAAAAATAAGTCATGTCAGACTAACCTGATCTCGTTTTTTGACAGAATTACAAGCCTGGTAGATGAAGGGAACGCAGTGGATGTAGCCTACCTTGATTTCAGCAAGGCATTTGACAAGGTGCCCCATGATATTCTTGTAAAGAAACTGGTAAAATGTGGTCTTGACTATGCTACCACTCAGTGGATTTGTAACTGGATGACTGACCGAACCCAAAGAGTGCTCATCAATGGTTCCTCTTCATCCTGGAGAAGAGTGACTAGTGGGGTGCCACAGGGTTCTGTCTTGGGCCCGGTCTTATTCAACATCTTTATCAACGACTTGGATGATGGACTGAAGGGCATCCTGATCAAATTTGCAGATGACACCAAACTGGGAGGGGTGGCTAACACCCCAGAGGACAGGATCACACTTCAAAACGACCTTGACAGATTAGAGAACTGGGCAAAAACAAACAAGATGAATTTTAACAGGGAGAAATGTAAAGTATTGCACTTGGGCAAAAAAATGAGAGGCACAAATACAAGATGGGGGACACCTGGCTTGAGAGCAGTACATGTGAAAAGGATCTAGGAGTCTTGGTTGACCACAAACTTGACATGAGCCAACAGTGTGACGTGGCAGCTAAAAAAGCCAATGCAATTCTGGGCTGCATCAATAGGAGTATAGCATCTAGATCAAGGGAAGTAATAGTGCCACTGTATTCTGCTCTGGTCAGACCACACCTGGAGTACTGTGTCCAGTTCTGGGCACCACAATTCAAGAAGGACACTGACAAACTGGAACGTGTCCAGAGGAGGGCAACCAAAATGGTCAAAGGCCTGGAAACGATGCCTTATGAGGAACGGCTAAGGGAGCTGGGCATGTTTAGCCTGGAGAAGCGGAGGTTAAGGGGTGATATGATAGCCATGTTCAAATATATAAAAGGATGTCACATAGAGGAGGGAGAAAGGTTGTTTTCTGCTGCTCCAGAGAAGCGGACACGGAGCAATGGATCCAAACTACAAGAAAGAAGATTCCACCTAAACATTAGGAAGAACTTCCTGACAGTAAGAGCTGTTCGACAGTGGAATTTGCTGCCAAGGAGTGTGGTGGAGTCTCCTTTTTTGGAGGTCTTTAAGCAGAGGCTTGACAACCATATGTCAGGAGTGCTCTGATGGTGTTTCCTGCTTGGCAGGGGGTTGGACTCGATGGCCCTTGTGGTCTCTTCCAACTCTATGATTCTATGATTCTATGATTCTCTCCTACATTAAAAACTCTTTGCAGATGAAAATCCAGAACAGCTATCAAAGGCCTGTGATAGCACCTTCCTCCTTAATGTGACCATTTTCTATTTGCAGGTGTTGGGATTAGTTTTAAATGTTGAGGAGCTTCAAAATTAGAACTCCTCCCCACCTCCAGTCTAAAGTGATGCAATCTGTTCTACCACATCTTGTTCATATGTATGTGTGGACCCCTGAATTGTCTAAAATGGCTTCTAGTTGCTAGTCTATGAGAGGTGAGGAAAAAGTTGTAATGGAAGCCAACAGACAACTCTATGGAGGTGGAACTTATGTGATGAAGTTGTGGAGGGGGATCCCTGAATACTAGAATTAATGCTCAGGGCACATTGACAATAAAAACGTTTTAACCAGGATGAAAGTGCTTCTAAAAATTAACTATTAAAAATTACAGAATTTGAATTGACATTCACCAAAAAACAGAACATCTCTACAAAGGTCATCAAAAACATAAGCTTAGCACCCACCTGCATTGAAAAACTTTATATACAACTTAAGTGTCAAACAACCATAAACCATTTATAGTTCTCAGTGGTGGTGCCTATATTATGGGAGAGTCTTCCCAGAGATCTGGAAGCATCTTTGGTAGTATGCTTTTGCCAGCAATTAAAAACATTTATATTCACTCAAGCATTTGCTGGATTCTAATTTCTTTTTATGCTCAGTGGTCCCCCTTTGCTGTTTAATTGTATTTTTAGTGGAATTTTAATATAGTTGACCTTTTGTTGTGCAGCACTCTGATATCTGTGTGAAAGGGTAGTAGAGGTTTTTTTTTTTAAAAAAAGAACATTTGCTTTTTCTCTTATCTCTGTTTGACTCCCAATTCAACTGCCTATACTTCAAATAGTATATTACAGAATTTTTTGAAACTATCCCTGGAGAAGTGCCAATCAACCTGCCCCTCCTCCCAACCTTTCCCTGTGGTGGCTTTGAGTTTATTGCACCCTTAACTGGGAGTAAAACCCATTGAGCTCTAAAAGGTTTATTTGTCAGTTGATATTCATGCACAAACTAAGAAAGTTTGCTGGCTGAGGGGAATGTATGCAATGTCACTCACATATTTAATAGCTGACACCTCATCTGAGTTTCCTTTCCGTATGACAAGCTTGTGCATAAAATTCCTGGGTGAACAGCAGTTAAAGTCAGGCTATTGTATTTTTTAACTTAATTTTGTCCCTTGGGGGTGGGGCAGGAAAGGTGAATAATGGCTTTGGCTATATGTGCATCCCTTCAGGGCCTCAGAAGATAAACTATTTTAAAGTTTCAAAGCAGAGAGATAGGTCACCTGCTTTTTAATAAAGTGACTAAATATCATAACAGTTGGACTAAAAGAAGACAGAGGAACTAAAACCACAAAGAAATGTAACTCATTTTCCAAAGCTTATTCTTCACGAAATTTCAAACCTTTAAAGACCAGAAACATACGATAGTGCAAAAACTATCATATTAAACAGAAGCTCCTTAAATACTTTACTCTGAATAAATGCCAAAGGCTATTTCTCTCCCTGTTTCAGCCACTGCTACCCAATAAAGACTCAGACAGTAATTCCTGAGGGATGGAGAAGTGTTGTAACTTGTAAATGCTTGAAACTAAGCAATGCCTGGATGTAAACTACTTTCACCCAGGTTTAACTGTCATGTGGTCCAACCAAAAACTGCTGAGAATCGTAGTTGTTTGACAAGGGGAGGGGGCATAAGGGATACACACTTTTTTGGCGATCACTTGTAGCCAAGTAAGGTTGTCATCCATAAACACAGTTTTAACAATGAGTCCATAAGTGACTGTGGAGGCCAATTCTGGATCCACACATCCTTTCACACTTGGGGACATTGGTTTCTGAGTGGGAGTTGATCACTATGTGGATTTGCCAAGCATGCCTTCCTCTTAGCATGTTTCTCCCTTGCTTCCTGAGTTTGAGTGTCTTCAAAGCCCATGACATCTTTGGTAAAGGCTGTTTTCCAACTGGAGTGCTTGCAGGCCAGTGTTTCCCAGTTGTCAGTGTTTAGACTACATTTTTTTCAATTTGCCTTGAGACAGTCTTTAAATCTCTTTTGTTGACCACCAGCATTACGCTTTCCATTTTTAAGTTCGGAATAGAGTAGTTGCATTGGAAGGTGATCATCAGGCATCCGCACAACATGACCAGTCCAACAAAGTTGATGTTGAAGAATCATTGCTTCAACACTGGTGATCTTTGCATCTTCCAGTACACTGATATTAGTTTGCCTGTCTTCCCAAGTGATGCGTAAAACTTTTTGGAGACACCATTGATGGAATCTTTCGAGGAGTTGGAGATGGTGTTTATAAGTGGTCCATGTTTCACAAGCATATAGTGAGGTTGGCAGTACAATAGCTTTGTAAACAAGCATTTTGGTTTCCCTGCGAATGTCCCGGTCCTCAAACACTCTGCACTTCAATCAGGAGAACGCCACACTCACCAACCACTCTCTCGCAAAACATCAGCATAAGAACATCAGCACAGCAGCATAAGAAACCCTTAAAAGCAACAGAGAATCATAATTAAAATGACTGGGTGTGTGTGTAGGGTTTATGTTTGTAGTGTATGGTGTATATGTTTTCTTCTTCTTTTGGTTGATTTTGTATCAGTGTTTGTTTATTTTACTTTTATTTTCTGTATCATTTATCAAGAAATAAATAAAATTTAATCAAAAAATAAAATGACTGGATGACCATTAGGATTGCTAATCGATCTGCCCATCCTTTTAGAATAGGGATCCCCAAAGATTTTGGGCTGGGGGCATGTTTGGAAATATTAGAAACTGTCATTGGTTTATAAAACCCTTGTTTATATTTTCAGACTATTTCTGTTCTTGTGTTACTGCAACAGGGCATAAAAACACATTAAAATGTCATTTTTAACAATGAACGATACCTACACTTTAATGAACAACTGTTGCCTTAACGCATCTCAAAATGATACTTATCCTGACCTTTAGTAATCAAATTTATTTCAAATAAATTTAATTATTAATTCTTTGTTTTAAATGCCATCAGTCTACTAATAGAAGTTATTGGGTTACAATCTTCAGCACATTTACTACTAAGGAGTAAGTCCCATTTTGATCATTTAAATTTTCTGAGTAAAATTAATAGAACTGTGATATAACCATGGTCCATTGTTTGCAGGAAGCCCGTGGTGGAATAAATTGAATAAATCAATAGACAGAACTTGAACAGGAGGGCTGTGCTTAAATGAGACTAGATATGAATGAGTAGCCAGATAACATGAAGCCCCCAAGTTAGACTGATTGCTCAGTCTTAATCAACTTCCCTGTGCATCTGAATTTGCTGAATACCAGGGGTTCATCTCAGACAATCCCATCAAACATTTTGGTCTGAATTTTTTTGTGCCTAGTAACAGAAGGATCCCCTTTTTGGCAAGGGGAATAACTCAGTGCTTTGGGAATATTGAGTGTTTACTACTCTCAGGGGTAAACTGAGTGTTAAATGGGTGGTGTTAATTGCATGGCATTAATTGCAACTAGCATGTACATTTTTTTGAAATGTCAATAGCAACTGATGGGGGGGGGGGAGTTGGATCAGGACTGTAGGGGCAGAGAGGGGGAATGTAACCCTCCCTTCCTGCCACAGCCCCATTGAAAATCACACACACACACACACACACACACACACACACACTGCTATTTGCATCTGGAGTAAAGATTTCACTGGTGCCAGAGGAGGGTTTCTGCCCGATAGCAATAGCAGCGTTGAATTGCTTGTTCTGCAGGCATCTCTATGTCTGATCTCAAAGCTCCTTTTGTTTGTAAGGTCATTATGTATCATTATAATTTGACTTACTCATATTGTTATTCTATGGCAGGGGTCAGCAGACTTTTTCAGCAGGGGGCTGGTCCACTGTCCCTCAGACCTTGTGGGGGGACGGACTATATTTTTTTTGGGGGGGGGAGTGAACGAATTCTTATGCCCCACAAATAACCCAGAGATGCATTTTAAATAAAAGCACACATACTACTCAGGTAAAAACACCAGGCAGGCCCCACAAATAAGCCAGAGATGCATTTTAAATAAAAGGACACATTCTACTCAGGTAAAAACACGCTGATTCCCGGAACATTTGCAGGCTGGATTGAGAAGGCAACTGGGTCGTGTCCGGCCCCCGGGCCTTAGTTTGCCTACCTATGTTCTATGGGATTATCATGGTTTTTTTGCATCTTGTGCAGTTATGGGGGGGCTATATATTTTTTGAGAGAACTATCAGAGGTGCAGTTTTATGATGCAATTCTTCTACATAGCCGACTGTCACATCTCTCAGAATGAAACATTGCGAAGTTTATTCTAACCTAGTTCAGCCCTTGATGTTCTTTAATTTTCTCTGAGAGGAGATGCTGATGATTATAACAACAACCTTGTCTTGCCTTGCATAGGGCAAAGAAAATGCTTGACAGGCTCGTGCTTAGATTTTGGCATTTTTTGCATCTGTGCCAGGCTGTTTAGAAAACTCTCGCACACATACACAGTACAACTGCTGATTGCTAATGTGTGAATTGATTAATGGCCACATAGTAATCCATTCATAAATCTAGGCACTAAGTGACAGCCTATCGATTTCTTCCCAAAACCTTTCTGTGTACCCTGAAGTGCTTGCATTTTCACATTGGGCTTCTTTTGTGTTTTGTTCCATGTTTATGGGCTTTTCCACACTTAACTTCTAGTTAATTTGCTTCAGAAAAGAAAGGGTGATGTGGGGAGGAGCGCTCACACTCAACATTTTCCAAAGGCCAAAATCCATCTTGTCATCTTTCCAAAAAGCTTGTTCAAAACAATACGTTCTCCTTTTACTCCACATTAGAGCCTCCACTGCTTCTGGAAAAACATACCATGGAAAGTTAACCAGGCATTCATAAACATGGTTGGCAACCATTCCCATGACTTATGGTGTCAATGTTTTCCAGCTGCTCCAATTATCAGAATTTCTGTCAGCCATATCCGTGATAGCCTGGTTCATGGATTGCAAACCAGTGAGGTCTCTAATTAACAGAGAGTTAGGCTTGGAGGGAGTTCAAATCCAGCCGCAGCCATGAATGGGCTGATCACTTTCTGTCGGTCTACACTCCCTCACAGGGTTGTTATGCGAATAAAAAAATGGGACAGTTTGCAGGGCATGATACAGATGTGACAGATTTATCCAAGCAAGTGCTTGCCCAAGGAGGTTTGGAACCAATTAGGTGGCAAAACTAAACGCTTACTTGGGAAACAATTACAGTTACACAGGAAAGGATCCTCCCCTCTTTGCTACTCCTGTGCTTCTCATAACCTATCCTTTAGGTAATTTGATTCCCCTCCTGAAGAGAGGATTCTCTGGTGCCAGGAAGGGCAGTCCCTGGGCTTGCTCCAAGCAAGCTCTGGTCCAAATCACTTATATTGTATCCTTCAGGGTCAGTGCTTTATCCTGCAAGCTGCCTGAGTGAGGCCTAACATGCCATTTATTTAGCTGCATCTCTCTCTTTTTGATCCCTGCCTGATGCCTCCCAGCTTCCTCAGCTCCCACCTTTGCTTTCTGCAGAAATTCAAATATTTCTGTTTACAGGGAGATTTGCTTTGCTGATAAGTGATACGGTTCTTTGCATTCTGTGCTGTGTGTGTTGTTTTCAGATACTCCACTGACTTTATGGGAATTAATTAGCAAAAAACACACACACGAAAACAACAACCACCCTTTCAGTTTAATATATAGTGTTGTGAGATTATTATTATAGTATATTTAGCTACACCCCGAGGGGACGCGCGTGGCGCTGTGGGTAAAACCTCAGTGCCTAGGGCTTGCCGATCGCATAGTTGGCGGTTCGAATCCCCGCGGCGGGGTGAGCTCCCGTCTTTCGGTCCCAGCTCCTGCCCACCTAGCAGTTCGAAAGCACCCCTAAGTGCAAGTAGATAAATAGGTACCGCTTTATAGCGGGAAGGTAAACGGCGTCTCCGTGTGCTGCACTGGTGCTGGCTCGCCAGAGCAGCTTCATCACGCTGGCCACGTGACCCGGAAGTGTCTCCGGACAGCGCTGGCCCCCGGCCTCTTAAGTGAGATGAGTGCACAACCCTAGAGTCGGACACGACTGGCCCGTACGGGCAGGGGTACCTTTACCTTTACCTTTAGCTACACCCCACCTTTTCCCCTGATGGGACTCAAGGCGGCTTACAGATAAAAACAAGAATGCAAGGAAATTATAGCAGTTAAGGACCATGCTGTTAACAGGCATTTTTTTAAAAGGCAATATTGATATGGCAGGGTGTACTATCCTGCGGTTAGGTCCATTTTCACCACTTGGAGCTGGATGGCTTGGAGCTGGATGGCTGTTAATGGCAGAGTGATGGGCCTAAGTCCCAAATTTGTTTCTTAATTTGAATAGATGCATGGAAACTATGCAAATGATGCTGTCATTCCACATTGCAAGTACACAACTGGCAACCAATACCAATACCACCCATACAAAATGGCAGAGTGGGAAGAGATCATGTTTTGAGAAGGCTATGCCAACCACTCTCTCATCAGGTGAACTTGAAACTGAAAATGAGACACTGGGTGGAAAACTCAGTGGGAGAGATGAGGAGCAGGGCTCACTGCATCAGGGTCAGCTCCATCAGGCCTCCTCTCCCTCAATTGTCACATTGCAGCATGTTTTCCAGCAAGTGCCTTCAGTGGGAGAGATGGGAAGCAAGGCTTACTGTATTCCATCAGCTCTGCTTAAAGACCAGCTCTGTGAGGCATCACCTGCCCCTTAGCTGTTTCCAGCTGGTCATTGGAAGAACTACTATGTAACTTTAAGAATTGGTTCCTAAGTTTGTTTCCCCGTCCCGTCTTCCCTCCCTAGCCCCTGGGTTCATGTGTGTTACGCATTTTAGATTGCAAGCCTTCCCAAATGATGCAGTATATGTGAATACGTCACCCAAAGCCACCCCGGCAAAGGAAGAAAAATGCACATCACCTGTCAACTTCTCAAAGTCACCCGTCCAATGTTTCAAAACAAGCCATTTCTTATCCTTTCTAATCCAAATTTGGCATGGGTCGTCCTCAGACCTACCTCTCCTACACTGCCAAGTTTCAGTCCATTGAATCACTTTCTAAGTACAAACTGTATAACTCTCTCCCCTCAATTTCTCATTATAATGACAGAAGTTAGCCAACTCACCCTTAACTTAGAGCCACAATTGTGGCCCTATAATTATCCCAGTGGAACAGATCAGAAATTAGTATGTTTCTTTCCAATACTTCTGCTACATCAGGAATGACTAGCTTGTGGCCCTCCAGAAGTGGTTAGACTACAGCTCCTATGATCTGTGACCACCATCCATGCTGTCTGGGGCTGATGGGAGCTGGTGTTTAGCAACATATGGAGGACAACATTTTGGCTACCTCAATCTATGTGCTCATCAAGGTCACAGTGTGGTGTAGTGGTTAAGAGCGGTAGACTCATAATCTGGTGAATTGGGTTCGCTTCCCCGCTCCTCCACATGCAGCTGATGGGTGACCTTGGGCTAGCCACACTTCTTTGAAGTCTCTCAGCCCCACTCACCTCACAGAGTGTTTGTTGTGGGGGAGGAAGGGAAAGGAGAATGTTAGCCGCTTTGAGACTCCTTCGGGTAGTGATAAAGCGGGATATCAAATCCAAACTCTTCTTCTTCTTCACATGCTAAAGTCCTTCTTGGATTATACCACCAGAAGTTCAGGGAGGAGATACCATTTAATGCGGGAGCATTAAAAATGGTAGTATCTTGGCTTCAGGAACTTTTTCGTTGAAGAGTAAGATAAAAGTAAAAAAAAAATCAAAAAACCCTCAAGTCATGTTATCTAGACCATGTGCAACAAACGTCTAGTAACTGTGCATTTATTGCACCATAAATTGATCATCTAGAAAGATCCAAAGAGTGCAGGTGAGAGTAGAGGACATTGTAACATCTAGCCAGTCTAGCTGTTTAAAGAATAATTGGAGGCACGAGACTCAGTCTAGCATTCAAGCAGCATTTGCTATGGCCCTCAATCATGTTGCTAATCAAGGCGGGGATGAAGAAAACCTGTAAGTATATTCAAGGGTCAGCTGCAGTGGCAAAGCGTTGTTAATGCAGACAACAACTGCAAGCACTCTTTCTATCTTACGTGATGTTAATACCAAGTGGACAAGGGTCTTGCAATCAGTAGACTCCTGGCCTGACTCCAGAGCTGCCTGACCAATAAACTACTAGCAAGCATGCAGTGTGCTGCCCAGAAAGCAAACATCCTCTTTGTGTACAAATTTGGAAGATGCAGCCTCATTTTGCAGACCTATTAAGTGTGAAAGGAAGCAGACTGTTGTTAGGCTTACAGGGGACAGAACACCTTTTTGTAGGTTGGAGTAAAGCCAGCAAGTGAGGGGGTGGTTAGAAATTGCATTCCTACTGTAGAGGGGATAAAAATGTGATCATGACTGATCACTGCAGAATAAAAAAGAAAAACTCATACGTTGCAGCAGCAGGGAGGGGGGAACCTTCAGACCTTTCTATTACAAATTAGATAATAAAGAGAGATGCAGTGCTTAACCAATGACTGGAAGATCTGCAACGGCTTGAAGCTGTGTGCAGTTTAACCGATTGAAGAGATTAAGGAGTCTATACAACAGGAAGAAAATTGTCCAATAGAAACACCACTGTTAAAAAATAGCAAATGAAGACACCTGGATCCTAGAGTCTGGAAGTCGCTTAGCGTAGATAGAAGGTACCAGATGGCTGCATCTGTTTTTGGTGCCAGATGTTACATCACTGGCTGGCAGAAGTATTTTATGAGATGGGCACTCCGTCTTTTCTTTTTTCTCTTTTTGGAAACAGGACTAGTAAATAGTTTACAGTTCAATCCTAAACATGTTTGCTTGAAAATAAATCCCATAGTGTTTAATAGGACTTGTTTCTTAGGAAACAGGTTTAAGACTGAAACCTTAATGCACAGGTGGCTAACCTCTGCTTCTACAGATGTTTCTGGGCTACTGTTCTTATCATCCCTGTTGGCTATGCTGGCTGGGGCTGATGGGAGTTGTAATTCAGCACAGGTTAGCCACCTCCTTAATGTGAATGTGTTGAGATTCTTTTAATGCAGTTGGGTAGAACCAATAGAAATCTAGGGTTTCCAAAACCTTTATTCAGTCCTTATATCTCATGATACCCTTAACAACTGAATAACAAACGTTTAGAAACCCCAAAATAAAGCTAACATATTGGCCTATAAGAAAAACTCCAGAATCTTTATATTACAAACCCTTTGTTAGGTAAACCAAAATTCCATAAAATGGTGTGCAAGCCTTTTGAGTTCTCCAGAACTCTTCATCTGGCTAGATGGTTAAAAAAAAAAAAAGTAAAGTAGGGAGAGAGAAAATGTTTTTTAAACTATCTGTGTCTATATCTGGTAATCTGGTCTATATCAAATGAAACCCTTTCAGGTGCTTTGCAGGTTTCAGGTTTTATCCAGGTCTCATGGGAAGGAGAAACTCATACTGGCCCTCTAACTATGGATACAGCAACCAGCTCTTACTCAGTTCTGCTTCCGTCCTTGAGTGAAACACAGAAGTTCCTTTAGCAGGTAGAGAACAGGACTAAAGAGTAACCAGGCAGTCCTTATATAAGGAGAGGCAGAGTTTAATTTTAGGTTTAGGGTTTTAGGTTATGTACTAGGTTAAGAAAGGGGTGGTGGTAACAGAAGCCAAACAGAACATTCCCTATAACTACTAGGTAAATATAGCCAATTTTACTTCTAAAGAAGTTTGGCTAAACTTTAAAACTTGGGGTGAAACAAAATATTTGGATAAACCACCTACTACTGAAAATGACACTATGTCCTTTCCCCACCCAAATCCTCTTCATAACACCTTCTACAACATACCTGCATCCTGATGCCTTATATTTTGCTGTTTCTGCCCTGTTCACAATCCATTTGTGTCTCCCATGAGAAACAGGTGATCATATTAATACATGGGAAATGCCAAAATTATTTTATATTGTTCACATAATCAGGTTTCACTTTCATGCTTCTTCAGAAATTGCAGTTCTGATAGATTCTGTGACATGGGTATCTTGGGAAATTACAGTATACATAGCAAACAGTTAAGAAGGGCCAAAAATGGAAAATGGAGAAGGAAGCAAGTCCTTTAAAATGCAAGTTACTGAGAGGTTTTGTTTTATGCCACAGAAGGATGGTGATGGGCTCTCGAAGATGGCCATTTGCTCATCTTTATTACTGGAGGACTTGTCCTTCAACGAAGAGAGAAAAGTTTGTAGAAAACCCCTCTCACTCTAACATGTCATTTTCTTCTTCAGGAACTTCAGTGCCAAAGGAGATTGGTAGGGAAAGTATTGGACTACTAACAATCAAAGCAATATTGCTCTTTCCATGCAGGCAAGGATGTTGCAGATGAGCTTTGACTTTGATGCTGGCTGTCACAAAGGTGACTATTTCGGTCTCTCCCACATTGAGCAAGAGAAGATAAGATCTAACTCTATTTTCTTCACATCAAACTATACGAAAGCAGGTCCCTGACTTGTGGTTCATCCTGTTCTGCTCAATTATGAGGAGCTTCTTTGATCTCCAATAACTTTTCAGATCACATTAATGTTTCCCCTCCTCACCTTTTCTGTGGTTTGAGTGAGATGAACCAATTCCTTTGCCCCTCTTAAAATGGATTTGAAGCCTTGCTGCAAAGTGACATTTGCAGATATACAGTACTCACTGGATTGTCATCCTCCTCCAGTCTAAGGTACTTGAAGGAAATAGATTCAGAAGGCCTACTCAGGAGTAAGGAGCTGGTATTGCCCAGTGATTGGAATATGGAACTTGAAGCTAGAATTCCATTGTTCTCTCCCCCAGGCTTACCTTCAGCTCTTGGGTGGTACTTTACGGCAGGGATAGCTAAACTTTTACAGCCCAAAGGCCACATTGACAGTAAGATACCTGTTTGAGGGCCTAATAATTTATTATAATAATTTATTATTTATACCCCACCCATCTGGCTGGGTTTCCCCAGCCACTCTGGGCAGCTTCCAACAAAACACTAAAATACAATAACCTATTAAACATTAAAAACTTCCCTAAACATGCCAGTCATGGGCATAGCCAAAGTATAAACTCATTTATAAACAGTTAATTTCATATTTACTGGTTGCTGCTCTTTTAGTGATTTCCCAAGGATGGATGGTGTGTCATGTTTTTCATTTGATTCAAGAAAGTTGTGTTTATTGCCATCTCTGAAATATTGACTCACAACCTGCATGCTGTCAAAGGTCAATGCTTGACCCTTTGGACTTTGCACCCATTTGTTGGCTGTTTGCGACTTACTTGACTAGACAATCTCATGAATGGCACATTCCTTCTAAGTATGATTTTACTTGGCAACATTTGTGAGTATTATATGTTTAGTTTCATTGGTAAAATTTCCCATTATGGAAAATATTTTGTTTTTGTTTTTTATTTGTAGACTTTATCTCTTCCTTCCGTTCCCCTTAACACTGCAGACGTAATACTATGATGCTTTTTTTCTTTTGTTTCTGTCCTTCATTTGTTGTGTTTTGCTTAATTTCATTCAATGAAGTTTCAAACTTTTGGGGGTTGGGGTTGGGAGGGAGATTCATGCAGCTTTGTTTAAGCCTGGACTGGGATGGACGGTAACATTCTACTCCCATGAACTGGAGGAAGAGCTACAGTGCCAAGATGCTTCCATCACCCTTGGCCTATGAAGTTCTGATCTCCCTCCTGCTAAAATGCAAAGAGAGACTTATCGTCTTTAGAAGGAAATGTTTTAGATCTGTTTTATTGTCATTACACATTTTTACATCTAGACCCCTCATGTGGAAATATTTCTCAAAGCTGCTAATGTGAAAAGTCTATTTTTAAAAAAAGTGTTTTAAAAAAGATGAAACTGCTAGATAGTGTTTTCTAGAAACCAAGATATGAAGGTAACACTAAGCAAAGAAATGGCTGCTAAGTCTTTTCCCTTCTCCTAGCTGTTACATTTTCCAAGAATTTTTACCTGCGGCACTCATCACTGTGGAGATGAGTATGTGTCTAGCTGGCCCAAGCATTCCTGCTTCCCCTATTGCTCCACACCACATGCAGATTTAGGAACATAGAAATTGCCTTATACTGAGTCAGACCTGGTTCATCTAGCTCAGGATCACCTCTGTTGACTGGTAGAGATTATGCAGGATTTCATACCTGGAGATGCTAGGGATTGAACCTGGGACCTTCTGCATGCAAAGCAGATGCTCTGTCACTGAGCTACGGCCCTTTACAAACTAATAGAACGCACACATCATGAAAGTGAGCCAATGGGGGTAGCGAAGGCATAGGTTCAAATCCCACTCAGCTACGAAGCTTAGCTTGGGTGAGTCACTATCTTTCAGCCTAATTTCTGAGGGTTGTGATGGGGTTCAAATAAGACAACCCCCTTGTATGATTCCCATGCCCATTTGTGAAAGGAGGTGGTTGATGTGTCATCATGCCTCCATGACTATTGTTCATTCTAAAAGCAAACTGAAGTGGCTGTGTCCTTGTTGGTTTGGAAGCTGATCAGTACTGTAAATAAAAGTAGCAGCATGGAAGAGAAGGCAGGCAGGCATGGGGGAGGCATTCCTTTTTTTTAAGAAAAAGATTATCTTGGACCCTTTCCAGTCCTCAAGTACAGAAACCTATATTAGGGGCAAATAATTCACTCCAATCCAAGTGAAGATCCTGTCCAAATCCCTAACCGTTCAAGAATGATGAGCCAAGAGTCATGTTTTTGTAACTTTTCCAGTGCTGTGGAGCATCGGGGTTTAAGATGCTCTTGTCAACCATGCGGACCCGCTGTCCCTTAATTCTTTGTCTCGGCGACATCCTGTGGAAATGAGTTCCGCAATCTAATTACACATAACCAAGTGTTTGATCTGACCGCTGCGGAAGGCATTGGGGAGAATCTGTAATTCTGCAATTAGATAAATACTGTAAAGCAGGAGATGGCGCCTTTCCAACTCCCCTTGTGGGAGGATCATGTGGCTGGTTACAGGCAAACATCTTATCTGTCTCGGTACAATATTTCCTCACTCTGGAAGCAGCATGAAGATTCAATTTGTCTCTTGCGCCTCAGATTGCCCGGCTAAGCAGTTTTTAATTTTGTTAAATAAATATAATGTAACAGCAGCAGAGATGGGAGCCAAGATGCCTCACGGCATCCCAGGAGAACACTCAGCTCAGTAGACATGGCGAACTTCTCTGCAAATGCTCCACAGACACACACACCCCTTCAAATAAACTATACATTTGAATAGGCTCAGGACAGAAAACTAACGCTGGGGTACTGGGGCAAATGGGGAGCCTTGTGTGTTCACAGCTCATCTTGTCTCAAGAAGCATATGAACAGCCACACCACTGTGTGCTAAATATCTAAATCACCTCTGAGTGATTTCTGAATGGCTGTTAGCAGTTGCTGTCAAAAGATGCTCTAGTCTCCTGCTCCTTAATTAGTGGATCAGACAGTAATTTGTAATCCCCTGGAATAGGAATATTTCAATGTCTACTGTTGTAAATTGCTCTGGATGTGAACTGTGCAGGTGCAGAAGCATTGGCTGTTCTCTTGGGCACCAGTTCCTGAGGGAGTGAATCATAGGGCATGAAAAGGACATGCCAGAGACAGCTTTTTTTTCTAGAGAGAAGAGGGTGGCACTTGGCATCATTGCAGTTTCTCTTTCTCTTTCTGAGTATCCACCATTGTGCTTTTAAATATATATATAGCCCACTTTGATACAATTAGGGTTCACTTTCCCTAGGCGTGCAGTGATATTTGCCATGAGTGAGAACATTTACAGAAAGGTTGAAAATGGACATCTTGGACATCTTCAGGATTAAACAACAGCAACAACAGCAACATTCTATTCATATAGCCAATGGACTTTGGCCAACTAAATCCTACTCATTGTAGATCCACTGAAAATAACAGAACTACCTCATGTCTATTAATTGGAATGTGTCTACTCTGAGTAGGAATAGCATTGGATACAAATAGTTGCAAGCATTTCATACAGCCACTGCCCAGCATTTTGTCTACACACTGTAGGGAGAGAGGGACAGCACTCCATCTTTGTCCCATATTCATTCGTTAAATCATCTCTCAGGCACTCTGCACTAGGTGCCTACACTTCCTGTAAACCGCAAGCAATGCTTGTCTGGAGTTTCTTGTAAATGTAGCTGTGCTGCCTGCTATGTGCCTGACCAGTGCTCATTGTTGTTGTTTTTAAGTGAACTTTTTTTAGTTGGAAATAAATCTGCAGTATCATTTGGGGGGGGGGGGAGTAAAAGTAGGTGAGTGCACTGCTCAGGTGTTTAACAGCTTTCTCCCATACTTCAGTTAAAACCCTGAGAAAGACATCATGGGCCATCAGCCTTTTTGAGACTGGGAAGCACAGGCAGATTGGTAGGCTGCAGAGTGCTGAAGAAGTGTGTAATAGGAAGAAAAATGACACACACCACCCGCAGCCACCTTGCAGTGGTAAAGAAAGCCCAGTACTACATTCAACAAAATTCTAAAGTACCTTGGGAAAGAGGCAGAAAATATAGAGTCTCTTTTGCAGGTGAAGAAAACTGGCAAGAACAGATTTTTGGCATGGCACTGGTCCATACATTTGAAACATGCGGCAGCATTGCAAACACACTGGCACCAGAAAGATTGCACTGTTGGGCTTGTACCATGTTGATCTCACCACCAGCTTGCCCCTCCCCTCCTCTTGTCCATCCCGGTATGCAGCAGCGACTCTTGGGGAGGGAGGTTAGGTAAGCAACACAGCCCCACTGTGGTGTCTGCTACTGGGGCAATGTCTGAAAAGGAAGCCTCTGTTTGTCACTAGGCACAACACCCACATCCCCATGTCTCCGTTTTCCTCTCCACACCTAGACTAAATGTGTGAAGTCAACTATGCAATGGCTCTTTTGTTGTTGTAACATTTTGTACTTAATAATAAGCGGAAGTATATTATTCTGAAGAATAATAATGTGGCCTGGACATGTTGTGTGTGTGTGTGTGTGTGTGACTGTGACTTCATTTCCAGCCCACCCCACAGTTGATGATACCTGTAGCATGACTGTCTGAAAGGTGGAAAGTGAGAAATGAGTGTTTATGTCTGACATTAAAGGCATTTATTCTCTTTGGGGAAGACGGATGGAATTAGGTGATTGTGTGCTACAAAGTGATATCTAGATTGTATTTCATCCACTGCATGAGTTTTATTCTGTTACTTAAATTGATAGTTGTAAACTGGGATTTTTCTAGTTTTAAAAAAATTGTCATTTGATCTCTATCTTTCATTAAGATAGCTTGCAAATGAGTTAGGTTTCTCTCTCCCACTCAAATATAAGTGATATGTGAATTGTCTATGCACGTGGGAGAGGAAGATCCAATGTAGTCCTGTTACTGTCTATAATAATTTGTAGGGGGAAATTGCCTGCTATATATTTGTAGGCTCCCCAAGTGATTTAGAATCCTGGGTGACCTCCCCGCTTCAGACCTCTGAACGCCAAAGTATGGAAGGTGGAGACAAGAATGCAACAGAAGGGGTAGGAGCAGCAAGTGCAGTCCCACTCTCTGGCTTGCTCAGCAAGATAACCACACCAGTAGTCTCCTGTCAGCAGGATTGCTGCCACACACCAGGAAGGAGAGTGGGGAAGCAGCAGTGTGGTTGAGCCTATGTGGACGCACCAACAAAGTCAATCCAACACTCTTGTCAGTGCATCCTTATAGCCCTAATTGTTCCCACCTTATCCTTCCCCCTCTCAGTATGCAATAGTCAGAAGACTGTCAGAAGACTGTTGGTGCAACTCTGCCCCACTGAGTGAGCTGCTCCTGAATAGAGCTATGGTAGAATGGCAAAGAGAATTAAAACCAAAACCAGCACAGAAAGAATGAATTGCCCATTGTCTTCCAGAACAATTAGTATTGTGATAAAAGCCCGAACAGGTCTGATGAACAGCAGATTAAAGCACACACATGGTTTACACACTGCGTGCTCATAGGCTGTTTTGTGCCTTTTTCAGAGAGAATACTGTGTAAGATGTTCAATATCCAGTATACAACTACATTAAACTGATTTCTTCACTGTGGTATTTTTTTGCCATCTAAAGAACAAATTCTTTAGCAGAGAACCAGAAAAAGAGAGAAAATTAAGCATAGTAAAGTGAGAAGAAATGCACTGAAGTCAATTCCCTATTGTTTATAAATGAGCACATTATCTTGGTTGCTGTCTAATTGATGCACAGTGGACAAGCCTGAAATCTAACTGACCATTGCCAAATGAAGCTGTAACAATCTATGTATTACTGTGTAAGAGATGGAGCACTGAGACTTACAAGATAACATGGTTGCTAAATCTTTTCTTTTTAAGAGTGGCAGAGCAAAAAGAGAGAAAAGATTAAAAGTCTTGTTTTAAAATAAAGGGCATTGCAGTTAGCATTCAGTTGTCAAGGATCCTCCCCCAACACCCTAAGAATTCTCTGTTCAACTTCAGATAGCCAGAGAATTCTGACAATGGAAAAGGAAGTGGAAATTGCTGCAGTTTGTGCATTCTTCTACAGTCAGGAATGGAAATCAGTGAAGCAAATATGACTGATATTTGTTCACATCATTGTTTGTAAGCCCACAATTAATGACTTTTTAATATTGTTTTGATGCTTCCTTTACATTGAAATGAATTTAATTAAGTAAACAATTACATCAATTGTGTAACTTAATATTAAGCAGTCGACAAGGAGATGAATAGCATAGTACTTGGTGGAAACAAAACTGCAGTGGGACAGAAACAGTGCAGATTGTGACAAATGCAGGTCAGAATGGAAATAGCTGCCTTAACACTCTCCCAGACAGAATTGCAGTTCCCAGTGTTCTCTTGGGTGAGGGACTGGTTATTAAAGTAGTTTAAGCCTAGATTGTCAATATGCCTAATCAGGCCAGATTCTGTGTACCGTATCAGATTTCTGACTGTTGTATGGGAAGGGATTGAATTATGATGACACTCCATTGCTCTGAGTGGGTTGTGGGGCAAATTAACCACATGGATTTAACCTGCTAGGTTACTTTCAAAGAAAGGCAATGCATGAGAAGAGAGGGGATGCAACCGTCAGCAGAGCTTCTTTCTTTTTTGGCGATCACTCGTAGCCAAGTAAGATGGTCTTCCATAAACACGGTTTTAACAATGAGTCCGTAAGTGACTGTGGAGGCCAGTTCTGGATCCACACGTCCTTCCACAGTGGGGACATTAGTTTCCGGGCGGGAGTTGATCATGGTGTGGATTTGTCAAGCATGCCTGCCTCTTACCACGTTTCTTCCTTGCGTCCTGAGTTCAAGTGTTTTCAAACCCATGACACCCTTGGTAAAGGCTGTTTTCTAACTGGAGCGATCACAGGACAGTCTTTCCCAACTGTCAGTGTTTATACTACATTTTTATTTATTTCCCTTGAGACAGTCTTTAAACCTCTTTTATTGACTGCCAGCATTACGCTTTCCATTTTTAGGTTCGGAATAGAGTAGTTGCATTGGAAGATGATCATCAGGCATCCGCACAACATGACCAGTCCAACAAAGTTGATGTTGAAGAATCATTGCTTCAACACTGGTGATCTTCGCATCTTCCAGTACACTGATATTAGTTTGCCTGTCTTCCCAAGTGATGCGTAAAACTTTTTGGAGACACCGTTGATGGAATCTTTCGAGGAGTTGGAGATGGCATTTATAAGTGGTCCATGTTTCACAAGCATATAGTGAGGTTGGCAGTACAATAGCTTTGTAAACAAGCATTTTGGTTTCCCTGTGAATGTCCCAGTCCTCAAACACTCTGCACTTCAATCAGGAGAAAGCCACACTCGTAGATCTCAGGCAATGCTGGATTTTGGCATCAATGTTGGCCCTAGTGGAAAGATAACTGCCTAGTTAGGAGAAGTGATCAATGTTTTCCAACCTTTCACCATTGAGTTTTGGTTTCTGGCACTGCAGAGGGATTATTTTGTACTTGTTGGTGCAGCACTTTGGTTTTTTGGTTGTTGACTGATAGGCCAAGCTTTTCGTAAACTTCTGCAAAGATGTTTAGGATGGTTTGGAGGTCATCCTCTGCGCATGCGCACACTACATTGTCATCAGCATGCTGAAGCTCTGTGATGGAAGTTACGGCAACCTTACTCTTTGCTTTCAGCCTGCTCAGATTGAAGAGCTTTCCATCTGCTCAATATATGATTTCTACTCCGGTGGGGAGTTTCCCTTTGACAAAGTGTAGGATCATGGCAATGAAAATAATGAATAGAGTTGGGGCAATAACACAACCCTGTTTAACACCTGATCCCACTGTGAATGGTTCACTTTGAGAGCCATTGTTATCTGCGATTGTTGCTGTCATGTAATCATGGAGGAGCCAAATGATGTTTACAAATTTATCTGGGCAACCAATTTTCAGAAGGACAGTCCACAGGGCATTACAATTTACAGTGTCGAAAGCCTTAGTCAGGTCAATAAACGCCATATACATGGGTTGGTTTTGCTCTCTGCATTTTTCTTGAAGCTGTCAAGTGGTGAAAATCATGTCCACTGTCCCCCTAGAAGGCCAAAAACCATTTTGGGATTCAGGAAGGGTCACTTTGGATATTGTCACAAGACGGTTTGCTAAGATGGTTGCAAGAATTTTGCCGGCCACAGCTAATAGAGAGAGGCCTCGATAGTTTCCACAATCAGTTCTGTCATCTTTTTTAAAGAGATTGATAATTTTGGAATCTCTAAAGTCTGCTGGGATTTCTTCTCTTTCCCAGATTTTTTGATGAGCTTGTGAAGTTGTTGTGTAAGTTCAATTCCACCCACTTTGAAGATTTCAGCAGGTATCCCATCAGGTCCACTGGCTTTGTTGTTTTTCATTTGGTTAATAGCTGTACACAACTCTCCCAGATTTGGAGATACTGCAAGTTCATCTCTAACTTGTTTTTGCGGAATTTGTGAGAGGACCTCAGCAGCTACGGGGGAATTGTGGTTAAGGAGATGTTTATAATGTTCTTTCCAGTGCAGTGCAAATGCTTCTTTATCTTTGAAAAGTGTGTTACCGTCTGCTGAGCGTAGGGGGCATATGCCATGATCTATTGGCCCATAGTTGGTCTTTGTGGCTTTAAAGAAACTCTGTGCATCATGAGTGTCAGCTAAGTGCTGGATCTCTTGAGCTTTTTTTATCCACCAGGTGTTTTTCAGTTCTCTGCTTCTTCTTTTAACCTCAGCCTTAGCGTTGGTATAGGTTTTTTTTCTTAGTGGCACAGTTTCTATCTCTTTGCCAGATCTGAAATGTCTTCCTTTTCTTGTCAATCATGTGTTCAATCTCACTGTCATTCTCATCAAACCAGTCCTGGTGCTTCTCGGTTTGGTATCCAATAGTTTGTTCACAGGCTGCAATAATGGATGTTTACAGCTTTCTCCAGTGTTCCTCGATATTATCAGGGAATTCTGAAAGCAGATAGTCCTTAAGAGTCATTTGGAAGCAATACTGCTTAATGGGATCTTGAAGGGCTTGAGTGTTCAGTTTGCACCTTGGTTTCCTTCCTTGAAGCCTGCATTGAGGTATAATCTTGATAGCCATCGTGGAGCGTAATAGTCAGTGATCTGTCCAGCAGTCGTCAGGCTCGTCATAGCTCTGGTAAGGAGCACATCATGGTGATCTTTAGCATGGACAATAACATAGTCTAAGAGGTGCCAGTGGTTTCACCAAGGATGCCTCCATGAAGTTTTAAATTTATTTTTCTGTCGAAAGAGTGTGTTGGTAATAACAATGATGTGCTCTGCACATATCGTCAAAAGTAAGATTCCGTTCTGGTTGCTGCTGCCAACTCCTTCTTTCCCAATAGTCCCAGGCCACAGATCGAAATCTCACCCAACTCTTGCATTAAAATCACCCAGGAGGATAATTTTATCTTCCTTAGGTGTCTCTGATAGGACGGTATCCAGCTGAGAGTAAAATTTTTCTTTAATGCCTTCATCGGCATCCAGTGTTGGTGCATAAGTGCTTATAATAGTAGCCTATTGGTTTTTGGTGAGCTTTATTTGAAGGGTTGAGAGTCGCTCATTAATGCCGGTAGGGACTTCTGACAGGAGCTTCACAAGGTCATTTTTGATAGTGAAGCCTACCCCATGTATTCGATGTTCTTGTTCAGGTAGACCTTTCCAGAAGAATGTGCAGCCTCCTTTTTCTTCCTTCAATTGTTCCTTGCCTGCTCTTCGAGTCTCTTGAAGCACTGCAATATCAATATTAATAATAAATAATAATAATAATAAATTTTATTTATATCCCGCCCTCCCCAGCCGAAGCCGGGCTCAGGGCGGCTAACAACAATAAAACAGTACAAAAGTACAACATAAACAACATTCTAAAATCATTCATTATAAAAATTAATTAAAACGTTGCAGCTCTCTTGTAATGATGGCAGTTCTGCGTTCAGGATGCTCGCTGTCTGTTTTATCTGACAAAGTTTGTATATTCCATGTTCCAACATTCATTTGTCTTTTACGACCTCTAGGTGGTGACCCCACTGGGCACAATAATCCAGTCAGGGGAAAAGGGAGGCAGACTATGTTTAGGGTACCTTTTCTAGCCCCCCCCCTTTTCGGGGTGAACACAGTGGATCCTAAAAAGGGCTGCTCAGTCATGGATACAGCTGCCAAGCTGCTTAACTGCCTCGTTCCTTGAGTCAGAATGACTGAATCTGTATCCACCGCCCATGTGCCGGTTCATGATCCTGCCCCTGTTACCAATTGCCGATCGCCATGGGACTTTTGGGGTTTGGGTTGGGTTTTTGGAAGAAGCCTGTGTGTGAATTTGTTTTATGTGTGTAGATCAGTGCATGCTGACCAACGCACAGTCTTCGCAGTAGAGCTCTGTTCCGATGGCATGAAGTAGTCATGACAAACCAGTAGATTCCTATCTGCTGCAGCCTTCATCCACCCTTCACAGCTATTGTAACGTACTGCTTGTTATCATCCACCTGTTCTGCCGCTGAGGACTTCTTGGATCATTATTTGTCTAGCTCCTTCCCTTTGACCTTACCACCTTGGGTGACCCTGCTGGGAGTGCGAGATTCCTGATGGCTTCGCTCACAAGGGTCATAGGAACATGCAAGCCCACTCACCACAACAGGGTGATGATCCAGGTGTCATGCGTTAGTTCATCTGCTGCTTCCCAGACTGTTGTGCCAGTGAGGCATTTTTCAGAGACCAGATGAGGTTCCTCATAGACACTGTGATTGTGTTCTGGATTGATGTTTATAGTCATTTCGCCTTTTGCAACTTAGTTTCCAGTTGTATTATGAATACCCGGGGGTAATTTACAAGAATCCATTTTTCTTCTTAATCCACTTTATTTCCATGTGCCCTTTCTTTTGTGTCTTGTAATTGCTGTAAGTGCTGGCTTTATTATGTCCTTCCTATCTCAGTTCCTTTCAGAAAGTATCGCTTGTCATGCCTCCTGAGGATGCACTGCAAACGCCAGCCCAGGGGCGCTTCAGAGTCTTTTTCCTGATAATGAGACCATAGAAGAGAGCCCATCTGAAGTGGGCCAAGAGCGCTCAAGGGAAATGCTTTATTTTTAAATTTAAGAGACAGTGGAGAATTTGTACTGCAGTGGACAACTGTGTGTAATTCAGTAGCTCGGGAGATGACGCATAGCACTGCTGTTATATATCTGCTCTAGAGCAGGGGTGTGTGTGGTATGGTGTGTAAAGGGTTAGAATCATTGGATTTTAGAGTTGGAAAGGAATCCGAGGGTCAGGAATCTCAATTAAAGCATCCATGACAAACTCTTCTTAGCAATTTCTAAAGGAGGAGAGCCCACAACCTCCCAAGGCAGCCTGTTCCACTGTCAAACAGATCTTATTGTCAGAAAGTTCTTCTTGATGTTTAGTCAGAATTTCCTTTCTTGTAACTTAAATCCATTGGTTCAGGTCCTAGCCTCCAGAACAGGAGAAAACAAGCTTTCTCCACCTCCCATCTGACAGCCCTTTAGATATTTGAAGATGGCTATCATATCTCCTATCAGTCTCCTTTTTACAAGGCTAAATCCAACCCCTTCAACCATTCCTCATAAGGCTGGGTTTCCAGACACTTGATAATCTTGGTTGCCCTCCTCTGTACACATTCCAGCTTGTCAATATCCTTCTTAAATTGTGGGACAACATGACAGCTATGTAATTACATAAATTATGTAAGCTGTGTAATGTTGCCACAGTGGACAGTGAGATGAATAAAATAGTTTTTGGTGGAAGACGATCTGCAGTGGAACAAAAACATTGCTGCATGCAACAACTATAGGGTGAAACAGAAAATGAGGCTCTTACTTCCATACCATTAAGGGATGTGATTCTTGAGCTGAAAAGGTTTCCTACCTCTGAAGTAAAAAGTATAAACTCCATCAGTAGAGCCATCTTTTTTCCTAGGTTTTTCTAGATGTAGATAATATTTTAAGGGATCTTGGCATCAGATTTCTGCCTTGCAATACTTGGCCAGCATCTCAGACTTGATAAAGGAGTGCTGTTAGCCAGGCTATCCCAACAGTGTGTTTCCATGAGAGCTAATAGTTAGCTGATCTTCAGTAAGTCTTCTCAATGGCAAGAAAATATATTAAAGGGGGCATGTTTTCCCTACTCCTACTTCATTGTGTCGGGGGGGGGGGCGACTGTAATCTAGATACCTGTGTGCGGAGGGCAACAATAGAAACTGCAGCTTAAGTAGATGGCAAGTTTTTGAGTGAGACTTAACACAGATGAAAAGAAAAGAAATTCCAGAAATCCACATTAGGCATTATTGCAGAAGAGCTTCAGTGTTGTCTGGAACTCTTCAGCATGCTGGCTAGTAAGCAGTACTTTTGAGCATGACCAAAGAGTCACTGTTTCAAGGTTTTGTGTGGGTAGGGGGAAAATCTCACTAGGGGGAAGCAAGGCTTAAAGAACTTGCCTTGAATATGCTTGAGATTAAATTGAAACAACAACAGTGAATTTTAAGAGCATTCTTTAAAAATATATATATATCATAGTATTGTCACCATTTTCAAGACCAGTCACCACCTCCTTTTAAGCAAAGGGGTTTTTGCTTTTAAAGTGCACAACTAGTACATAATCCCATGTAAATATGTTTAGCTGCCCCCTCCCCTGTACTTTGTAAGTAGGATCCATGAAAAACCACTGCCTTGATGGCAATGGAATTGTTGTGAAATTCTTAATGGGTTTTGCATTCTGAGCATATGAAGTTTTTGGTTGGACTGGAATAATGTTTTAAGTGGTGGGTCAGAACTCTCTGCACAGAAATGACCAGCTCTTTCCTAACCGTTCAAGCAAGTACTTTTAGCAGATGTGGTTGTGGTTGCTATTGGCTTCTTAAGCTGCCGTGAATATTCAAAAATGATTGTCTGCTTGAGCAGGGAGGAAAATACCATATCAGTGGCTGCAAATATCAACCCAGTCCTTTCCTTTCCTTCCAGTGCATTACACTTTTTTGTGCACAGCTGCACAGAAAATGCAGACAAGCCCAGCAGAGTCACTTTTCTCAATTAACCAAGGCAAACAACCAGCCAGCAGAAGCATAAAACCAACAGCCACGAAGCAGTGACTGTCTCCAGTGTTGATTATTGGATTATGTGAGAATTGTAGTGCTTGGAAAGGACAAAATTGTCCTGCGTGTCCGTGCAAGAAACTTACACAGAAGGCACACAGAACAGTCACATGTTCTGTGAGGACCCATAGCGACTTTTAATTTCCTATTTAAATAAGGCAGGGCTCTCTGCAGCAGTCTCTGCTCAAGCAAAAAATGAAACTGACTTGGAAGGGACTCTCAAAGCCCTTTGCAAGACATTGAATTCTATTCTCAGTCAGCGATTTGTCTACCAGGGATTTTACATTTGTGGGTTTGGGAATGAGCTGTTGTAACAGGAATAGTTACAAAGGCTCAGGGATAGAACGGAAGAGTATTTTGAAATATTTCCCATGCAATGAGGCATTTCCTTAAACTAAGGAATTATTGTACGGACTCGTCAAATGAAAAAATTAAATATTGTAATTGTTTTGTCTTTTGCTAGATTTTGTGTTCCATACAATTTTAGTGCCGTTGTTGTTGTTGTTGTTGTTTGCTTGCAAACATAAGAGCCTGCTGGATCCAGCCTGTGGCCCATCTAGTCCAGCCTCCTGTTTTTACAGTGGCTGACCAGATACCTCTAGGAAACCAGCAAGGAGGATTTGAGTGCTCTCTCCTGTAGTTTCCAGCAAATGGTATTCATAAGCATTGCTGCCTCCAACCATGGAGGCAGAGCACAGCCATTGTGTGGAGTTTTTTGTCTCCTGTTGTAATTTGCAAAATTTAAATAAAGTAGATTAATAGGAAAAAAGAAGGGGAAAGGGGTGATTTTGGTAGAAAGACACAACCATTTTGCTCCACAATTTACCACATTTGTACCTGATGTGTTGTAAAACTCTTGTGGCATCTTGGCGGGATGATAAGTGTTGTACCAGATCCTAACCCTTGGCATAGTGAGGTAAATGGTGAAATAACCTTATCTCCACAAGTGCATTCAGTGCGTGGAACGGGGAGCAGGGGTGTGCTCACCAGCCCTGTCCATAACACTGTGCACTCTGCTGCCCTCCTCCTGGTGTCCATATGACATATTAAAGAGGAACTATGCACATATAGGTTCAGTTGGGAATCCCAGATGCAGAAGTGTTGCAAACTTTCCTTTCAAACACTATGACAAATCAATGGGTATTGGACAATGGGACACAGTCAGGAACCCTGTGCAACTGAGGTCCTGCCAACAGAGACTATGTGTGCATACACACACACACGTAATTAATAATAAATATATAAATAAAGCAGCAACATCATAGCAAATACAACAACATACAAAACCACAGCATTTCAGTGCTACATATATAACAAGATTTGCATAAACAACATTACATTTCCTGGCAGTAGCCAGGATACACCTCTCCTATGAAGTTGCTCACAGACCTAATGCAGGATTAGCTGCGACACACATATTAAATGCATATCTAATTTTAACCATATTCAATGCATCTCTTATAACTCTAGCTACTTACTGAAGCCAATCCAGGTTGTGCTAGCTGAACAATATGGGAAAATTCCCCCCTCCATAGGGCATAACCTTCACCTCCCACCCCCTTTCTTCATGTGCTCCATCACAATTTCAGTCATGTCTGTGACAGACTTCAGCTTAATAATTAGATGGAGATTAGGCTACAATATTTTGTAGCACAGCATGTTCAGAAAGCAAAACTACTAGTGCAAAAAAACTTCCTATGGATTTAGCAGCATGACTAAACCAAAAGGAAATGAGTTGGGGACAAGATCAGTAACTATAAATTGCCTTTCAAGAGCTGGAGATGTTTCTCTGAGAAGAACAAAATACTTTCAAGTGTTGTTTCTATGGCAATCCTGTAGGAGGCTGAGCTGAATCAAACCTTAATCACATAACAAGGTGGAAATTCCCCAGCATTCAACTTTTCCTCAAACTCCTCTCATGTTTGTGCACTGAGCATGACACAATAAAAAATCCCAAGGCTACTGTCAGTAGTAAACAAATGCATTGCTATGGACACAGGAATAGAAGTCAAATTGTTTCATTGTGGCTAAGTGCTTTTCACTGAAGGACATCACCTCTCAGAAGGCCTTCATTTGAACCGGAACTGAGTTTTCCCAAGGTTGCCCACACCTCCTCCTTTACAGTCCTCTCCTGCAAGGGCTGTCAGGAGGCATGCCCCAGTTTAAAATTTTTATTACTATTATTATTATTATGGCGGCTGTGAGCCTCAAAAGTTGGAAGTGGTCCAGACCTCTCTGAACCTCTGAGAGGGCCTGGACCAGAGGTAGCCACTAATGCATAGTGAGGCCACACATTTTGTTTTGTTGCCTGTTTTATGCACAAATATATGATAAGTATTAGGCCCCCTTATTGAAGGAGGGGATTTATTGCACTGACTCTTCCTGCTGAACAACTGTAGTACCGTAGACCCTCTAGTTACGTACCACTCTGGATACGTAACTTTCGGGTTACAAGTGTGGCAAACCCGAAAGTGTATACTTCCGAGTTTTGCCACACGTGCATGCACAGAAGTGCTCAATCGCACCATGTGCATACGCAGAAGCGGCGCCTCTGCCTACGGACTTTTTGGGTTGCGGACAGACCCCCAGAACAAATTTAATGCATATCCGGAGGGTCCACTGTAATGACATTATGGAGAATGTGGCAAGATTTTTTAGTGGTGCCATGAAATTATGTCACCATAGGTCCTAAGAGCCATTTTTGTACCTCAAGATATCTGGACAGTTTTATCTTAAAGTAACTCCTACTATGTTTTGTTAAGTGTGTTCTGTTCTAATCCATGTATACAATGCACTTTTTCTATGCCAATAAAGCAGATTCATTCATTCATTCATTCATTCATTCATTCATTCATTCATTCATTGAATAGTGAGGGATTTTTTGCCAGTTTCCCCTCTCCCTGCACCCCTCAGTGCATCCTAAAGAGCTTCTCCAATTGAGGAACCCTCCGGAAATGGAGGCTGTTGCAAGAGGGGTGACTGGCAAAATCACCCACCCTTCTGTTAGGGGGCACCTTGGCTGGATTGCAAGCCCTTCCCATAGAAGTGAATCACTGCCTCCCAGAGTGGTTTTGCTTTAAGATAACTTATTCTGGATTCACCAGCTCAGTATGGAGCAAAACCCATGGCATCTATATTCTGACATGGCTATATTTAGTCTGCATCTGCTGGAGTTCACCCACTTGCTTTTTTAAAACATTTTTTTTTTTAATCATCACAGAAATGAATGCAGATGCCCTAGTTCTTTTTATTTATTTCCATAGATGGAAAGCATTTATGTATTTATATCTGAATCAATAGGGCAGTGTTCTGCAAAGAAAGATCCCACAAAGCTTCTTATCCTTAAATAAATTAAAACAAAAAATAAAGAATTTAAAGTCATCAGTTGCGATATAACTCTAAAAGGATTGAAATTGCAGCAGGTCTTTCTTTTCTTTCTTTCTTTCTTGAAACTTCAATAATCCTGGCAAGAGATGTGAGTTCTCATCAATCTTTAAAATTTTTGATGGTGCTGAGCCTAGGGAAGGAGATCCCAGAAATAGGTGTCACTACAGACTAAGCCCTATCTGCTACATCACTCCATCATTGAAGGCAGTGGAGTCCCACATGTCTCATAGAGGGTTGTAGTACATACCAAATAAGGCATTTGCTAATGTACCCCAGACTTTAGGGTTTTGCAAATAAAAACCCCCCAAGTACCTTGAACTTAACATGGACACAAATATGTAACCCATAATTCTCAAAAAGAAAAAGAAAAGGACTGGCATTATGTAGTTGTGTTACCTCACTCTTCAGGGGGTGGGTTGGGTCCCACAAACAGGCCACAGCTTGATAAAGTGGGTCACAATAGCAGCACTACCACCTAACAAATACATAATTTTAAAAAAATCAATAAATTTAAATTAAAGAGGCCCTGGTTCTGAAAAGGTTGAAGGTGATTGTTCCAGACCTGCTTCATCTTTTATTTTCAGGCCTGGCATAAGAAGCTGGCATGCTTGGGCAACTGGCAGTGCGCCAAAGGGACCACCACTGATGCCTACAATATCCCTCTGCTCTGAATAAATAAACTGAGTGCCTTGGGCAGCTGTATGTGACCACCATCTTAATTTCTCACAATGTGACATAGGAGCACTCCAGGACACTAATAAGTTTAAATGGTGGTGAGACCATTCAGTGCTATTGGTAGTGTGCTGTCAAGGCCCATGCATGGAGGAGATCAAAGGACACCTTCCCCAGGGCTACCTCAAGTCTGGAGCCTGCTTTTGGCAGTCGTACATACTATACTTTATAGTAACCAACTGGAGATTATTAGGCCTTGTCAGTCAGTGATCGGCAGGTCCTAATTTTCCAGAAAAGAACACAGTTTTCAGCTGAAGCTGAAAAGAAAATTCATCCCTGGCCGCAGCTATTGCCTGGAGATTCAGAGACAATGCTGGGTCCAGGATCACTCATAAGCTGCAAACCTGGTGGTTATGGGGAGATGTATCCAGAACAAGATGTGCATCCAGAACAAGCATTTTCTCTGTATCAGAATTCTCTTGCGAACAAGCTCTGATTTGTCTCTTCATCCATCTAGCCCAACTGCTTTAAGCTGCTTGCAGATTTCATGAGCTCTCATAAATTATGAATTACTCCTGCAAATTTAATGGAAGGGGAAAAGGTAAAAAATGGAAAAGCAGTCTACAGTAATGACACACTCCTTGGACTAAATCTCCTTGTTGCAGTCTATAAAGAGATGGTTTCTCTTGATCACCTAACTTGAAGTGTGGATTGCTGTTGGCATTGGGGTTGTTAAGCATTTGAACCCATGTATTCTCAACTAAATATCATTGTTGTGAAGAAACAGCAGGAAACTTGCCTTCCTGAAGCAACATAACAAGGCTGATGGGGAGAACTTCATAAGACTGGACAGACAGTGTTAATGTGCATATGGAAGGTAGCAAGCCAATTTGATCCTTGCATGGACTCTCTTGCAGGGCATTTTGCCATTCCTTAGATACTAATGCTCATAGGAGACATTCACATTCAAAAGGTGGCATAGCAGAAATGAAATATTATTCATTGTTGAATTTATACCCCACCTACTTCCTCCCGAAGGAGCCCACAATGGCAAACAGATGCACATTCTAAAACAAGTTACAGATCCATTCATCTCAGAGTTGCCAGGAATAATATTCTTCATCCACCAAATGACTGGGTAAGCAGGAATGTTCTCAAATTCCCTTTGAAAGTTAATAATGATGGAGACAGGCACACCTTCCTAGTGAAACCACAGCTGCAATATTCATAGAATTGTCACCTCAAGGATGACTGCATGCCCTGGCTCTCTGAGGGCTTTTTAACACATATGTTTAGTACTCAGCAACTACTCCCTGTGCACTAAGTGCAAGTATATCACATCAGTTGTGACAAAGGACACAAAAGCAGGGTCCCTGATCCTTTTCTGTTTTCAATTTCACATATATTATGAAGGGCAAATGACAAGCTAGGAGTGCTTTGTTTTTGTTTCATATCAGGGAAAAGCAGGGCAAGATCAAAATGCATGGTCTACACCAGGGAACCTGGCCTCTTCTAAACGATGGGAGTTGGGAGACCCTTCCATTGGTCCCGACCATGATGTGGATGACCATTGTAAGAAGGAGTTATGGACACAGGCTAATACATGCTTGTAGAATCTTCCCCCATTGCCTTTTAACAAAACTATAGTGTCCAAACCATGGCGGTTCCCTCCTTCTTAAATTTATTTTTCAATTTCTAAAAATACACATAACAAATGATCCCCATATACCCCCTCCCCAAGAAACCTTCAGTTCATAAACAATGTAAATAATACGGCCAGTTATTAAGTAAGTTTGCAAATAGTATAGAACCTGATTACATCACTTAGGTGTATTCTACTCTCCATCTTAATAGATTGTCCCAGACATGTACAACATAGTTTCAAAGTCATCTTTGTTTTTTTTTTTTATAAAAAATTTTATTGCGTTTCTTTCCATAGGTTAACAGCTTTGTTTACATAGCAACATGCAAGAAACATTTTTTATATATGAAGAAAAGTAAAGAAAAAGAAGAAAAAGTTAAGAAACTTTCATAACGTCCTTCAACAGTTCCCTTTTGGACCTCCTCGCATCCTCTCGGCATTGCATTCATTATTCTAGCCAGTTCAGCAATTTGTTATCTTGTTTCCCATCTTATTATACCTTTAAATTTATTATGTTACCAATTTCAAAAATTTGTAATTTAGTTTTAACACTCTTAATAAACATAATATTTTGTTTCTAATTTGTCTCGTTTTTTTTCCATCAATACTTACTTTATCATTTACTTAAGTAAATTGCAGAAGCATAACGTTTCTTAATCGTGCACAATCTTAACATTCAAACAACTTATAATATTTTTGCAAATAGTCCTTAAATTTTTTCCAGTCCTCCTCCATTGTTTCTTCGCTCAGATCTCGAATTCTGCCAGTCATTTCTGCCAACTCCATGTAGTCCATCAGCTGCGTCTGCCAGTCCTCCAGTGTGGGTAAATCTGGTGTCTTCCAGAACTTTGCGATAAGAATCCTAGCTGCTGTGGTTGCATACATAAACAAGGTTCTATCCTTCTTTGGCACCTTCTGGTCCACCATGCCCAGAAGAAAGGCCTCTGGTTTCTTAGAAAAGGTATATCTGAATACCTTTTTCAGCTCATTATGTATCATTTCCCAAAAGGCCTTTACTTTCGGGCAGGTCCACCAGAGGTGAAAGAATGTCCCTTCTGCCTCCTTACATTTCCAACACTTATTATCAGAAAGATGATATATTTTAGCCAACTTGACTGGGGTCATGTACCACCGGTATACCATTTTCATAATGTTCTCTTTCAAGGCACTGCATGCCGTGAATTTCATACCGGTGTTCCATAACCTTTCCCAGTCCTCAGACATAATGTTGTGTCCTACATCCTGTGCCCATTTTATCATAGCAGATTTAACTGTCTCATCCTGTGTGTTCCATTTAAGCAGCAAGTCATACATCCTCGAAAGTACCTTAGTCTTTGGTTCTAGTAACTCCGTCTCCAGTTTCGATTTCTCCAACTGGAAACCCACTTTTTTATCCATTTTAAATACCTCTTGAATTTGAGCATAATGTAACCAATCTTGCACCTTATTTTTCAGTTTGTCCTGGCTTTGGAGCTTCCAATTATCTCCAACTCTTTCAATCAATTCCCAATATTTTGGCCAGTAGGCCTCCATATTGGGCCTTTTTTTAGAAATCTTGGCTTCCACTGGTGATAACCACCTCGGGGTCTTGCTTTCTAATAAGTCCTTATACTTCATCCAGACGGCAAAAATTGATTTTCTGACAATATGGTTTTTAAACAGTTTATGAACCTTCGCCTTGTCATACCACAAGTATGCGTGCCAACCATAAACATTGTCAAACCCTTCCAGATCTAGGACATCGGTGTTTTCCAACAGAAACCAATCCTTCAGCCAGCAGAAGGCTGCAGCCTCATAGTACAACCTTAAATCCGGCAGGGCAAACCCCCCTCTTTCTTTTGAGTCAGTTAGTATTTTGAATTTAATTCGGGGCTTTTTGCCCTGCCAGACAAACTTAGATATATCCTTCTGCCATTTTCCGAAACATTCCATTCTGTCCACAACCTGGAGGGTTTGAAATAAAAATAGCATTTTTGGCAGAACACACATCTTTATAGCTGCGATTCGGCCTGACAAGGTAAGTTTCAATCTTGACCAAATATCCAAGTCTTTTTTAATTTCCGACCAACATTTTTCATAATTATCTTTGAATAGATTTAAATTTTTGGTGGACAAAGATACCCCCAGGTATTTCACTTTTTTAACCACACTTAGCTCTGTCTCTCTCTGGTACCCCTCTATCTCTGTAGGCGTCAAATTTTTGGCCAGAACCTTAGTTTTTTGTTTATTTAGCTTGAATCCCGCCACCCGACCAAACTCCAAAATAAGTTCAAGAACTCTTTTTGTGCTAGATTCTGGCTCCTGTACTGTAATGACTAGGTCATCTGCAAAAGCTTTCAGTTTGTATTGTTTCGCTCCGACCACTATACCCTGCACCAACTGGTCCTCCCTGATCATATTCAGCAGTACCTCCAGAACAGAAATAAATAACAGAGGGGATAGAGGGCACCCCTGTCGTGTCCCTTTTTCAATTTGGAGTTCCTCCGATACCACATTGTTCACTATCAGTTTAGCTTTTTGTTCTGAATAGATTGCTTCTAATCCATTTTCAAACCCCCGTCCCACTCCCATCCCTTTCAAGTTTTTCTTCATAAACATCCAAGAAATGTTGTCAAATGCTTTCTCCGCATCAATAAAGATTAAAGCAGCCCTTGTGTTTCTAATTCGCAACAACTCCAGTATATCAATAATGTTCCTAGTGTTATCAGACATATGTCTGCCAGGGAGAAAGCCTGCTTGGTCCTTGTGAATTACTTCATTTAGTACATTTTTAAGTCTATTTGCTAAAATGTCTGCAAATATTTTGTAATCCACATTCAGGAGTGAGATGGGACGGTAATTCTTAAGCTGAGTCTTTTCCCTTTCTGACTTGGGAATCAATGTGATAAATGCTTCTTTCCACGTTTCCGGTGCCTTTCTCCCCTCCATGATCTGGTTACAAACCTCCAACAACGGTTGTATCAAGTAGTCCTTCAAAGTCTTATAATATTTGGAGGTAAGTCCATCCGGGCCTGGAGATTTGCCCAGCTGCATGTTCTGGATGGCACCTTCAATTTCCTGTTGAGTTATCTTGCTGTTAAGAATTGATCTTTTATCTTGACTTATTTTAGATAGTCCATTTATCCTCAAAAATTGATCTATTTCCGGTTCTTTCTGAGGCCCCTGTGCATAAAGATCTTTGAAGTATCTGTGGAAGCACTTTCTTATTTCTTCTGGTTTCTGAACTATTTTTCCTTGAATCTCCAAGTTTGTAACCGTATTTAACTTTTGTCTTTTTTTCAGCTGCCAAGCTAGCAACTTTCCACATTTATTTGCTGATTCAAACGATCTCTGCTTCATTTGTTTAATTTTCCACTCAATCTCTTGATTGATCAGTTTCGAATATTGTGCTTGATGGAATTTGATCTCTCTTAGCACCTCTTTTGACTTTGGTTTGGTTCTCAGCTTTTTCTCTCCTTCGCTTATTTTCTCTAGAATTTTTTCTTTTTTTCCATTCCAAAATTTCCTCTTTATTGTATTCTGTTGTATCAGAAACCCTCTCATTACGGCTTTACTTGCGTCCCAGATTGTTCTTTTCTCCACCGTAGTGTTCAAATTTATTTCAAAGTAGTCCTTTAGCGTTTTTTGGGCCTTCTTAACAATCTCTTGATCTCTTAGCAAGGTGTCATTCATTCTCCACCTGAAGGATCCAGTTGGAAAAAGTCTCAATTCCATTTTTAAGGCATTATGGTCGGAGCAGGTTTTTGGGCAGATTTCCACTTTTCTTGTTTTCGGGGCCAGCCCTCTAGATATCCAAATTTGGTCAATTCGTGTCCATGATAAGTGGGCCTCAGAGAAGAAGGTTCCTTCTTTACCCAAGGGGTTCCTTGTCCTCCAAATGTCAATCAAGTCCATATTGTCTGTCATTTCAAAAAAGGTTTTAGGGAGTCTGCCGTCTGTTGTTAAGTTTTGATTTTGGGATTTGTCCATATTTGTAGACACCACCCCATTCATATCTCCCATCACAATAATGTTAGAATAGTCCAAATAGTCCATCATTGTCTCATGCAGCTTCTTATAGAATTCTGATTTTCCATCATTTGGCGCATAAACTCCTAATATCAAAATCTTTTCCCCTTGCGTTTGGATTTCAATTGCGAGAATTCTTCCATGATCATCTTTGAATAGAAATTTTGGTGACAGGTTCTCCTTTGCATAAATTACAACGCCTCTTTTTTTAACTTTATCTGATGAGATAAATTCCTGGCCAAGTCTTTTATTGATTAATACTTTCCTATGGAGCCTAGTCACATGTGTTTCTTGAAGGCATATTACATCCAATTGTTCTTTTTTCAGGATATGAAATATCCTCCTCCTTTTTTCCGGAGAATTCCCGCCATTTATGTTCCAACTAAGTAGCTGCAGAGACATCCTGTTCTAATTAAGATGTTCTTAGGATGAGGTGTCTTCCTTTTGCTCAGATCCCGAGGGTGCAGGCGTTGGCCCGCTTCCAGGCAATATTGGTACTGGTAAGGTTGGAAGCCAATCCACTCCTTTTTGGAGATCTTCTCCGTGGTCGTGAAGGAACTTTTGGTTCTCTTCAGGTGTTCTAATTTTAACCTTCCTTTCTTTGTAAGTAAAGGATAATCCTTGTGGAAACTCCCACCTATAGGGAATTGCGTTGTGTCTCAGCAATTTTGCTAGTTCTGAGTAGGTGGCTCTGAGGTCCAGCAACTGTCTCGGAATATCTCTGTAAATTTCCACCCTTTTATCTTGTATTTCAATTGCTTTTTTAAAGTGTAGGCCTAGGATCTTGTCTCTCTCTTCCTTTGATCTTAAAATTATCAAACAGTCTCTGGATCTGTCTTTCCTTACCAATCTTCCCAGTCTATATGCTGAGACAATCTTGAAGTCTGTGTCCTCCTTTAAGCCCCAGAACTTCGTGAATTCCTGCGTCAAGTATCCAATCAGGTCTCCTTGCTCGAGTTCCGGGATGCCTCTCAATTTGATGTTGCTCTCGCGATTTTTCAGTTCGACCATTGACAGATAGATTTGTTGTTCACCCACCTGTTTGTGCAGGGGCTTGACTTCTCCTTTAATTTCTTCAACTTCTTTTTGTAAAGCTCCCACTTTCTGAATTGCTTCTCCAGCTAGTTCCCGATTTTCCGCTGTTGCTCCTTGCAAATTCTCAATAGCCTGTGTGTGCTGGGAAACTTGTTCAGTCAGTTTTTGAATCGAAGAGGTCGCTTTATCTATTTTCATAGACTGGTCGTCCACTTTCTGGTTTAAACTTGATAGTTGCTCCAATATTTGTTTTAATAATGTGTCTGACCCACCTGCTGCCATAACTTCTTCGGTGGACTTCTCTGTTATTTCCCCTTCCCTCTGAGATACCAGTACAGCTGGAACCGACGATCGGCGTCCTTGGGTCAGTGTTGTTTGTACAAATTGTGTTGGTTTTCTTTCTCTTTCTTTTTCCTTGGCCTCTTTAGATTCCTTAGCTTTAGATGCTCTTGTTCTCCCTGCACCACTCATTACACATCTGTCAGTGTTCAAGGTCAGATTGCCTATTGTTCCATGGAAGAGACAAATTCAGGAGTAAACAACCAGTAAAGTGGAATTCAAAACAAAAGTCAGTTCCCAGGATTTTATAATCCGCAAGCCCTGTAGGGGGAGTGCCACCAGGTTTCAGAGACAAAGAAGGAAGTAATCCGCCATTAAAGTTCCAAATTATTTCAAGTCAATAAATCCAAAAGTCCATCAGTCCCTTCAAAAACTCAAAATTTCCCCAGGCACCTTTTATAGTTCAACAAAGTTTCACAAAAGGTGCTTGCAACAGTATCCCATCCAGTCTTTTCTGCTCAAATGTAACAGTTATGTTCCAACAAAGTTTTTGCAACTGTTTCCGCAGTTTGACACAGTCTCCCTCTCTGGCAGCCCGACGATCTGGCTCCTTAAAAATACAGCCCAAAGACGAAAAAAGATAGGAGGAAGATCCCCATTTACTACTTCTTTTAGTCAATGTCCATTTCCACCTTCAGTTTAGAAGAAAAAAACAAGCAGATCTGATAGCACGAAAAAGTTAAAGCTTCCCACAGTCCCGTTTCAAGCGCTTTCCGCTTTTTAAAGCTTTGCTTTGATCTTGTCAGCAATGTCGGAAGACGGACTTCCCTTTTCTCGTCTCCCGCTTTCAGCCAAATTTACGAAATTCTTTTGCCAAATTTTAAACCCCTTTACTCACGGGTATGTTGCTTGCAGTTTGGTGTTAATTTTAGGAAGAAGGATCAGCGCTCATCTGTAACAGCCGCGCGGCTTCACTTCCGCGGAAAGAGCGATGAACTCACAGCACCGCTACCCCTCCTTCACTCCGGGTCTCCTTACGGGGTCCCTTCTGTGTTTTCGGAGCAGCTTCTGGTGCCCGCCGAGTCCCACGGCCACGGGCTCACTCTACCCGTGGTTTGTCTTGATGGGTCGTCGCTATGCCGCAGCGAACGACCCTTTTCCGCGGAGCCCCTCTTCAGAGCTCGAAGAGGACCGCCATTACAGTTTCGCGCCGCCCCCGGAAGTCCCAAAGTCATCTTTGTTCCTGATCACTCTGATATGCTTTGTTAGTTTTTCTATAAGGCCCATATCCCACAGTCTATCCCATCATGCTTCAAGAGTTACGTTAGTAGCTGTTTTCCAGTATTGTGGTGTTCTATTTCTGGTTGCAGACATGAAAAGTAGGTACATAAACTATAAATTCTTATGGTTATCTAGAAACAGATTTAATAAAGTTAGCCTCAAATCCAGTTGCATCTCCTCTCCTACAACAGAAGAAACTTCTTCAAAGACTATTTTCCGAAACAATTGTATAGGTTGTATCCCCATGATGGTTGAACAGATCTGAAGCTCCTTTAACTTTTTAATACGGACATGCACTTATTTTCTCCTTGCCCACTGGGGATCGAAATACATCGACAGGCCGTTATAGAGTCTTCTCTTGCCTTTCTCCTCTTGCCCTCACCTGGGAACCTAGAATTACAGAAATATGTAGCCACTGCTACTGTTACCAACTCCCCTGCTGTATCAGCTGCTCTAATGCAAGCAGCACCTTCCTCTAGCAGGCTGTTCACTCTTTGGTGGCTGCAGACCAAATGGACCATTCAGCCGAAGAAGCAGCTGAGTGGCTGCCAGCAAGATGAGCTGTCAGCAGGGAGCTCCCAGTGACCATTGTCCTGGCAACTGTCACTGGGGCAACCCCCACCCCACCCCAGAGTCACAGGCAGGATCCAAACCATGGCAGGATGTAGAGCTGAAGGGCCATGAGAGCCCAAAACACAAACAGACCACGTTGTGAAAATTCCATAGTAAAAAGGTAAATATTATCTTAGCATCCTGCATATTCAAGATTGAGGCAATGCCACAGGCATATCTCATTTCATTAGCGGCAGGAAGAACCAGCAGCTGAAGCTCAGTTCTTGCCTTACCTGCCTTTCCCATCTGGTTCATTTTATGCATGGATAGAGGTTTGTTTGTTGTTGTTGTTGTTTTTTTTAAAAAAACCAACCCAACAGATTTGCACCAATTATTGCTGATCATTAAAACATTTCCGCTTATATCCCTCATTCATTGGAGCCTGTTGCAGCAATAACATGCACTTGATACAACCAATAAAAATGTACGGCCTTTCCTGCATAATACACATATGGAAACTCGCCCAACCCCTACCCCCACATTTTAGTAGCAATGCCCTGCATGTTGGCGCATAACTTTTGTGCTGGGCTTACCGTGTGACTGCCCAGCTGTGTAAATGTCTACACACATCAGCACCAAACATCCCTGGCAGTGGCAGGTACTGATGTGGAGATACTATTGAATGGCTTATGCATTAAGCCCCTAACAAATATGATGTCCCACCACAGGACATTCTTGGTGGTGGCACCTCAGCTGTGGAACTTCCTCCCAGGGGAAATCAGGCAGTTGCCCTCCTTTACTTGCATTCAGAAAGCATGTGAAGGCTTTTCTAACCTATCCTTAGGAACACAGGAAGCTGCTTTTTGTCAGCTGTGTTACAGGATGTCAGACCATTAGTTCAATATTGTCTGTACTCACTGTCAGTGGCTCTCCTAACCCTGCCTGGAGATGCCAGTGAATAAGCCTGGCATCTCTAGAGCTCTGGAAATATTGTGCTCCTCATGCAACCCAGTCTGTCTGTCTTGCAAGCATGATCTCACCAGCCAAAGTTTACGGAAACTTATTTGGGATATCCAGTCTCCAGCCTGTTTAGGGACAGGCCCCCAAGCTTTTTGTGCCCATGTGCACATTTGGAAATCCATTAGACTATCATGGGCACTACAAGATACCTCATTTCACAGAAGAAAAGCTAGCAATGCTCAGAGTACACCCCCCCAAAAAACCCAATTACACAATACAGTGGTACCTCGGGTTAAGTACTTAATTTGTTCTGGAGGTCCGTTCTTAACCTGAAACTGTTCTTAACCTGAAGCACCACTTTAGCTAATGGGGCCTCCTGCTGCCGCTGTGCCACCGGAGCACAATTTCTGTTCTCATCCTGAAGCAAAGTTCTTAACCTGAAGCACTATTTCTGGGTTAGTGGAGTCTGTAACCTGAAGCGTATGTAACCTGAAGCCTATGTAACCTGATGTACCACTGTACTAAAAAGAAAATAAACACGAACATAGACCCCTCCAAAGCCACCAATGCCCCCAAACAACAGGCAATCCCTCCTAACCAAGCAGCTCCCCCCAAAATAAAAACACACCATTCATTGAAAAACCTGGGAATGGCAGGGCATCTCAGAAGGCGTTAAAGGGTGTCTGATGGCACCATGTTGGGGACCCCAGGTTTAGAGCTTTAAAAAGAGAAATCACACCCTGAATTGAATTTGGAAACAAACTAGTAAACAGGTTCCCTCCCTCATCTTATCAGCTTGCTTTGTGCATGGTATGGTAGAAGGGAGTCTGCAATTCATCTTAGATTTCTCGTGTACACTAAAGCTAGTTAAGACAAATGCAAACTGTTTTGTCAGCACTGAGTCACCAGAAATTATTCTGATTTGCCACCTTCCCCAACACATGCAGAATCCTGCTGCTTGATGAAAGTTTTCTCCTGCTGCAGTTTTGTGCATAATAGGATATATAGCAACATAGTATGACCAGGTCATACCGTCGGTCCCCCTTTCTCAGTATTATCTGCACCGACCGGCAGAAACTCTCCAGGGTTACAAATGGGTCTGTCTGAGTCCAACCTGGAGGTGCTGTGGATTGGACCTTCTGCATGCAAAGCAGATGCTCTACTACTGAACTACAGCCCTTCAGTGAAGGATGCAAAGAAATATTAATGTATGATTTCTCAAAGTAGACAGGCACAAACCCACCCCCACCCCCAGGTTGCATGCAGCACCAACTCAGAAGAAGTGCAAATAATGTTGTATGTCTTATTGTTCAGGCCTATTTCTAGTCAACGCTCAGGATTTCTGGCCATTATTCCTCTGGGTTAGCTGAAAGAAATGAACATTCCCTTACTGCTAGTCCCTTATTGCCACCAGTCTGGTTCATCAATCATCCTGGACTCTGGAGATGAAGTGGCGAGGGAAGAGGGTATGTACAGAAATCAAACAAGTGGGAAGCAACAGAGCAGGAGGGCAAAGTCTTGCTGTTTGATAAATTCTGGATAAAGGCTGCATGTTCTATATAGCCAGATGCTTGGCAGACATCATGGAGGAAGTGTTATGAAGAAAGCGTCTGTAATGAATATAGGGGTTGCTCGTGCGTAAGTTGCCGCCACTCCTGGCTATGTTGCCTTGTTAAACCTTTTCTGTGTGGACAGCCCTTCACTTCGTGGCTGCCTCAGTCGCTAGCAGAATCCGTCAGTGGGCGTTTCTTAAACCTTTTCCAGCATAAAAGCTGTTTGACGCCAAGTCTCCTCCTACTCTCCCTGCGCGGAAGTCTTCTGTGCAGGGAGGGTGTGGGTAGCGGCGGACCCGTGCTCTCCCCGCTGGTGTCCGGCGAGGAGTCCTGGAGCCCTCTCGCCGATTCCCCCATCTGCCCCCCTTTGTCCCTGGTGTTGCGCTGATTACCTTCCCCAGCTGATGAGCTGCTTCTCTCTCTGCTGGGTCCCTCTTCAGCATCACTTGGGAGCCTTCCCTCCGCCTCTGGCTCCGATGTCAGTTCCCTGACAGCGTCCTTCTGAGAAGTACAGGCAGAGTAAAATATGAGGACTGCAAAGAGAAGGGATCGGGTGGGCCAGGCAGTGACTAGATCAAGTGAGGTCATGTGAAAAGAAGGCTAATCAAGGGCAAGCAAAGATGTTATCTATTATCACTAAAGTAATGCTGTTCCTGCATCCCTTGTCGCACATTGTTGCAATGTTGCTACCCTCTTCCTCTCCCTAATGGGTGACATGCCTCATCAACAACCCCTTAGCACGAGGCAAGCTTCCTTTTTGCTGTTTGCTTTTATTGTTGTGATGCTCCCTTTTGGCATCCCTGAGGAAGCTGCAAACCTCCAATAGGTTTTTGGGCTGCCCCCTCCTCCCCAAAAGCCCTCTTCTCATTTATCATTCCCAACTCCTTTTGTTGCACAGATTGTGTTTGTTTCAGCCCAGTGCTCCCATTAGTTTTAAATGGAAGAGTTGATTTGAACAAACTTGGAAGTACAAAAATAAACTTGCCAGGTTCACCAGATGGAGCGAACAGCCTGGTACAGCATCCAGATAATGGCAGGCACCCACAGCCGGCACCCTGAACAGCTGCTTGGCAGCTTCTGATTCCAAGTCCAGTTCTTCCTCCTCTCCTGAGCTGCTTGTCCAACCTCAGCATTCTGAGCATGTAAACGGCCAAACTCCCATCTGGATGATTAGCAATTGTCGCCAGCTCGGCCGTGCACTATTAGAAAAAGCAATTTGTGCAGTAGAGGCAAGGTGTGCTTTCAGATTTGCTGATAAGACCCCGTCGACATTACCTGCCAGTCTTGTACAGAAAATCTAGGTCAGGGGTTGCTAGACTGCCTAGAATGTTGTATTAATTCAATTAATATAAAACTCTTTGGCTTTTTTATGAGGCCCTTCTGTATGGGACATTCTTCTGCGACACCAGGGCAGAGCAGGAAATGATGGCTAGACCTGCTCTTGATGTAACAAGGGACTTTAGAATGAGGTCTGTACTTGAACCAAGTGGAAGGCTACAGCACTTTACTGGGAAGCTAATGTGCATAGTGGACTTGATTCGAAGAAGGGGGTCAGGCTAGACTTTTACTGGTGTAAGGTAACAGGTTCCCTTTTAATTTGCCTTCTCATAGCATAACTCTCTGCCTCAGCCAACCAGAGGATTGGTAGAATATGTGTGCTTACTACACTTGTTATGTAGGAGGCATCAGACTGGCACACCCAGATGTTACATAGCCTGTAGTATTGCTCCTGAACAAGACTGGTGCTGGGGACTTCCTGGTATGGAGCATTAGGGGGGTTGCCTTATACCAAGTCAAACCATCAAGCTCAGTTTTGGGATGGGGAGTCTTTTGACGACTGCATGCCAGCAGTGATTGGGGCCAGAGCCGGCAGTGAGAATGGCCATCCTGCACACTCACACACATAAGCACATGTATGCCCAGCTTCTCGGAAACAGCTCAGCAGCCTAGTGGTAGAACACATGGCTCATATGTCTCCGATTGAGTCCCCGCATCTCCTGGTATGGCTGGGGAAGACCCCTGCCTGAAATCCTGGTGAGCTGCTGCCAGTCAGTTTTCAAAATACTGATATATATGAACCAGTCGTCTCAGTTTAAGGCAGCTTCAATATAACGTAGTTGCAGCAGAGACAGAAGCCAAGCAACACCCTTCTGCTGTTCCTAGGAATATCCCTTTGTCTCAGAGCATCGTGAGAGGCTGTGCTTTCTGGATGATGTTCTTCCACTGCATAGGAAGCATTGCAATCATAATTTGCGTACTTCCGCCCCCTGCAGTTATTTAGCAACTGTCTCCATGTGAATGTGTTCGAAGAAGAAACTCGGATGCTGCTAGTTAGCATGATTTAAGTTGTTGTTCAGTTTTTGCTTTTTTTAAAAAAAGAACATGCGGACAATCAACTATTATTTACACATATTTTACTTTTGTCAGATTGGAGAGGAATAAATTGTACTGAAGGGTATGATCTTTCCTGTGTGTCTGAAATTGAGTAGGTGGAGTAATGTGCCATTAAAATAAATGCGCTTTCCACCACTCTAGATGGGACCATTTAATGCTGGGCTCCTTCCGTGTTATTAGAAGGTTAAGGTCATATAGCAGATGCATCTGGAGCAACAATTGATGTTGGATTTGCTTACAGTAAGCCCTGTATTTGACCTAGGACCTTGATCTCACATAAGTGAGATGCTAAAAATACACTTGTGCCTCTGGGAGTATAATGAACTAACTTGGCCCTGGGTTTGTGAAATATTGAACTTCATTATCTCCTATTAAGTCCAGCAAAAGAAGAGACACTTTAGCACCTTCTGGATCAATGTATGTAATAGCTGTTTGCTTGAGCAGTCCTTAGGATTGCCCTGTTCTGTGGGAAAGTGCTAAAATCAGTAGGCAAAAAGAATAATGAGCTGGGGTCAGGAGTGCCAGCTTGGCCCCGCGACTGTAGGTGCCCTGGGGCCGTGGGTGTCATGCAGCATGCATGGCCCTGGCACTGGAATTTGTGCATGCCCGGCCCCTTCATGGGGAATTTTGTGGGTGCTCAAGCACCCAGGGCATTGGCATCTATGGCTGGAGTTGGTAGTTTCTCAACATAAGAAGATTCTTCTCTCCCCTCCCCACTCCAGTCTTTGGGAGGCATCTGTGCCACTTGTCATCATATTTCATTGTGCATTTCTTCCTGGTTGTCTGAGGACCTGTATACATCACATGTGATTTTTCCTCTTGATTGGTATGTGTGTGTTTTTATCACTGTCATCACCATCACCTTATCATCATCATCTCCATCATCTTAGTTAATTAATCAATTGGATTTCTTACTTGCCCTTTGCCTTGAGGTTTCCAGAGCATGTTAAAACCATTTAAAAATAAAATATTAAAATCAGTTTTAAAAACAAAATGTTAACCTGTGTGGGGTTGGACTTTTCTAATCTCAATATTTGTACCACAAGTGGTGTGTATGCAACCTTGACTGTATTTATTTCTCTCTCCCCTTTCTTCCAACATGCAACTCAAGGGTTGCGTGGGTGTGCATTGGGTACCCAAGCAGACTCTTAACAGGCATTGCCCAGGTCCAGGCCTTCTTAGCTTCAGCAGCATGGCCGTAGCATTTGACCCCAGATGATGTATCTGAGTTTCAGGATAGTGGAGATGCCTGGTTTTATTTCTGCTGAAAAGAAATTGGCAGGGAAAGTTATCACGGTGTCTGGGTGAAGAGGTGCATGAATGCAATGGTAACTCTTGGCCAGAAATAGGGACTGTATGAACAGTGAGAAGAAGGTTTGTACCACTTTAACCAGGCAGGAGCTTTCATCAGAGAAAACCAGGAAGGGGAATCTAAATGGGAGCAAAGGGATACAGACAATGGAATGTGGTAGAGACTGGGACATATGTTTGCCTGATTTTCAGTAGCAAATTGTGTGAAAATATATTTCACTTGTCTCTCATCCTTTGCAATGTGAGAGAGCACGTATCAGGCTGATATGCAGAAATCAGACCTGTGAGGCTGGAATGAAAAACAAACATACACCTAGCTTTTAGCAGTGAGATTCTGTGATTTGTTGTTGTTGTTAAAATTTGATGCCACCGTTCATCTGAGGATCACAAGGTAGTTTACAATATGAAAACACAAAAATACACAACACAGTAACAAATAAAAGCAATATCCCCCACAGATTAAAAGGTGATAATTTTTTTAATTGGTCAAAGAGGAATGTTTTTGCCTGGTGCCTTTGTTGCATATCTTTAGGTGAGCCTCCCTGACTTAGAATCTGACTTGCAATAGCATCTGGGCAATAAAGACAACCTAAAATCAAAGAGCTTGCAAAGAACCCAACTGAGTCTCCTTAACCATTATTTTCTGAGCAACTGGTTTTTGATGACACTTGTCAACTTTTCCACTTTTTCTTGAGCAGCACTGTCTGAAGCCCTTCCTAAAACCCTTTCCCCTGTAGCATGGATGGCAAACCTATGGGCATCTAAATGTTGTCTCTGTTCTCCAGTCATTTCCATGTGATTGGTCAGTGCACAAAGAGGGCTTTTCTGTCTGAAAGGCAGCTCATGGATTCAGGATGTTCCTTATTTTAATGCTGCTTCTGATTGGCTCCAGCAACTCTTACAAGTCCCGGAAGCAGATACAGAGAAATAAATTTGGAGAAACATTGTCAGGTATGATCTACAATTTAGCCTCAATGGCCACATCCACACCATAGTAAAGGTAAAGGGACCCCTGACCATTAGGTCCAGTCATGGTCGACTCTGGGGCTGCAGATCTCATCTCGCTTTATTGGCTAAGGGAGCCGGCAGACAGCTTCCAGGTCTTGTGGCCAGCATGACTAAGCTGCTTCTGGTGAACCAGAGCAGCGCACGGAAATGCTATTTTACCTTCTTGCAGGAGCGGTACCTATTTATCTACTTGCACTTTGACCTGCTTTCGAACTGCTAGGTTGGCAGGAGCAGGGACCGAGCAACAGGAGCCCACCCTGTCACGGGGATTCGAACCACCGACCTTCTGATCGGCAAGTCCTAGGCTCTGTGGTTTAACCCACAGGGCCACCCGTGTCCCTACATAAGCACTATTATACCACTCTGCCATAGCTTTTCCCAAAGAATTCCAGTAACTCTGGTTTTTTAAGGGTGCTGGTTTTAAGGGTCCAGTAACACAGAGCTACAATCCCCGGAGTTCCCTAAGAAGAGGGATTGACTGTTAAACCACTCTGGGAATTCTAGCTTAGGAGGGAGGGAGGAAGAGGGGTAGGGGGTCTCCTACAGCTCTCAACACCCTTAACAAATGACACCTCCCAGGATTCTTTGGAGGAAGCCATGACAGTCAAAGTGTTATAACAGTACTTTAAATGTGTGGTGCATATTTTGCCCTTGTTTATGGCTAGGGCCTGCAACTAAGGCTGAAATTCTGGACTTCCAGGCCCAGATAAAGTATCCTCCCCTTGCTGGCCTGGGCCCTCTCTGGCATTTTTATTTGTGAACTGGCTCTAATAAAAATCTTACTGAAGCCCCGCCCCTCTCTCTATCTGAAATAAATCCTCTGGAGTCCATTGTGGTTCTTCCCAGGTAAGGGCAGCCTTAATTTCCCTGAAGTTATATAAGGTCATCATAGTCAATCCCTATTATAAGTAGAGCTCAAACCATTTGCTTGCATCCTTTGCTCAGCTGAACTGAAACTCTGACATTTCGTTAGTTTTCAAAGTGTTCCAAGAACTCCATGAAATGATTAGCACCTTGGAGCTAAAAGAGAAATTGCAGTGGTTGTGAAGATGACCAAGAAAGAAAGGAACAGAAATTGCCTTTTTCCCCCCAAACAAAATGTTTCTGTTCTTTTTAGCTGTTTATTAGCTCCTGTTTCATCTTAAATCTATTTGCCTTGCCCCTCCACTTCATGCTAACAGAGCACATCCTGCTTGTCAATGTTTGCTTTAGGGCTTTGATCATTTCTCTTAATTACGTTGTTGTAGGGAGGTGTAGGAGCCATAAAAGTGAATGAAGCCAGTAGCTGAAAAGTGACAAAAATCTACCTGGAGCTAAGAAAAACTCTGGGCCTTCAAAATTTCACTGATATACTAGTAGCAGTCTCAGTCAAGGTGGAGCAGTCTGTGAGTGTCAATATTCCAGTGACAAAATTCTAAATTTATCTAAGAGGGACATGTAAGCACCTCACTGCGGCACCTTACGTTTCCAACCTGCTTGAATGCAGAATCAGGGCCAAATTCCACAGAGGATGTTTAGCGACTCAGATAGCAAACCACTGGAGTTAGATGCAGCTGTGGTGATGTTGAAAATGCTTAAGCTTCTTCTATAAAAGGAGATGTGTAGGAAGGGAGATAAGTAGCACAAGAGGAATGCACTGTGGTCCCTATTGAGCCAGAGACAAAACATCTGCAAGAGCAGCTTGGGTGCCCCATCAGCTGCAGGCCTCATGTAAAGAAAGGAGCTATCCTGAAGAGGGTAAGCACAGGCAAGGAAGCACACCTCATTCAGTGGACTATTTTCCCTTAAAGTTTGCTTACCTGGAAATAGTTGGGAGTTTGGGGGCACCTCAGTTTGCAGAAGAGGGGCTTAAAACAGAGATTATCCCTGTAACTTTAACCTCTTGGCTTACTTCCCTCTCTCTATGTTGTTTGGACTGCTATGTCTTAGGTTGTATTCTGTTCACAGCTCTCTTCCCACTTCTCTCTAAGCCTTGAGAGATCACCTTGGATCTATTCTCTGAGAAAATGAAGGAGCAAGCATAGCTGCCTTGTTCCACTCTAGACTAGAAAAGGTTTCTAATTCTAGTCTACGTCATGTATTTCCTATATTAAACAACTTTATTATTTTCTTGCCCACAAGCACATCTCTGTGTGTGATTGTAATGGGTGGGGTCTTCTCTCAAGCAAGCCTGATGTTACTTTCACAGTTTCCTAGAGGACTTCAGTAGGTAATTGGACCAGTTATCCCAACAGAAGGTGAAAGCAAATGTACAGATAGGGTTCGTCTCATCAGACTTCAATACAGTGGTGCCTCGCAAGACGAAATTAATCCATTCCGCGAATCTCTTCGTCTTGTGGTTTTTTCGTCTTGCGAAGCACGGCTATTAGCGCCTTAGCGGCTTAGCGGCTATTAACGGCTTAGCAGCTTAGCGGCTTAGCGGCTATTAACGGCTTAGCGGCTTTAAGAAAAAGGAAACAAACTCGCAAGAACTCGCAGTGGCGTAGCGTGGGTTGTCAGCACCCGGGGCAAGGCAAGTAATTTGCGCCCCCTAACCCGTGGATTTGCGCCCCCTAACCTGTGGATTTGCGCCCCCTAACCCTAACCCCCAGATGTTGCGCCCGGTGCGGCCGGCCCCCCCTGCACCCCCCACGCTACGCCACTGAGAACTCGCAAGACGTTTCGTCTTGCGAAGCAAGCCCATAGGGAAATTCGTCTTGCGGAACAACTCAAAAAACGGAAAACTCTTTCGTCTTGCGAGGCATTCGTCTTGCGAGGTACCACTGTACTAAAGACCATCAAATGGTGCAAGTACCTTTACTATATTTTTAGCCTGCATAAGCTCTCGTTGCACAGTTGCTCCCTCCCATGTTTTATCCTTCCATCTCCCTGATTCTAGTCTTGCTATCAATGGTGGTCATTAATCAGTGCAAACCAAAAACTTGCACATTCAGGTGCTCCAGCATGCTGTGTAAGCAAAGTGGAAGGCACAATCAAACAATCTGAAGCAATTATCAGCATCTTGTTGCAGAGTAAGCGCAAAATGCCTCTCCTCAAGCTCCCACTGCTGTATCAGGAAACAACCTGTATTCTGCGACATAATTCCAGAGCTGCCATCTCTGATCAAGATCTTCACTTGAAATTATGCTATCTTTCCTATTTTCACCAATATCCAGATAAAATCTGTTCTGATAGGTTCTCCGGGTCTTGAGTCACATGGACCTAAGAAGCTATTGAAACGTGATCTGTAGGTTGTGTGATAAAAGTAGCTGGTGGGTTTCCTGGTTTATTTCAAAGTGAAGTCTATTGTTTATATCACCTTGTGCATGTTCTTTAAAAGTTAATTATTTCGTTTTTAATGATGACAACAAAAAATACTGTAGGTCACACCAAAGTCTTCATAACTCATTGCATGTTGATGCTTTCCCTTGCCACTGCAAAGTCTTCAAAGAAATGACCAGTGATGCCTTGGTAAAAGTTCCAACCAGAAAGGACATATTGCCAATGACTGTTTCCAATGGTTTTACTCACCAGTTCTGGCAGCAGAGAAGGAAGGGAGGCAATTTTCTCTTATAGGACTTCCCAGTCCTGCACCCTCCTAAACCTGCAATGGGGCCCTTTCCCCACAACCCTCTTGAACAGTTTTAGAGAGGATGTTGGGAGCTGCAGGGAAGAACATCACTGAGGTTTGCTTCCCTGCACATTCTGCTGATGGAAGTCTTACCACCAGCTGAGCAACACTGTTGGATACCTTCCCCTAGAGTTCAGTCACCTGCCCAAAGACAAGAACATTTATGCACTCATCAGTTGATGCAATGCATATCACAGTGTGGCGCAGCAGAAAGCAGGTGCACTACAGAAAGGCATCTGCAGATCAAATGCCTTCAGATGAGTCAACAAATTAAGTGAGCCACATGGTGGCAGAAAGGGTTGTGTATGCAAGGCAACCACACCATTGCTTCACTGCATGCTGAACCAGTGGCGTAGCGTGGGGGGTGCAGGGGGGGCCGGCCGCACCGGGCGCAACATCTGGGGGGGGCGCTCGCACTCGCAGCTCTCTGCCCCTACCTGGCTCACTCACTCTCTCTCACTGCAGTGCTGGCTGTGCGAATCCGATCCGAGCTGCTGGGTCGCCGCCCACTGTGGAGGGGGTGGGTGCCAGGCGTGCGGTGCGGAGAGAGAGCGAGGGACTATCTGGGGGAAGGTCAGTGCAGCGGCTGCCCAGCGCAGCGCTGAGCGTGGGAGAGAACCACACCAGACCAGACCAGGGGGCAGCAAGAAGAAGCTGGCAGCGGCGGCAGGTTAGGGGTTAGGGGGCGCAAATTACTTGCCTTGCCCCGGGTTAGGGGGCGCAAATTACTTGCCTTGCCCCGGGTGCTGACAACCCACGCTATGCCGCTGTGCTGAACCACAGTACATGTGACATTAACCTACACTTCAGTTAACTTTCAGGGTTGTGTGAGCAAGGCTTTGGTGGAAGCAGGCACAGAGTTGGCCTTGAAGCATTGCTCCATGGGGGGGGGGGAGTTGCATTGTGCTGGGATAATGAGATTTATCCAAATAAATCTGCTATCACAAGGATTTCTGCTTGCACAATTGAAGTACCCCTCTCTCCCCTTGTGTGTCCCCTGGACCATTCCCAAATCTGCTCAGGAGGATTGGGGGACCCCTCAGAACAGATTTAGGGGTCGTGATGAGGAGGGAATAGCAGGAGAAGATCCTCTGTGCACCAAAAGGCCTTGAGCTAGCAGATATATTCAGCTGGATACCACCCATTGTTTGTGATGAGGGTATGATCTGAAGATACATGAAACATGAATGTGGTTGGAAGGAAGCTGCTCTGGGTGTGGTCAGTGCCTGGATCGGATACCACCTGGAAATCTTAGGTATATTAACCATGATGAAAGAAAGGCAGCAACTGAGCTGAGAGACCACTCAGCCATTGGCACAGAGCCAACTTCTGTTAGTCCTGACAGTGCCTGGGGTTAACATGGACCTCTTTTATCAGAGGAAAGATGCAATACACTTTCACTCTTCTTCCCCCTCCCCCCCCCCCACATAAAATAGCCTACCCTCTCTGTTTGGTGTCGCTAATAAAAGGCCAGCAGGACATCTTTTGTAAAAAAATACTTTATGCAAGACTTGCAGGCGATAAGGCAAGATTTCCTACAGGATTGATGGCTACAGTTCCCCTTTCTTGCTCTCACTTTTTTGGCGGAGGAGTATGTATGCACTGCTAATCAGCTCCTTTTCTTCTTGGTGCTTTCACTTGCTCCAAGTTGTGCCCTTGACATGCTGCCTTGTCAAGCCCTGCCTGGCTCTTTCCTTTGCCGCCTTTCCCCTTAGTTGACTTTACTCGCATTTGATCTCGGCCATCCTTGAATTATCTCTATAGGGGAGCTCTTCTCCCTCCTTCCAGGAAGAAGAAAGGGCTGCAGTTTGTGCTTTCCCATCCATCACAAACAATTCCCTTTTCATCTGCTTCTTTGCCTTCACCTTTCTAATCCAGCTGTCTCTTGCTTTACAAATTACTTACATAAACTGTGCAGGCTTTATTCCATTCACTGTCAGAGAGTGATAGCGGGTCTAAAGCTGCACACTCAAGCACGTGATGATTAAAAGCAAATAAAACCATGCCCAGGAGGTTTTCCCTGCTTTCTCCCCCTTTCTCTGTGCAGGAGCTGGCTCAGAAAGCAACCAGCTTTTTGCCTCTTCCTGAAAGTGCAACAGAATCTTCTTATGGCTGCAACGTTATTCTCAGGAACTGTGACAGAGACTTGCAGTAACCCCTAGCCAGGCATGGGTGAATCTGTTAATTTTTATTTAACATAGTGTTAAATAGTGGGTTGACATAGCAGCCGGCACAGCGATTTCTTCAAGTAGCTCTTTATTAAGATAAGCTGGAATAGAACTGACTGCGAACAGCTCAGCCGGCCTGTATTTATAGGCAGCCGGCTGTCAACATTGTAACCACAACAGCTCAGAGTTCCCGCCTAAACTAACTGCCACGGACCTGAGTGAAAACTATCTACAGACCTGAGTGAAAACTATATACAGTATCCCCCTGTTGGCCCAGGGTGAAACTACACTACATAACACCCCTCCCCACCGAGATAAGGCGTTAGTTACAATCGTAATGGTTTCCTTATATACAGCACTACGCGTAATGGTTCAATTAGGCACAAAAGCATATCGGTTACATTTCCCATACTTAGACCAACAGTGATACCTGTCCAACAACGTAGTCCTTTAAATGAGTTGGGCGCTTGGAAACTCTGCCAGACCGCCGGGGACTGGTAGCCAAGTCCGGAGGGCCACACAGTTCTCGCTGAGGCTGTGGTGCGACCCTAGGTGGCGTTGGAACCAACTCCCCTGGATCCGCTGCTGTGGGTGGAGCCTCCGCAAGTGGAGTGGTCTGAGTCTGTTCTGAGACGGCTTGGTTCGGCTCCACGCTGGCAGTTTGCGAGGGAGGTGTAGGTGGGGCCTCGCCATCTGTACGTGTCTCTTCTGGAGCCGCAAGCGCAGTTGGGGGCACCTCGGTAGTGTCTAAGTCGCCAACCCTGCGCCTAAGCTGGTCTATGTGCCGTCGCCACCAACGTCCGTCTTCGAGTGCCACCTGGTACGAGCGAGGTCCAGTGACTCCCACTACTGTGGCTGGCACCCAAGGAATGTCCCCCACATAGTTCCGGGCAAAGACCTGGTTTCCTGGGACAAATGACCGTGGTGCGTTGGCACAGCCTGGGGGTTCAGCCACGGCAAAGTCTGGGTGTAGCCGGTCGAGCGGTGACCTGAGGCGGCGGCCCATAAGCAGTTCAGCAGGACTCCTCCCTGTGGCCGCATGAGGAGTGATGTGCTGCACGAACAAGTATTCGGCGACCCGCTCATGCCAGTCTCCCCGGTCCAGGCGCGCCAGTGCCTCTTTTGTCGAGCGCACCATTCTTTCCGCTTGCCCGTTGCTGGATGGATGAAAAGGTGCCGTTAGGGCATGGCGGATGCCCAGTCCCAAAAGATACCGCTCAAACGTGCCTGACGTGAACTGCGGTCCGTTGTCAGAGACAAGGACATCAGGTCACCCATGCGTTGCAAACAGGCCTCGCAGCACCCGGATGACAGCTTCGGTAGTGGTGGAGGGCATCAGGGCGACCTCCAGCCATTTGGAATAGGCGTCCACCACTACCATAAAGGTCCGGCCGTGAAAGGGGCCAGCCAGATCGATGTGCACCCTCGACCAGGGTGTCTTTGGCGTCTCCCAGGTGTGTCCCTTAGCTGCCGGTGGTGCAGGCCTCGACTCTTGGCACGCTTGACAGGCGGATACCCAGGCAGTGATGGCATCGTCCATATTAGGCCACCAGACGTAACACCGAGCCAACGCCTTCATTTTGACAATTCCCGGGTGGCCAACGTGCAGAGCCTCCAGGACGCGCTGACGGAGTCCCTGGGGAATCACGACGCGGTCTCCCCACAGCAGACAGCCGCGATGAGCTGAGAGTTCATGTTGTCTGGTTGCGAAGGGCTGGAACTCCGATGCAAAAGGCCCTTGTGGCCACCCCCTCCACACCCAGTTGAGCACCCGGCTGATGGTGCGATCCTGGGCAGACGCGGAGGCCACAGTGGCAGCCGATACAGGCGCTGCCGGAATATCCTCAATCAGAAGGAGCGATGAAGCTGGAGCCGGGTCTTCCACAAATGCTGGAAGAGGGCAACGGCTGAGGGCGTCGGCATGGCCCATCGATTTCCCCGGGCGATGGATGAGCCGGTAGTGGTAGGCAGCCAGGAAAACAGTCCATCGCAGCATGCGTGGTGAGAGGACCGGTGGAGTTGGACGATCACCGGCGAGGAGGCCCAGGAGTGGCTTGTGGTCAGTGATGAGGTCAAAAGTCCTGCCATAGAGGTATTCATGGAACCTCTTCACTCCAGCCACAAGTGCCAATGCCTCCTTGAAATAAGGTATCAATTTGCTGTTTATTTTTATTGTAAAGAAAGCAGGGGATGGAAGATCTGGGGAAGTCCAGTTGACTACGAAAATAGATCTGGAAAAATGAATTTTCTTTTATAATTTCTTCTTTTTTCTGTAAAATCGCTTTTGTTATGTTGTTGACGATGTTTTCTGACCTTGGAAAAAAAAGCAATAAAAAATTTATATAAAAAAAAAACAAGTGCCAATGCCTCCTTGTCGAGCTGGCTGTAATTCCGTTCCGTCGGAGATAGTGTCCTGGAAAAGTAGGCGAGCGGTGCTTCTCTTCCATCTGGGAAACGGTGACTAAGGACAGCACCGATGCCAAAAGGTGAGGCGTCGCAGGCAAGGACCAGCGGCCTGGATTCACTGTACTGTACCAGCACACTGTCTGAAGAAAGGAGAGCCTTGACCGCGTTGAAGGCCGCCGTCTCTCGATGACCCCAGGCCCAAGGCGTCTTAGTGCTAAGGAGTCGGTGAAGAGGCTCAGCCACAGTGGCTTTGTGGGGCAGGAACATGTTATAAAAGTTCAGCAGCCCCAGGAATGCCTGCAACTCCATTTTGTCCTTTGGGGTGGGGGCCTGCTGGATAGCGCGGATCTTGGATGTGGTTGGATGAAGGCCGGAGGCATCGATAAGATAGCCCAGGAACTCTACCTGTGGAACGGCAATCAGGCACTTCTCCCTCTTTACCTTGAGCCCGGCCTCCTGGAACCTGGTCAGCACGGCACGGAGGCGCTCGAACAGCTGCTGGTGTGATTCTGCAGACACCAAGACGTCATCAAAATATGGTACCACGCCCGGAAGCCCTTGCAGGAGACGCTCCATAAGGCTTTGGAAGATGCCAGGAGCCACACTCACCCCGAACTGCAACCGGCGGCAACGGAATGCCCCCCGGTGGGTGACGATCGTCTGGGCTTCAGCAGTGGCATCATCGACTGGCAGTTGTTGATAGGCTTGGGCAAGGTCCAGCTTAGCGAAGACCTTACCCTCACCCAGGGAATGCAGCAGGTGTTGGACAACAGGAACCGGATAAGCGTGCTGCTGAAGTGCCTTGTTGATTGTGCACTTGTAGTCAGCGCAGATTCTCACCGACCCATCTGGCTTGACAGGCGTGACGATGGGGGTTTCCCACTTTGCGTGGTCAACGGGCTCCAAAACTCCTTGGGCGATCAGTTTGTCCAGTTGTTCGTCCACCTTAGCCTTGAGAGCAAAGGGAACCCGGCGTGGCTTAAGCTTGATGGGGGCGACTTGTGGATCAAGGCTAAAGGAGATGGGCGTACCAGTATATTGTCCCAAGGTGCCGTCAAAAACCTCGGCAAAGTCTTTGACCAGACCCTCAGTCTCTGCGTTAGAGATGCAGTTGATGCCGGTGACTTCCAGGCCGAGGGCATCAAACCAGTCTAGCCCTAGGAGGCTTGGCCGCTGACCTTCGACCACCACCAACCGGAGCAGGCCCGAAAAATCCTTGAAGGCGATCCGGAACCGGCCAACGCCTACCACGGGAATGTCGTTTCCCTGGTAGTCTCTCAGGTGTACGCGGTGAGAGTCGAGTTGCCTTTTGGATACTCTGGGTACCAGTCTTTTGATGGTGCTCCATGACACGACGGACAGGGCAGACCCGGTGTCGATCTCCATGTCACATGGAGCTCCTTCAATGAGCACCGTGACGTTCAGCTTGCGTCGTGTAGACGAGTCGGTTTGGCCAATCGTGGTTCCAGACGGGCAGCGGCAGTTGGTGAGAGCGAAACAACTTTCCTTGGCAGACTGGAGTGAAGACTTGAACTTGCGAGTCGATGAAGGGGCGGTGTCAGACGGAGCCGATCGGCAGACCTTAGCGATGTGGCCCCTTCTGGAACACCTCCTACAGATGGCGTCTCTGAATCGACACTTGGCACGGGAATGGCCGCCTCCGCAGCCAGCACATTCCGGTTGGCCCTTGGACTTCTGTTGGAGCTTCCTGCGCTCCCGCTTTGTCTGGTGCACGTCATCGTCTTCACTGGAGGATGCCTCATCACTGCTGGCCTCTTCATGATGCACCGGAACTGGCCCCCTAGCAAGACGCGGGCTGCTGGACTTGCGGATCTCCAGGGCGGAGCGTTCAGCAGCTTCTGAGGCCACAGCCTCCTCAATGGCTTTCTGTAGCGTGAGGTCTGGCTTGGCTAGGAGACGCCGTTGCAGATGGATGTCCCGGACCCCGCAGACGATTCGATCCATCAGGGCATCGTCTAAGTCTCGGAACTCACAGTGCATTGCAGCCTGTCGCAGGGCGGTGGCGTAGTTGTTGATTGACTCCCCCTCTGCCTGGTTCCGGTGGTAGAACGCATGGCGGGCAGCAATCTTGGACGGCTTTGGTGCGTAGTGGTTGCGGAGCTTCTCTTGGATCGTGTCCCATGGTGTTGCCTCGACTGCTTCAGGCGCAACCAATGCTCGGGCCGTCTCAAACACCTCAGGCCCACAGAGGCTGAGGAATAGGCCCCGCTTCCGATCCACTGATACTGCTGTCAGCTCGTTGGCTTGGAGGTAGCAGTCGAACCGAGCGAGGTAGGAGTCCCATGACTCAGAGGCTGGCGCAAACGGCGGTAGAGGCACAATGAAGCCATGATTCCGATGCCGGCGTGAAGGGCGATGGATGGAACACAGTGCTCTAGCCAGAACAGTCAGCTCTGAATTGGTTCTGCCCAGTGATTTCGCTCAGTGATTTCGCTCAGTGATTTCGCTCTGTGATTCAGCTCAGTTCAGAGGCTGGCCGCATCTGGCTGTGCTCTGATGTCCATCCAATCCCACCTTCGTCGCCAGTGTTAAATAGTGGGTTGACATAGCAGCCGGCACAGCGATTTCTTCAAGTAGCTCTTTATTAAGATAAGCTGGAATAGAACTGACTGCGAACAGCTCAGCCGGCCTGTATTTATAGGCAGCCGGCTGTCAACATTGTAACCACAACAGCTCAGAGTTCCCGCCTAAACTAACTGCCGCGGACCTGAGTGAAAACTATCTACAGACCTGAGTGAAAACTATATACAGTATCCCCCTGTTGGCCCAGGGTGAAACTACACTACATAACACATAGTTTCTCATCCCACCCCCATTCTGCAACATTAGTTTGTGATTTTTTTAAAAAAAACACCATGGAAATTTTGCATTTTGGTGCAAAATTCTCTTAATATTCACATCTTCATATGCCATTTTGCCTAATATACGCGTTTTTGCAAATCTGTTTTTTATAATTTAATGCCTTTTTGTATGCTATTTTCACCAATACATGCATTTTTATGCACATTATACCCTAGTGTATGTATTTTTGTACACATTACTTGTCTATAGAACTGCACTGCAGTATTTGAAGAAGTACAGATTTCAATGGACGGCTGTTTCAGAACTTATATTTTACTATTTTGCCTTTAAATGTGAACTGCATCTAATTTCTCCCTTCATCCCTCAATGTTCACTTCTGCAGAGGAGGACAAATTTGTCCAAGCCTAACTTGGAAGTGGCCAGATAACTTTAAGCAAATGGATACAGTGAGAACTTGTGGTGGGTATTTTGCACTAATGTCCCACTCACACTGAAATATACTCAGAGTCCTGTAGTGATTTCATGCTCTTTATTGCAGCTTGTAAAACAGTGATTGAATTGACCCCCAAACCTCAGGCTTTTATATACATTATTTACACAATGAGTCCTGTCTGATTGGCTGATTCTGCTTCCCTCCTGGAGCCTGATTGGTCTTTTCCTGCAGGCCAATCAGTTGTTGCAATCTACGATCCTACCAGCCTAATAGGCTGATTAACTTCTTCCTGGAGCCTGAATGGTCTTCTCCTGCAAGCCAATCAGTTGTTGCATTCTAGGCTCCTACTTGCCTATTGTTCTAGGATCCAAGGTTAGTACATAACACACACCATACATTTAAAGTACTCTTATGCAGCAAAATTCATGACAGGTTATGCGCTCAGAATTTTTTTGCTGCACCGATGGGTTCCTGAGGCACAGCAGAGTGCTGAGGAGGTCCGGCTATGCGATTCCAGTGTGGTCTATTTTTCGTAATCCTGCAACGTGTTTATGTTTTTACTCTGCTAACTATATGTTGGAATCTGCCCTGGATCAATATGAGCAGAATTCATTACATATACCAGTCATGGTGTACCCCCAATGAATTAAAGGAACTGTTGTTAAAGGGTGGTGAGAGTTGTTAGAACACCCCACACGGTGATACAATTCCAAGGTTGCTTTAAGTGTATGGGGTGGGCATGAGTAAGACAGAAAACATGGGGAAGGGAGTTATGAAGGGGAAAACTGTAACTCCATGGCAGATCACATTCATGGTTTGCAAAAGTGTGCTGAGTTCAGAGATCTGCCAAACATCTTGCAGACACCCTTGTCCAAAATCCTGGTGAGCTACTACCAGTCAGTGTAGTCAGTACAGAGTTAGATGGACAAAAGTTCCAGTTGGTTTAAGCCAGCTTCCTATGCCTCCCTTGCCTTGATTATTTTATTTATTTGAACTATTTATATACCGGTACTACTAAATTGCCAGGAATTTCTAAGCCATGTACATATTTTTTTTTAAAAGCACACAATGGCTAAGGTCAATAAAATTTTATCCCCCCAACATACAATGGCTAAAACCAAATACAATTAATCACAAAAACAGGATACTGTAGCTCCCTTAAAACACCTGCTGAGGATGAAAAGTCTTTGTTAATCTCCTAGAGTTCCACAGGAAGGAGAGCTGTCCAATCTCAGTTAAGAGGGCATTCCATAGAAGTGGGTCCACAACACTGAAGGAGATGGTGTGTGTGTGTGTGTGTGTGTGTGTGTGTGTGTGTGTGTGTGTGAACCCATCAAGAATTCTTCAATAGAACAGAAAAAAACCTGTGCTTGTAAATAGCCCACAACTATTTCAATTGATTTGACTGCAGACTTGATAGTTTTTCTGCAGAGTTGACGGCATCATTGCTCATGGTGTGTACATTCATCCCACTATTATCTTTTGCTCACAGGTTCCAGGTACTTTGCCAGTGCTTCAAAATCATCCTTGACCAGAGATTAGAGTGAAACAAAATAGATGTATTTACCCTATGGGCACTGATGCATCTATCTTGCTACATCCCTCTTTTAAAAAATGTATTGTGTATCTTCACATTTAGAGCAGAACTATACATTGCACAGAGATGAGTACTGCAAAAACATAAGCAAAACGAGAAAAGGCAGATTTTGAGCGGAGAAAGGGGCAAGGGGGTAGTGCCTAATTCTTCTTCCATATCAGAGATCTGCTCTAAATTGATTCCCCTATCTGCTTTTGCCCTATGGAGTGCCAAACATATTGTTGTATGCTGCCCCAATCTCTGAGCGGTGTGAGATTCCAGGGATTCCAGGCGTTTACCCAGGGTTTGTGTTTCCTTTGGAATGAGAAGCAGCGGGGACTGTGGAGTCTGTATAATATATGGTTTATTTGCACATATATACAACCCAAGCTTACGATGGAGAAGCATTAACACCCCTAGAGGGTCTTCCTTCTCCCATATCCACAGCCTTGTATTTCAGGCACGGTTCTGTCTCCCAACCACCCAGCCTGCAGCCTTGTTTCTACATTCTAGCTCACATAACTCAACTCTGACCTCTGTCTTTCTCCCTACCAGCAAGTTGAGGGAGGGTAGCTCACCCATTTTCAGTCTGGCACAGAGCCACTTCCTTTGTTACCTTAATAGCCCTTACTTCCAGGAATTGAATCTGTGCTGGATCAAGGAAGTTGACGTGGGCTCAGGCATACAGCTTTGTTTAGTCGTTTAGTCGTGTCCGACTCTTCGTGACCCCATGGACCAGAGCACGCCAGGCACTTCTGTCCTCCACTGCCTCCCGCAGTTTGATCAAACTCATGCTAGTAGCTTCAAGAACACCATCCAACCATCTCATTCTCTGTCGTCCCCTTCTCCTTGTGCCCTCCATCTTTCCCAACATCAGGGTCTTTTCCAGGGAGTCTTCTCTTCTCATGAGGTGGCCAAAGTATTGGAGCCTCAGCTTCACGATCTGTCCTTCCAGTGAGCGCTCAGGGCTGATTTCCTTCAGAATGGAGAGGTTTGATCTTCTTGCAGTCCATGGGACTCTCAAGAGTCTCCTCCAGCACCATAATTCAAAAGCATCAATTCTTCGGCGATCAGCCTTCTTTATGGTCCAGCTCTCACTTCCATACATCACTACTGGGAAAACCATGGCTTTTACTATACGGACCTTACCACCCCCAAACTCATAACACTAGGTTTGGAGAGCGAAATGTGTGTTTGGAATTCCATGGGGTGAGGGAAGTGATGTTGGGGCATGATTTGTAATGGACTGGTAGATGTGGAAAGGGTTAAGCATCTCTACAACCACTTCTTTGCTCCTAATCTTTCTCCAAAAACTTCACATAGGTCTGCATGTAATTTGCAGTTAGTTTCTTATCTCCAGCAACTTTCAGAGCTGATTCTCTTGACAACTTTTTGAGACCTGTTTTCCATTTTTGGCATAGCCATTTCCTGAACATGCCACAAAGGATCCATGTGCCAATTTAACACATCAGTACAAACCCATAATCATGGGTGATGAAGCACTTAATCAACACCTGGGCTCCCAATGGAGCACTCAGACAATTGCTTTGCTATCTGCCCAGTCTGACAGAAAGTCACCACAGATGGAATATAGGCTCAAAGGTGGTGGTGCATATTGGCCTTGAAAGTTATCAAACATGTAGCTAGAAGAATTGCTAACAGCTCAACAGCACAGTCTTATTTCTTCCCTGTTTGTGGCATTTTATCTTCAGGGCTCAAGGCAGATTAAGTCCAGCAGTTTGCTTTCATTTCCATTTTCTTTAGGTTCAGTGTGCCCTTTCTAATCTTGTTACTGGGTAAACTGGCCTTTAAATGCATAGAAAAACTGCCCTTCATCCACACTGTGAGCTCTCTGGGTTTTTGGTGTGGGGTGAGCCACACACCCTAAGCCACTATTGTATCCTGAGATTACTGCCGCCATCTTTCAACACTGGTGGCTTGCTTCATATCCCTTTTTAGCCACCTTCAGTCATGTACACAAAATGGAAGGTGGCAAGGATTTGCTCTATGGGGAGCTAGGCCTGTTGGCAGACCAACTCTGTGCTATGGAGATGAAGTTTTCTAACCTGTGTTTTTCATTTCTTCTCCAGACCGAAGAGTCCATTCAGCCAGCTCTTGTGTGGCCATCACCAACAAACCACAACCATTTCCTCCTTTTATCCAACCAAGTCTCCACACAGCAAGCAGTTGCGTGTACAGAACCGACGGGGTTCCTGTTACAAGCAGGATTGTTCCTGAAGAAAAACTGAATCCCTGGATGACCATTCTTATGGTGAGTACCATACAATGGTGTGTGTGTTTTTCATAGGGGTATATAACATTGTTCAACTTTTGTACTGGTACCATCATTATGATCTGGATAAATTGGATAATTATGTATTTAAGTAGTTCTGCAGTCATTTTATTAGTCTAAAAATATATATTAGAAGAGTGTACACAAAGGGGGGAAATGTTCTTTCTCCTTAATGCACCCTAGAAACAGGAATAACACAAGGAAAAATAGTTATGTGGAACTGAATTTTTGTGGTTTGATTTGAGAAGTTAGGATGGTCGCTATGATGATCTCTGATTCAATGAGCTATTCTAATTACACAAATGAGGGCATTTGTCTGTAGTGTATTCCATGGTTGACTTGTTTCCACTTAGAGCAATGTGAAGCAAGTTTTTCTAGGAAGAAGTGGCAAAACCTTCTGTCTTTTGTTTCTGTTTAATATTGCATTCTGGTGATCCAGATGGTAATAACCCATTGCAGAGGAAACCTCTGACCATAATGAGGGAAGGCTTAGGCTGCATACGCCATATGGAAGTACATGGCAGGTGTATGAGTGGGTGGGTGGGCGGATTTGGGTGTGGGTGAGTGAGTGAGAGAGCACACACACACACACACACACACACACACACACACACACGTGGTGTGAGTGGCAGAATCCCACCATGCAATTTGCTAGTGGACATACAATGTGCTTCCTTGGTGCTCAGGTACTGACCAGACCTAGATCTGCTTAGCTATGGCAAGGCAGTGGCCTCATGTGCCTCCAGACCACACACATGTTGATGCTGTATAGAAGAGCCATAAACACAGGGAGGTCAGTGGTGGTGCCTACTGCTGTATATTCAATCCTGCCTCCCAATGCACTCAATATCTTTTGTTTGGCCCACATGGACAGGGCTAGTAAGTCTGGTGTTAGTGTGAGCTTCAGGTGCCTTCTAGTGGAACTGGAGAAACTGCATTCACATGGCACAAAATAATGGTTGGGATCACTGGATTTGCAATACTGCTAATAGCTGGGTACTCCTAGGTCATGTCTACATTGAAATATAAACTTGGCAGATGGCCCTGAGGATGGAGGTTGTTTCCTGTTTTGTTGATCGCATCCTGGCTGTTCAAAGTTTGAAGGGAGGTTAGACAATGTCAGACGTTTATTGTGCACTCATCCTGGTCTATTTGCAGGGAGGTTAGCTGACATTGCATCTAGGAATTGCTGTCCCACACTTTTGGAGGGAAGGGAGTGGGAGATAGTAGCACAAGTAAATCAACTTTGCTTGCCCAACCTGAATTGTTTTGCTGTTTTCTTTTACTTCTTTACTTCTTTTTATTCTGTATTTTATTCTGTGAACTGCCCTAAGATCTTATGACAAAGGGTGGTATATAAATCTTTAATAATAATAATAATAATAATAATAATAATAATAATAATTTGCTGGTAAGTAATTGAGTCCCACCTGAAAACAGTGACAGCCCAGAAACGTTTCAAATCCAAAGTGGGAACCTTGCTTTGATTTTTTGACAGATGGCATGATAGAAGCCCCTATACACCTGTAATGAGTGCAGGGCACTAAGTATTCTCAATGTTACAGAAAAGCTGCCCGTTTTGAAAGTTCTTGTCTCATTACCCTCAGATCAATAGAGCAATTCTGTGTAGAGCAAAGTTTCAAGAAGAACACATGAAATCTCAATAACAAAATATAATGTCTCAAACATTCTGAGAGCCATACAGAGAGCCATACTTGTCATTTTATGGATCAATAGACCCATCCTGGAGCTGGAATGTTGGTGAGCATGGTTCAGCCACACTCCTTAAAGGCTGATGAAAGGAGAAGAAAAGGGTATTAAAGAAGCAAGCTTCTAGAAAGAGGGGAAATAGCTGTATCAGAATTCCTCCTTGACTGCCTGTTATAGTGATAAGCTCAATTGCTTTTTGGTGAGACTATTTTAAATTGATATCCCTTGCAGCACAGAGTCTTTTTTGAAAGCTGTAACATCCAGTAATATTTTTTTCCCATGCTATCACTTCAGGGTGCAGCAGCTTTTCTTTGTTTTTATCACTTTCATTGCCTGGAAATCTGATGCTGTAGATACCAAAAAAAATTTTTTTTAAGAAAACATGTGCTTTCAGGAAACATGTTACTAGTATTCAGAGGCAGGTTTCCTTCCTTGCTTTCTTTGTAAAATTCCATTGGTGCTCATTGGCTCAGTAGGGTGGGAGACTGGGAGGCCAACAGTAGGTGGAGCCAGAGACACCGATAGGCCAAGCCAACTAATTCCAGCTTCCTCCCTACTGAGTTCTACGAGTTTGAATCTGTCACTAATGAGGAGGAAGCTGAGAGCCAGACCCCTCCCTCTAAATTGTTGATAAGGATGGAGGTAGATAAATGGGACCCAGCTTAGGGTGGACTGAGCTTGATGGTGCAGTGCCCCATTCTCCCTAATGGATCTGCCTCCACTAACTCCCAGAGTTAAAAGTATGAGAGAGATTTACTTAACCAGTACTTTATTGAGGTGGACCAGGCCCAGTATTCCATTGGGGCTTTTATGCTGGCCCGGTTGAATGTTTTTCCCTCAGCATTTGTCTGGGGAAGATATCAAAACATCCCTAGAAACAAGAGATTCTGCAGATGCTCTATGAATGTCCCGGACACTGTAGAGCATATTCTCTTCCATTGCCCATTGTACGGTACGCTCCGTCAACGCGTGCTGTCCCCCCTTTTGGGTGGTCTGGAACCCCAGCAAGGTGAATGTGTGGGATTCTGCCTATCCGACGTTGACCAAAGGGTAACGGCGGGGGTAGCTGAGTTTTTGGCAGCAGCCCTCCAAGGAGCAGGTTAACAAGGAAAACCACTGATTCTATATGTATATATATATATATATGTATGTAGCCAACTGCTGCCTTTTTATATATATCTCAAGGCTTTTACATGTTATTCTCTCTTTTATGGTTTTTATTCGCATAATGCCTAATAAAGGTTTGATTTCATTTCATTGCATCACTTAACCAGAGTGATGATAGGAATAGGGGGCACAATCCATTGTACGTATAAGCCCTCTTTTTTCTGCAGCTCCTGTTTCTTTCTTTCTTTTTTTTTAGGGCTAAATGTAAGAATGTTTAAGTCCCACCCTTGAGAGTCATCACATAGGCTCTCCTTCATGTAAAATCCCTTTTCCGTGCTCATATAGTTTCCTCTTTTAAACACTTTCAGAAGAGGCGGGGGGACGACTCCATCCATGTTTGGTGCATTTGTTTCATTGTCTAAACTTTCTTACAGCTTGGAGGACTTCCCTCCAATCCTAAATCTGTTCTCCAAAAACTGATTACTCAGCTTCTTAAGCATCATTGAATGGCACTGACAAAAGTTCCTTTTCTTTTTCCCGTCCACCTCCAGGAGATTTAACATTTGCTGGCATGCCTCTGCCCATTTGTCTAGTTTTGCCATGCTTTCAACCTTGCACGGTACATTATTCATTTCAAACCCTTTATCGTTGCTCATGTTCTCTTTAACCTTGCCTTGCCTTGCCACAAAAAGGAAAGTGGTGATGAAAAAAATACTTTAGATGCTGATTGGTTTATATTTATTTCCTTTATTAACCCTCACCCTGGGGGAACCTAATCCCCTGTGATGCATACATCTTTTGGGCTTTGTTATTTAACTTAATATGCTGTATTATTTTCTGTCTTATACATGTCATGCCTGAATTTTGCTTTTTACCTGATGATGAATACCCATTATTTGTTGTTTGTATTGTTTTATGCTGTTGCTAATAAAAATATATATTATAAAAATCCCTGCATACAGTACTAGAATTGAGTCCTATGGCACCTTAAAGACAAACAAAATGTTTTCAGATATAATTTCTTGAACTAGAATGCGCTCTACCAGATAGTTGCATAAAGTAGATGTGTGTGCACGCACACCCAGAAACACATATACATATGTTCATGCTGGCACACAAAAGCTAGCGCTGCAATCCAAGCAAATGCCCGATATGTCTTGCATTCTGCAGAAAGTGCTGAGGTATGTGCTTCTTGAACAGCAAACCCCCCCCCCGGCACTCTGATATTGTTTCCATTGGCCATTTGTAAGCTACTCTGGGATACTTTTCCACTTGAAGAGTAGGTGAAGCTGCTTTGGCTAGACTTCCCCCTCTCCCACTACATTTGTGATATCGCTGGGCAGAACTTATCATGGGATGAAAGGTCAGCACAAATGTTGTGTGCGTGTAGAGTTCAATATCAAAGAAGGCTACTAAATCTGATGCACACCTATCTTCACTGTTGGCAGCAGCAAGCTTCAGAATATGTTGCAGGAAACCCCAGGAGAAGAGGCTGCTGTTGCACTTCTTTGCTCCTAATCTTTCTCCAAAAACTTCACATAGGTCTGCATGTAATTTGCAGTTAGTTTCTTATCTCCAGCAACTTTCAGAGCTGATTCTCTTGACAACTTTTTGAGACCTGTTTTCCATTTTTGGCATAGCCATTTCCTGAACATGCCACAAAGGATCCATGTGCCAATTTAACACATCAGTACAAACCCATAATCATGGGTGATGAAGCACTTAATCAACACCTGGGCTCCCAATGGAGCACTCAGACAATTGCTTTGCTATCTGCCCAGTCTGACAGAAAGTCACCACAGATGGAATATAGGCTCAAAGGTGGTGGTGCATATTGGCCTTGAAAGTTATCAAACATGTAGCTAGAAGAATTGCTAACAGCTCAACAGCACAGTCTTATTTCTTCCCTGTTTGTGGCATTTTATCTTCAGGGCTCAAGGCAGATTAAGTCCAGCAGTTTGCTTTCATTTCCATTTTCTTTAGGTTCAGTGTGCCCTTTCTAATCTTGTTACTGGGTAAACTGGCCTTTAAATGCATAGAAAAACTGCCCTTCATCCACACTGTGAGCTCTCTGGGTTTTTGGTGTGGGGTGAGCCACACACCCTAAGCCACTATTGTATCCTGAGATTACTGCCGCCATCTTTCAACACTGGTGGCTTGCTTCATATCCCTTTTTAGCCACCTTCAGTCATGTACACAAAATGGAAGGTGGCAAGGATTTGCTCTATGGGGAGCTAGGCCTGTTGGCAGACCAACTCTGTGCTATGGAGATGAAGTTTTCTAACCTGTGTTTTTCATTTCTTCTCCAGACCGAAGAGTCCATTCAGCCAGCTCTTGTGTGGCCATCACCAACAAACCACAACCATTTCCTCCTTTTATCCAACCAAGTCTCCACACAGCAAGCAGTTGCGTGTACAGAACCGACGGGGTTCCTGTTACAAGCAGGATTGTTCCTGAAGAAAAACTGAATCCCTGGATGACCATTCTTATGGTGAGTACCATACAATGGTGTGTGTGTTTTTCATAGGGGTATATAACATTGTTCAACTTTTGTACTGGTACCATCATTATGATCTGGATAAATTGGATAATTATGTATTTAAGTAGTTCTGCAGTCATTTTATTAGTCTAAAAATATATATTAGAAGAGTGTACACAAAGGGGGGAAATGTTCTTTCTCCTTAATGCACCCTAGAAACAGGAATAACACAAGGAAAAATAGTTATGTGGAACTGAATTTTTGTGGTTTGATTTGAGAAGTTAGGATGGTCGCTATGATGATCTCTGATTCAATGAGCTATTCTAATTACACAAATGAGGGCATTTGTCTGTAGTGTATTCCATGGTTGACTTGTTTCCACTTAGAGCAATGTGAAGCAAGTTTTTCTAGGAAGAAGTGGCAAAACCTTCTGTCTTTTGTTTCTGTTTAATATTGCATTCTGGTGATCCAGATGGTAATAACCCATTGCAGAGGAAACCTCTGACCATAATGAGGGAAGGCTTAGGCTGCATACGCCATATGGAAGTACATGGCAGGTGTATGAGTGGGTGGGTGGGCGGATTTGGGTGTGGGTGAGTGAGTGAGAGAGCACACACACACACACACACACACACACACACACACACACGTGGTGTGAGTGGCAGAATCCCACCATGCAATTTGCTAGTGGACATACAATGTGCTTCCTTGGTGCTCAGGTACTGACCAGACCTAGATCTGCTTAGCTATGGCAAGGCAGTGGCCTCATGTGCCTCCAGACCACACACATGTTGATGCTGTATAGAAGAGCCATAAACACAGGGAGGTCAGTGGTGGTGCCTACTGCTGTATATTCAATCCTGCCTCCCAATGCACTCAATATCTTTTGTTTGGCCCACATGGACAGGGCTAGTAAGTCTGGTGTTAGTGTGAGCTTCAGGTGCCTTCTAGTGGAACTGGAGAAACTGCATTCACATGGCACAAAATAATGGTTGGGATCACTGGATTTGCAATACTGCTAATAGCTGGGTACTCCTAGGTCATGTCTACATTGAAATATAAACTTGGCAGATGGCCCTGAGGATGGAGGTTGTTTCCTGTTTTGTTGATCGCATCCTGGCTGTTCAAAGTTTGAAGGGAGGTTAGACAATGTCAGACGTTTATTGTGCACTCATCCTGGTCTATTTGCAGGGAGGTTAGCTGACATTGCATCTAGGAATTGCTGTCCCACACTTTTGGAGGGAAGGGAGTGGGAGATAGTAGCACAAGTAAATCAACTTTGCTTGCCCAACCTGAATTGTTTTGCTGTTTTCTTTTACTTCTTTACTTCTTTTTATTCTGTATTTTATTCTGTGAACTGCCCTAAGATCTTATGACAAAGGGTGGTATATAAATCTTTAATAATAATAATAATAATAATAATAATAATAATAATAATTTGCTGGTAAGTAATTGAGTCCCACCTGAAAACAGTGACAGCCCAGAAACGTTTCAAATCCAAAGTGGGAACCTTGCTTTGATTTTTTGACAGATGGCATGATAGAAGCCCCTATACACCTGTAATGAGTGCAGGGCACTAAGTATTCTCAATGTTACAGAAAAGCTGCCCGTTTTGAAAGTTCTTGTCTCATTACCCTCAGATCAATAGAGCAATTCTGTGTAGAGCAAAGTTTCAAGAAGAACACATGAAATCTCAATAACAAAATATAATGTCTCAAACATTCTGAGAGCCATACAGAGAGCCATACTTGTCATTTTATGGATCAATAGACCCATCCTGGAGCTGGAATGTTGGTGAGCATGGTTCAGCCACACTCCTTAAAGGCTGATGAAAGGAGAAGAAAAGGGTATTAAAGAAGCAAGCTTCTAGAAAGAGGGGAAATAGCTGTATCAGAATTCCTCCTTGACTGCCTGTTATAGTGATAAGCTCAATTGCTTTTTGGTGAGACTATTTTAAATTGATATCCCTTGCAGCACAGAGTCTTTTTTGAAAGCTGTAACATCCAGTAATATTTTTTTCCCATGCTATCACTTCAGGGTGCAGCAGCTTTTCTTTGTTTTTATCACTTTCATTGCCTGGAAATCTGATGCTGTAGATACCAAAAAAAATTTTTTTTAAGAAAACATGTGCTTTCAGGAAACATGTTACTAGTATTCAGAGGCAGGTTTCCTTCCTTGCTTTCTTTGTAAAATTCCATTGGTGCTCATTGGCTCAGTAGGGTGGGAGACTGGGAGGCCAACAGTAGGTGGAGCCAGAGACACCGATAGGCCAAGCCAACTAATTCCAGCTTCCTCCCTACTGAGTTCTACGAGTTTGAATCTGTCACTAATGAGGAGGAAGCTGAGAGCCAGACCCCTCCCTCTAAATTGTTGATAAGGATGGAGGTAGATAAATGGGACCCAGCTTAGGGTGGACTGAGCTTGATGGTGCAGTGCCCCATTCTCCCTAATGGATCTGCCTCCACTAACTCCCAGAGTTAAAAGTATGAGAGAGATTTACTTAACCAGTACTTTATTGAGGTGGACCAGGCCCAGTATTCCATTGGGGCTTTTATGCTGGCCCGGTTGAATGTTTTTCCCTCAGCATTTGTCTGGGGAAGATATCAAAACATCCCTAGAAACAAGAGATTCTGCAGATGCTCTATGAATGTCCCGGACACTGTAGAGCATATTCTCTTCCATTGCCCATTGTACGGTACGCTCCGTCAACGCGTGCTGTCCCCCCTTTTGGGTGGTCTGGAACCCCAGCAAGGTGAATGTGTGGGATTCTGCCTATCCGACGTTGACCAAAGGGTAACGGCGGGGGTAGCTGAGTTTTTGGCAGCAGCCCTCCAAGGAGCAGGTTAACAAGGAAAACCACTGATTCTATATGTATATATATATATATATGTATGTAGCCAACTGCTGCCTTTTTATATATATCTCAAGGCTTTTACATGTTATTCTCTCTTTTATGGTTTTTATTCGCATAATGCCTAATAAAGGTTTGATTTCATTTCATTGCATCACTTAACCAGAGTGATGATAGGAATAGGGGGCACAATCCATTGTACGTATAAGCCCTCTTTTTTCTGCAGCTCCTGTTTCTTTCTTTCTTTTTTTTTAGGGCTAAATGTAAGAATGTTTAAGTCCCACCCTTGAGAGTCATCACATAGGCTCTCCTTCATGTAAAATCCCTTTTCCGTGCTCATATAGTTTCCTCTTTTAAACACTTTCAGAAGAGGCGGGGGGACGACTCCATCCATGTTTGGTGCATTTGTTTCATTGTCTAAACTTTCTTACAGCTTGGAGGACTTCCCTCCAATCCTAAATCTGTTCTCCAAAAACTGATTACTCAGCTTCTTAAGCATCATTGAATGGCACTGACAAAAGTTCCTTTTCTTTTTCCCGTCCACCTCCAGGAGATTTAACATTTGCTGGCATGCCTCTGCCCATTTGTCTAGTTTTGCCATGCTTTCAACCTTGCACGGTACATTATTCATTTCAAACCCTTTATCGTTGCTCATGTTCTCTTTAACCTTGCCTTGCCTTGCCACAAAAAGGAAAGTGGTGATGAAAAAAATACTTTAGATGCTGATTGGTTTATATTTATTTCCTTTATTAACCCTCACCCTGGGGGAACCTAATCCCCTGTGATGCATACATCTTTTGGGCTTTGTTATTTAACTTAATATGCTGTATTATTTTCTGTCTTATACATGTCATGCCTGAATTTTGCTTTTTACCTGATGATGAATACCCATTATTTGTTGTTTGTATTGTTTTATGCTGTTGCTAATAAAAATATATATTATAAAAATCCCTGCATACAGTACTAGAATTGAGTCCTATGGCACCTTAAAGACAAACAAAATGTTTTCAGATATAATTTCTTGAACTAGAATGCGCTCTACCAGATAGTTGCATAAAGTAGATGTGTGTGCACGCACACCCAGAAACACATATACATATGTTCATGCTGGCACACAAAAGCTAGCGCTGCAATCCAAGCAAATGCCCGATATGTCTTGCATTCTGCAGAAAGTGCTGAGGTATGTGCTTCTTGAACAGCAAACCCCCCCCCCCGGCACTCTGATATTGTTTCCATTGGCCATTTGTAAGCTACTCTGGGATACTTTTCCACTTGAAGAGTAGGTGAAGCTGCTTTGGCTAGACTTCCCCCTCTCCCACTACATTTGTGATATCGCTGGGCAGAACTTATCATGGGATGAAAGGTCAGCACAAATGTTGTGTGCGTGTAGAGTTCAATATCAAAGAAGGCTACTAAATCTGATGCACACCTATCTTCACTGTTGGCAGCAGCAAGCTTCAGAATATGTTGCAGGAAACCCCAGGAGAAGAGGCTGCTGTTGCACTTAGGTCCTGTTTGTGAGCTTCCCAGAGGTTTCTGGATGGCCACTGTTAAAAAAGGCCGCTAGACTAGATGGACCTTTGGCCTTATGCCTCAGGGCTTCATCTTAAACTGTATTCTAAGGAGTAAAAATGTCTCTCTTTTTTCATCTTTTGGGGTGTTGGGGAAATATCATCGCAGGGGAAATTTACTGGAGTTCTTTAAAACTTTTTTGAGCTAGTGGCTGCACTTTTAAATTTCCTAGATGGAAATGGAATGGCAGCCATCACAAAAAAGTGATGGCGAACATTTCTGCTTCCTCTCTCCCTCTCTCACATACACACCTGAGACTAGAACAGTCTGAAAAAATAAAAAATTGCAGCTGCAAGCCTGACAAAGCTATAAAGAACCCCTCTAGGTTTTTCAGGCACACTTAAACATTGCCCCACTTCCTCCACATACAATTCAAAAATCCCGCCAGCTCGCCAGCTCCTTGGGCACATGTAAAGTAATTCTTTGGCTTCTGATCAATGAATTTGTCCAATTTTTAAAGTGCTGGAGTACTCCATTGGGTTTGCTCCAAGAGATATTAACACAGCTACCCTTTTGAAATATATTCAATTCACGTTGAGTAGCGGGGGGCTGTTAATACAGAGTAGGAATTTCTTCCTTGAGTAAGGAATAACAAAATTAATTTCTTTAAAACTATTTAAATTAATGGAAAATAACAGTTATGTTCCTTTCATTCACCATCTATTTTTCAGAATCATTTATTGTTATTTTAACTACAGTGGCACCTCAGGTTACAAATGCTTAAGGTTACAGACTCCACTAACCTAGAAATAGTACCTTGGGTTAAGGACTTTGCTTCAGGATGAGAACAGAAATTGTGCTCCGGCGGCGCGGTGGCAGCGGGAGGCCCCATTAGCTAAAGTGGTGCTTCAGGTTAAGAACAGTTTCAGGTTAAGAACAGACCTCCAGAATGAATTAAGCAGTTAACCCGAGGTACCACTGAATAACAAAGGCAAAGAAAACCTTGTGAATCAGCAAAACAAGGGGATTCTCGGATCACCTTGTGATTCATGTGAGCTGTATTGCAGTATTAAAAACACTATGAGTTTTACAGCTGTGGAGGAAACACAACATGAAATGAATGATATCTGGGCATGTACACTCGGCATAGAAGACAGTTTTTCATTTTTATGATGAGTTGTTTAGAAGATGGACATTCATCACAGTCAAGGGCGGGACTAGGAACAAAAGAGAGTGAAATAAGAGTATGTCATGGAAACAAAATATGGAGAATCAAGGGTCTGATTTGTCGCCTGGATTATTCTATCCAGCATGTTGCATTCGGCTCCTTTGCTTCTTCTGCATGCCATTATAGATGGGAACAAAATATGTAGGTGTTGTATTACACATCCTCCTCTGTTCCTGATTCATAGAGTAAATGTGGGTCTGTCACAGCTCATAGCTGCAGTCTCTGTCTCTTAAGTGCAAGAAATATAGGGATTTGTTGCATTCTGTCTGAGAGGTTGTCTGAGAGGTTTTCATTGTATTGATCAAGGGTACAACATGTCAGGAGAGCTATCTAAGGTAATGGCCATTGCCACATCTTGTGGTGTTGAATAATATAAGTTAACTCTGTCTTGAATGAAAGACAACTTCATTTTCTTCTATCTTGAATTATGCAGATGGTGGATTTATAGAAGTTAGTATTTGCATAATCTTCTGTCATGCTCTTCCCCCTTCAGAAGGACCTACTGGAAAAGTGGGCACTGCCTATGAAGCATTAGTCCAGGCATAGGCAAATTCGGCCCTCCAATTGTTTTGGGACTACAACTCCCATGATCCTTAGCTAACAGGACCAGTGGTCAGGGATGATGGGAATTATAGTCCCAAAACATCTGAAGGGCTGAGTTTGCCTATGCCTGCATTAGTCCAACTTCTAACCCAAAGATACTGTGAGAGCCTGCTACAATCCTGTCCCAGCTATGACATATGAGATGGAATATAAACTTGCAGTACAGAAACAGATAACTTGCTCAACACGCATCACCCCCAACTGACACTATATCATGCATCAGAGCAAATTTGCAATTGGTGTTTCTGATAATCAACAAGTTGGGAATTGACACATGCCCCTTCTTATAAGTGGTATGCTTCATCCTGTTGTTGGCAGCCAAGAGTCCTAAGATTATTGTCTCTAATCAATGGGAAAATTGCAAGTCAGTACCTCTTTAATTAAATAGCACTGTTCATAAAATGAACCAAGTGAGGCCCATTCTCATGATCCTCTCTACATGTGGCAGTAGGGTTTTTGAGTCAATATTTGTTGACTCAAGTTCTGGGCCACAAACTACATGTGTGGGAAGAGACCGTTGTGTGAATGTCACTGGGACCTACAGAAATCAGTGAGTTTGGGATGTTCTTCATACTGCTGGGCTGATTCCCCAAGAAGCTGCTCTACAGCAGGATACAAGAAGCCAATGTGTCTTGAGTTCTGCATGCATTGTTTGCATGAGTGAGACAACCTAAATCAGGGGTCAGCAAACTTACCGTGCCTCAGGACGGTGTCTCCAGCGCAGGCCGGAGGGCGGGGGAGCACGTGTCCATACGCGTGGCGCACACGCTATTTCCGGCGCACTTCTGGGTTGGAGGAGCACTGGGAATAGCTTGTGCTCATGTGCACAGGCCTCCTCCAACCCGGGTGTGCACCGGAAATGACGCATGCACAAATAATGCTAGTGCATGCGCACAAGCTATTTCTGGTGCTCTTCTGACCCGGAAGTGGGCAGCTGCACAGTGCAGTGCCGGTAAGAGCAGGCAAGCGGGGGTCACCACAGGCTGGATAAATGAGTCCCTCGGGCCTTAGTTTGGGGACCCCTGTCCTAAATGAATATAATTGGTTTGAAATCACTGCTGCCACACACAAAAATGGTTCTCTGTGTGTGAGAGAAAGAGAGAGGACAGGCCCAGATACCATGCCTGTTACTGGGACCAGCCACTCCTCAAACTGCTAGATGCCAGCTTTTGTGCTGAGCATACCTTCCACAGATGTGCCTGACTCCTGAGTATTTATTCCCCAAACGCAACAGAGTTCTGCTTATATATTCAGGCACATTTTACACCTTGAACCCTCTCAAGGCCATTTCTCACATTGCAAAGGGGGAAAACCTGTTTATCTATAACGAGTATACTCAACAGCAAGCTACAACCAGCTGCATTTCCCTGACAGGTTACCATATGATCTGCATATTTGCAAACACTAGCCTTTCAACATTGATTTATCTGTCTGTTTTCATGCTTGGAACACTTGAGCCAGAAGTCACATTCTCTGTCTCTCTCCCTTCCCTGACTACAGTGCTTCCTTTGCATTTTTACCCTTCCTAATATTAAATAACTGTTAATCCTCAGCCCAGACCCAAGAGAGACTTTCCCCCTCGTCCACTCCAATCATAGTCTGCCTGGATGAAAGGAGATTCTCCGAGGGTTTGGGGTTTTTTTAAAAAAAATTCTCTGGTGCATGAAGAATATAATTATCAGGCACCCTAAATAACAGTTGGGATTTTTAATAGACCTTGTTAACAATGTTAAGCACCTGCAACTAATACGCATGCCTGTTTGTGTGTATTTCGAAGCTGATGCAAAGAGACCAAACTGAATATAGCTCCGTGTACCACTATAAATATAGCATTTCAAAAGTAGCAAGTGCTTGCAACTTATGTAAGACCCATTTAAAATAACTCTGCATGTAAATGAATTACGTTTCTGTACAGATAAAATTTAGAAAGTATTGTTCTTCCTTTTTGCTTTTAATAGTCACACATAACACCGCCTCTCTCTTTCTTCACTTGTTGGGATGTGTGTTTTGCTTAAAAGAAAATCAAAAGGGCTGATTGGAAATTGCTAAATACGCTAGAGGTGCCACATGCCATCTTGTTTCATGCTCTGAATGAAATTGCTCCTCATTTTCAAGGCTGGGGTTTTGATAGGTGTTGCTGTAGCTCCTGATTGCAGTTATCATTGTAATGGTTCCTTGATTAGTACTGGGGTGTTCCCCAGCAAGAAGGAACCTCGTTCCTCAAACCGTTCCTCCTTCCTAGGGACCTCAGGTGCCTTTTAAAATAATTACACGTGTATATTTTCCTCTTAATTACAATTGCTTGATTTGTTTTTCTGTGTGTTCTCTCTCTCTCTCTCTCTCGCTCTCTCTCTCTCTCTCTCTCTCTCCCTCTCCCTCTCCCTCTCCCTCTCTCTTACGGTTTCTCTATTATTATTTAGGTGGCACATTTTTTTGTTCTAAGCACTTAATTATCCTCCCGAGATGCATTTCATTTATTCATTAACGCAGATCCTGGAGTCGTTGGTTTGCTTTATTTCTCCATGCTTTCGCATTAAAAAATAATATCAAAACTAATGATCCCAACCCGTTAAGATCTGCCAGCCTGCTCCTCCTGTGTTGTTGCTTCTGTTATTGTTTGTCCGCTTGGATGCTCTGGTGCCACACTGAAAAAAGGTTGCAGGGTATTGTTAGGGTTCATTTGTTTGGCAGACAGAAGCTCCTTGAAAATTGGAAGGTAAACCGTGTCACTGGTTTGAGCCAAGTGTGTGCGCTGCTGACTTGAGAACAGAAAGCCACGTGGAATCCTCAAGGCAAGTGCCAAGTGCTCTGGCACAAGGCTTGCAGAATCCTGCTGTTTCTCGTGGATGGAGCTGGCAAATCCCGTTCTGTCCCACCTTCATCCTGTTCGAGGAAGGGCAGCTGTGCCACATGCCTGAACGACAGCAGGTAGCCCACAGAAAGCAGGGAGAGCAGTCCTCATGCTGCTTTGTCACCTTATGTTCCATTGTGTGACTCAACTGGCAACTGAGAGTGGGAGAGCCAGAGAGGAGGAGGAGGAGGAGGGAAATGGGCAGGGGAAAAGCCAGGAATTAGGCAAATTCAGGCCTGGATTGGAATTTCTGTGGATTCATCAGTCTGCATTTCTCTCCCCTGTTCCCAACCCCAGCTGCAGTCAGGCGAATCAAGTGATAATACTTCTCTGTGGATTGGTGAATATTAAGCAAAGTTGCATGTATGTGAAGAGAAATTTCCACTAAGATGCTAATTAATTTTCATGTGGACTTCTTTTTTTTTCTTTTTAAGTGGAGAACTGAACCTGAGGAAATAGGAAAAAATGAGAAACAGAGATGAACTAAAATTCCTAACTTGGGCTCACCTTGGGGACAAGGTGTTGATACATGGGACATGGTGTGTCCAGTGTACATCCAGATAGTTCTTTGGCATCTTCCAACAATCCAGGAAGGTGGAACGGAAATGTGTGAGTGGGGAGATATTCCATCCACTCTTGGTAGAAAGAACTGCCAGGGGGAGGGGGGGACTTCTAGCCTGTATGAGCATGGGGGGTGTTTGAAATATGTTGGATAGGTTGCTATATAATGGGGAATTATGGAATTGTAAAGTTGGAAAAGACCCTGAGCGTAATATTGTGGCATTCATACAGAGCCCCGGGTCATTTCACGGACTATTGACCTGTACACCACTGCTTTATTCTTCCACCAACCAAGCTTCTTCTGGTGAAATGCTGAGTCTCAGTCAGGTTGTAAAATCAACAACGAAGATTAAAGTTTATTGAAGAACAAACAAGTTTTAAATATGTTCAGAACGGTTTCTCAAATGCATGCCCTTAACTAGATGTGGCACTATCTCACACTGTCACACTCTTCTCTCTCAGTTCTATCCCTGTCTCTCTCTCTAACTGTCACAGCCACTATGTTTGACTTTTTCTGCCTTTGTCTGACCTTCAGTCCTCTAACTCCCAATGGTAAACCCCTGGGCTGAGCCAGTGTGGTGTAGTGGTTAAGAGCGGTAGACTCGTAATCACATCTCCGCTCCTCCACATGCAGCTGCTGGGTGACCTTGGGCCAGTCACACTTCTCTGAAGTCTTTCAGCCTCGCTCACTTCACAGAGTGTTTGTTGTGAGGGAGGGAGGGAAAGGAGAATGTTAGCTGCTTTGAGACTCCTTAGGATATCAAATACAAACTCTTCTTCTTCTTCTTCTTCTTCTTCTTCTTCTTCTTCTTCTTCTTCTTCTTCTTCAAAACCAGGTAGGCTCCGCCTCTGAGCTTTCTCATTGGTCAACCAACATTAAGCATTTCCATCCCCCGTGTACAAACATAATCACAAGGAGTGGGCAAACGCCACATCTATATTCCGACTCCCTGCAATGCAGAAATATGCAGCTGTCCCATATGGGGATTGAACCTGCAGCCTTGGCGTTATCAACTCCACGTTCTAACCAACTGAGCTAGGCCATTGTTTCCAATACACTATGTTTATTTTTTAAAGCAGCCTTCCCCAGCCTTGCACCTGCAGGTGTTGTTTGTGTACTATCCCCACCCACCATGGCCATTGGTCAGGGAAGATGGTGCTCTGGGGCTGAGGAAGTTTTAGAAACAGTCATTTTATTCTACAGCCCTTCTCCACAATCATAGATGCCAATTCCCTAGGGCCCTGGGGGCCCAAGCACCCACAAAATTCCCCATGAAGGGGCCAGGCACCCACAAAAGTTCAGTGCCAGGGTCATGCACGCTGCATGGCACCCACGGACACCCATGGTCGTGGGGCAAGTTGGCACTCCTGTCCACAATGGTAATTTGTTAATTTCCAAGCAACCTCCCATAGGATCCAGGTGAAGGCCCCATCTAACACCAGCGCTGCACCATTTTGGCTCCTTTGCTGCAGCTCACATTTCCCAGCAATGCCTGGTATACATCTCTTCTATCCCTCCTCCCTTTTCCAGAGCTCACAAATATCATCCCTTGATCTGTGACAGAAATCAAAGCAAATGCTTGCAGCAGCTTTTAAAGTTGATTATTCAGCAAGAATAAATGGAAAGGATTGGGAGCCCTGGGCAAGCATTTAGATCAGTTTGGGAGTGAATTATCTACCGAATCCCCGGGAGGCGTTTACATTTATCAGAGACTTGAGGGTGCCTTTTCCTGCCACGTTGTATTTCTTCCCCTCCCTCTTTCTCCCTGTGGCACTCCAGCTACAGAATCAGAAATGCTGCCATTTACCTCTGCACCAATAGCTTCCATGTCTTTTTAGTCTGTTTCTTTGCTGCAAGATGGGGGCGGAGGATGCCAGCTAGCATGCCCTGTCATCTGAAGCAGCTCAATTCAGCCCATATGGATGGAGAGGTCTGACACTGAGCGTCCTTCATCTCAAGCTAAATCATCATTCTGGAAAAGTGCAGGCAGTTAAGTACATGTCAAGGCAGTTAAATGGTGGTGAGAATTCCATTCAGTAATGGGAGCGTTGAAGTCTGCTATTGAAATGTCTCACTGAGTGGGCTTATGCCAGGAATTGGAAATGTGTGGTCCTCCAGCTGTTGTTGGACTGCAGGGTCCATCGTCCCTGAGTTGGTGAACTCTCCAGCCAACATGGCCAATGCTTAGGGTTGGAAGGGGATCCAAGGCTGGGCAGTGTTGGCAGAGTAGCTAAATTGCCGCTAGGAAACCAAATCATGTGCAGTACTGACTCTTTTCTTGAAATTAAAACTTGTTAAAATATTCAAAAGCTTTTGCTTGCAGAACATATAGCCAAAGAAGAATATATGCAAAGTATTTACATTCAGGTGCTTATCCAAGCATAGGCTTAGTTTTTCTTAGTTGAAGATCTCTGCTTCTTCCTTAAACATTCAAACTGTGTCTTTCTCTTTCCAGTACTCGCACTCGGCCTTCTGTACATTTCCCAGCTAGGCCATGCAGTTCCTTCTGAGGGACTTCCACTTTCTCCTTCCAGCAGGCTTCTCCTTATTGCTTCTTTGGGAGAACATCAGCTTCTGTACCACTTTCTGTCACATACATTCACACAGAAACATCAGCGCTCTTCTATTGTGCTTAGAGAGAGCATTATCTAACACCGTCTCTTCTTCAGTGTTCATGGAGATGCAGCCATTACAATCAAGTCACTCACACACAAAGCAAAATTGAGAATGTAATAAGATACCTCCCATGTGACCAGAGTTAACCAATCACACAAGAGTTACTGGGGAACATTCCAGAATTAAACACACAGTAATACATTTAAGCATTTCCAATTTTAGTAAATTAAATTGCTCTGCTTAACAGGCAGGGCTGATGAGAGTTACAGTCCAAAAATATTTGGATGGTCACATTATCTCTGGCCTATACCCAGAGCTCTTTGAACACTCCAAGAGCACACAGCTGACTCTCCTGACACAAACTTATTCTTACTTTGTCCCATATACTAGATAATAGAACATTCAGCATATTGAACAAAGCAGGTGTTCCTTTCACATTTCACTCTCACTTTTTCGGTTAGGGACCCTACTCTGTAGCATACTGAGCAAAGTGCTTAATCCATCCTTGCAATAGATCTCTTGTGCATGTGTGTATGTGAATTGAATGTCTGCCCAAGGAATTGTCACAAAAAGGAGATCCCGCTGGGGAAATTGTTTCTGTGGTTTCATAATGGTGCTTCTGTCTCTCAGGGTCAATTGATTTTGGGGAGGGGGGGCATGACTTGAATTAATTGAATGGATAAGGGTGGCTGGCAAGCATGAAGCAAAAGAAATCTCTGCCCATCTCATCACTTTTGTTGCAGACCCTGCCTCTGTAGCATGCTGCGTTCAGGGACAGTCACTGATAATTGCATAAGCTCAGCCATATTAGTTTGGAGATGAATAAAAGTGAGACTTGTCTTGAATGGGATAGGAGTTAAAAGAAACAGGAGACACAAACGATGACATGTCTTTCCAGTAGAGTCAGAAAGATGCCTTGGAGGTGTGAATCGCCAACCATTTATAAGGCTTTTGTAAGTAAATGGACTGAATCATGCTGATTCAAGTACCAAAATAACTTGAAAAGATTCAACTGAGAATTCTACCAAAAACACTAATGGGGTTCTTTTCATTTCTCTAAGGCAGGGTGTTTTGTTTTGTTTTGTTTTGTTTTGTTTTGTTTTGGTTTGGTTTTTGTCTTTGAGTTTATATGGCTAGATTTTCAAATGATAGCAAACTTGGGTTTTCTAAAAAAAACAAAAACAAAACCAAAGGCTTAGCACCCAAAATGGGAGCTCTACATTTGGCAGCGCTGAGCACCCAGCAGTTCCCATTGTATGGCAATAACATATGACTATGCCAAGTGTGAACTGAATGCCTAAAAATCCAGCTTTTCTTAAGACTGGCCAGTAGCCATTCATCCTGTTTTGGCCCTTCTTCCACCAGCAAAACTACTTCACCAGAAGAGTCTTCCATTCCAGGTGTACTGGTGAAAAATGAGTCCATCCAGTATAAGATGATTTCTGTGAGCTGCCATTGCTCTCTATTGACAAAAGGTGAAAGGAGGTCATATTTAAAACTAACTGATCCTCTTAAGCAGGTATCTCCGTAACTGTGGTAGCAATAGTAGTAGAGTCAGGAACATAGTTGCTTAATCCTGCACATGAACTGCCTTCTTAATATGTAAAACATTTTTGGGTTTGTGGGTAGGATCTGGATTTGAGCCTTGGATTACCAGTTGGCTCTTCATGTTGTACATAATGCCTACTTACAAGCAAATTCTGTTCAACAGAGGTCCTCGCAATATTAATTAAAAGTTTTCTGTTTGCAGGTCCCTTCATTTTATTGCTTTCTGTTCAATATGGCTGATGAGTGGTGAATTGCACCTTATTTATTCAGCTTCTGTTCTCCACAAGAGGCTTTAATTACTGATTTCCTTGCATTTTCCCTTTTCTTTTTTATGCAGTGCAATAGCACTGTTTTGCTATAAAAGAAAGAAGGAAGGCAATGCCAGGAAACTAGTTTCCTTGTAGCGAACAGAAGCTAAATAATTAAAGGGGAATTTATCACTAATTCCCCAGCCAGTACATAACAGAAAGCAATAAAATGGGCAGAACCTGCAAACAGGAAACATTTAATGGTAACAGTAGCCCTTAAAGTCTGAATAGCTGTTTGCCAGTCCACATTGAGCTGGTTATACAATTGACTTTTACTGCAAAACAAAAAAACCAAAAACCTACAAATCAGATTTTTATTAAAAAATACAGGGAGTGTACAACACAGGGAGAACAACACAGAAAACACAGGAATGCAGCAATATTATTTAGATTTTTTTTAATAAAATATTTATTAAAGGTTTTAAACAATATAACACCATACACATACACAATCCAAAAACAATAAAAGACACCATCACCAAAATGAGAAAGTACATACAAAACAAGAAGAATAAAAAAAATCATATAAAAACATATAACATAATAAGATTCCATAGACCAAGTTTCATAACCCTCTTTTCTGACTCCCTCACATCTCCCTTTCCTGTGTTCCCGTTTAGAAGATCATGTTCAGCAATACTTCACCTTCTCTCAAAACTTATTTTAAATTGTACATTTCAACTATTATGTCTCCAATTTTACCCTTTGTTATCAAATGTTTAAATATTTAAGCTTGACATAATATTATTCAAATTTTCACCTTTGTTCTTATAGTTCAATTATTATCATACTCTTTTCCGCTATGTTACTAATGCCATGTTGTCTTTATATCCTGCATCATTCTAGCATTCATACAATTTACAATACTTTTGCAAATAGTCTTTAAACTTCTTCCAGTCCTCTTCCACTATCTCTTCTCCCAGGTCTCGGATTCTGCCAGTCATTTCTGCCAGTTCCATGTAGTCAATCAGTTGCATCTGCCATTCTTCCAGAGTGGGCAAATCTTCTGTCTTCCAGTACTTTGCGATGATTATTATTTAGATATTTTTTATGTCTTCAATATTATTTATATTTGTTTGTATCTAAAAATCTCCATATGCATTAATAACAGCCTCTGAATCAGGCATAGCCAGCTTCTACCATTGGCCATGCTTGCTGTGGCAGATGGGATCTGTAGTTTGAAACAAATCGAGGACAATATGTTGGCTACCCTTATCTCTAAACTGTGGGCTAGCCTACTCCAAGCTCTCTACTTAACCTTTCAACCTGAATTGAATGCTTGACCACAGTTTCAGAGGCCCGATCTTCTAATTACATTCCAGTGTCCCCACCACACCTTGAAACTCAATTCACCTGTATCCACTAGAGCCATTTCACACACTATTCAAGGGCAAACCTGGATATGATACCAGGGCAGGGGTACACTTAAACAGGTAACTTCAGCCAGTCGTGACTCTCTGATGACTGTACTTCTGTTAAAACTTCTGTTTGTTCCATTCACATTTCGGTTTCCGGTATACGCTTTAGATTTTTAGGGGAACATCTAAAATATTTAACATGTGTATTTTCCCCAATTCCATCCTATGACCAGAGGGTTCCCAAGCCTTATTTGCACTTAAGCTAACTTGAGGACATCTTTTTCAATATATTGCATTCACTGTGTGACGACAGGTGGAAGAAAAGAATGTCGCCTCATAGGAATGGGGAAAACTGCAGTGCAATAAAAGTTTACACATCTGTATGCTAAGTCTGAACTCTGGGGCGAAAAACCCCCTCTGCTTTATTTCAATCCTCCCAGCAGTTTTGTTACGACTGAGCACATAACTCCTTTACTTATTTAGGAAACAATGTTATTGATCATGTCTGCAGCACAGATAAAGTACGCTAAGTTCTTTGAACTTTTAATTACATTCATTCTCATAGCAACCCTGCGAGGCAAGTTATTAATGCTCCTTCCTTTCTAGTGATTGGGGATTAAAGCTGAGAGACATAGCAACTTGCTCAAGGCTACCTTGTATGCAGCATGTACTTGAACTTAGGATGCGTCCACACCAGAGTAAAATGCGGGGTGCAATTGCCTGCCTCCCTGTTAACATAATTGTGGGCCACATGATGTCCTCATTACCACAGTGTCATCCTGGACGCCAGCTCTTAAATGTGTTTTTTATCCTTTCTGTTTCATACTTTCCATACATTGGAAAAACCCTGCATTTAAAGGGGGAAAGTCTGAGACAACATTGGGTTGGGGAGGGTGTCATGTGGATGCCCCTAGCTTAATAAGGAGACAAGCATGTGTGAACCCACATTTTGTTCTGTTGTGGACAAGACCTAAGGCCCTAAAGCCTAAACTTGCATTGCTACACTGTTCCTGAAGGTGTAACTAGAGATAGGTATAGCCTTAAGGTCCTGTTGTAAGTGAAATTTGGCAGATCGGCTTCTGCCAAACTTCTGGAATCCATGCTGTGATCCATTTAGTAATTTTGGATGCCAGCTTCAGGAGGCCCCAAAGCACCATAATTTCTGAAGGCCTTACTAACCTTGTGTAGAGGCCTACTATGACAATAGGGTGTCTACAAATCACCGAAGAGAGAGAAAAAATGTATCGCCAAAAATACATTGATTTGAATACAATTAGCATATGCTAATTTGTATGTATAGATTTGAATTTATAAGTAATTCTGTAATGTCAATAGAAATACAGCACATCTCACGATGGTGAGGAATACAGTGACCAAATGACCTTTCCCCAAACACATTTAGTCTGCTATCCGGTACTACTGTGGGCAGGCAGCTTCAAGACCCCCTGCTCTTCCTTCTTAAACTGGACTTGGACTGGACAAGCCTTCAAATAGTTTAGTGTAAAGTATGGCTTGTGGCCATGCTATATGAGAACAATGCCTTTGTAATTACAATGAAACTTGCTGGATTTCACTAACCTACCATTTCTGTCCTGGAGTAGTGAATTCAGGAGTTGGGAAAGATGTTTAGACCTGGTCCAGTGTCCCATGTTCCTTGTTCCTGAAAGACACATAAAGCTCCAGTAGCCTAGGGGTTAGTAGTATTGATTCACAGTAACTGCTGCTTTATGCAGAAATGGGGAGAAAGAGATGTCCCAGGAACTGAAATCTAAAGAATCTGTATGTGAGCTGGGTGGTAGATGGCAGTGAAACCAATGAGGCTGAGTGGGGCAGGGACCTGCAGTGTTACGTTTCTGTTTATTTGGGATTGTCCTTTTGAAAGGATAAAGATTCTGGCCTAATTCCTTTCTAACTCGAATGTAAATCAGGCGTAACTCTCTTGACAGCACTGGAGTCACAGTTATTATTAATATTATACAGCAGCACTGAGGAGCACCAACTGAGATCAAAGCTGTATCATTTCTCAATTAGACTTTCCACTAGGGATAACTTGTCACATCTCCTGCCACTGCTGCTGTCTATGAAATCCTATTAAGCCCTTGGTCTCAATGATATCTCGAGGCCACCATTTCCACAGGTTAATTATGTGTTCATTGCAAAAGAAAAGATGGAAAAAGAAACTCTGTTTCCAGTTTTAAGGAAAGTTGTTTTTGGCAGAGTGCAATTTAACTTTTGGGAGTCTGTGTAGGTTACTATGAGATATTTCCTACATGATAGGAAAGCATGGTTAGGTGGCTCACAGTCTGGCTATTTTTTAATTCACAGCTAATAAGCTAAAAGAGCAATAATCAACAAAAACATATTTTCAGAGAGATGTAAAATGTTATGTCCAGATATATTGCTCCCCAAGATATCCAGCATTTTACCAGTGACATATCACTGTTCACATGTCCCTGTCGTCTTATTCTTATGGGGTTGTGTGCCTCACTTTTTTTGGTGTGAATGTGTATACATGCACATCCATGAAATTTAGAGCATTGGGCAGTATCTAATGCACTCATTCCATTAGCCTAAGGATTTATACTTCCACAACAGAACTGTGCCCTTCTCCTCTCCTTCCCTATCCCCTCAAATCTGCTCTGAAGAATTGGGGGAACTCCAAACAGATTGGGGGACCATGGAAGGAGAAGTAGAAAGATCCATTAAGCAAGCAGAAATCATTGGGCTTAGTCACTTAGTGTTACTCTTTGGATACAACCTATTATATTTACTCTGCGTGTGTGTGTGTACATATAGAAAATCCTATGTGCAGAACTGAACAAAGACATGCAAGCAAATATATGTCATTAACTCTGCCAAGGATGTCACATTCAATGAATCAGCCATTCCAAAACTGCTGAAAAGCTGGGATAAGATATGCATCACTTACTGTAAATTCCACTGGTTTGTGTGTCTCTGTGCCCATGCAGATTTAGGCTGCAATCCTGCACATAGCTAAGACACTGAAATCCCAATGAAATCTATTGAGGTCAATAGGATTTAAGTAGCTTGTATGCAAATGGCAGCTCTATGATTCTTCCAAAAGGTCCTTCCTCCAACAACCATCACACTAGTTTTTGATTTGAGTTCCTACTGAAATGAGGCTGCATGTTGTATTTTAATCTTGTTTTTAAGTTGTATTTCAGTCAATTGTTTTTATACCTGGTGTTAGCTGCCCTGAGCCCGGTCTTGGCTGGGGAGGGCAGGGTATAAATAAAAATTATTATTATTATTAATTACTACTACTAAACAAGAAGTGATGGGAAGGTACCTGTACCAAAAAGTGGTGTCAACTTGAACTAGTTTTAGTGCTACACTTGCTGATTTGGGATGTTGCACCCACACCAATCCTGTAATGTCTTGGAACTCACAGCGTCCAACACAGGAGCAATCAGTCCCCACATAACTTGTCAGTACCGGGCTTGTTAGCGTGACTAGCAGTCACAAGACCTTGATCTAGAAGCAGATTTTTTTTCATGGCTCATCATTATTCACAACACTCAGCAATGTTGATGCCCACCATTTTTTAAAAGAGCAAAAGCAGCCCTCTTAAAATTACTGTACATGTACACAGCCAGCCAAGTAAAAACAAACTTCTTGTTAAATGTTGATGTTTCTGCCTGCCTCCATAGAACTTCAGGCACTGGATTAACAGGTCCTGTTTACAAGATACAGCTAACAGCAAGTGATTGCATTTTGAACAAGCTGAAGTTTCCAAACAGTCCTGAATGTAGCCCTATGTATAATTAATACATTGCAGCAATCTACGCTTGACAATAGCAGAGCAGAGCTGCCAGATCCAGTTTTTAACAGATCCGGTTTTCTTAGGAAAAGGCAGTGCTGTCATAACATTGGAACCTAATAAAAGACACTTCAGGCCAAGATTCCAAAGATTGTGCATAGATGGATCTATTTGGTGAAGAGGCTGTAATAAAAGGAATCCAGTCTCTTGTTCCACATATACATAAACATTTGAAAGATCTCTGTTGGCTGTGTCATTACATCACAGATGTATTTCTATCTAAAAGATAGGTGAGATTGTCATTTGACCTTGCATCATATTCTACTAAGGTGGGTTATCTTAGCAGCACAGAACTGAAAAGCAGGCCAACCTGCATGCCTTAACCACACCAGTCAATGGGCCATATATGTGTTGAGCTAATGCTATTATAGGCTGCCTCAACAGAAGTATAGTGTCCACATGAAGGGAAGTATTAGTCCCGCTCTATTCTGCCTTGGTCAGCCCACACCTGGAGTGCTGTGTCCAGTTCTGGGCGCCACAATTTAAAAGGGATATTGACAAGCTAGAATGTGTGGAGAGGAGGGTGATCAAGGGTCTGGAAACCAAACCTTATGAGGAATGGTTGAGGGAGTTGGGTATGTTTAGGTGAAAAAGAGGAGACTAAGAGGAGATAGGATAGCCACCTTCAAATATCTCAAGGGAAGTCACATGGAAGATGGAGCAAGTTTGCTTTCTTCTGCTCCAAAGGGTAGGACCTGAACCAGTGGCTTCAAATTACAAGAAAGGAGATTCCAACTAAATGTCAGAAAAAACTGTTTGACAGTAAGAGCTGTGTGACAGTGAAATGGACTCCCTTCATTGGAAGTTTTGAAGTTTTGTTTCAAGAGGTGGCAGAGAGATATTTCTAGGTTTGTCTGGCAGGGCAAAAAGCCCAGAATAAAATTTAAAATACTGACTGATGCTAAAGAAAGAGGGGGGTTTGCCCTGCCAGACATGAAATTGTATTATGAATCAGCAGCTCTCTGCTGGATGAAAGATTGGCTACTTTTAGAGAACACTGACATCTTGGATCTGGAAGGGTTCAACAATGTATTTGGGTGGCATGCATATTTGTGGTACGACAAGGTTAAAGCTCATAAAGCTTTCAAGAACCATATTGTCAGGAAGGCAGTGTTTAATGTCTGGACAAGATATAAAGATTTACTAGAAAGTAAGACCCCAAGGTGGTTGTCACCAATGGAAGCCAAGGCTCAGAAAAGACTCAACATGGAGGCCAATTGGCCAAAATATTGGGAGATAGTAGAAAAAGATGGAAACACATGGAAATTGCAGAGTTTTTAGAAATTGAAGGACAAAGTGCGAGATTGGTTACATTATGGTCAGATCAGGGAGGTTTTTAATAAGGATAAAAAAACAGGCTTCCAGGTGGAAAAATCGAAACTAGAAACAGAACTGTTAGAACCAAAAACTAAGATACTTTCAAGAATGTATAACTTGCTGTTAAAATGGAATACCCAGGATGAAACGGTTAAATCAGCTATGATAAAATGGGCGCAAGACATTGGCTATAACATTATGTTTGCTGACTGGGAACAGTTATGGACCACCGGTGTGAAATTTACGGCATGTAATGCCCTGAAAGAAAATATTATGAAAATGATATACAGGTGGTACATGACCCCAGTCAAGCTTGCAAAAATATATCATCTGCCAGACAATAAGTGTTGGAAGTGTAAAGAGACTGAAGGAACATTCTTTCACCTTTGGTGGACGTGCCCAAAGGTTAAGGCCTTCTGGGAAATGATCTATAATGAACTAAAAAAGGTATTTAAATATACCTTCCCTAAGAAACCAGAGGCTTTCCTTTTGGGCATTGTCGGTCAAATGCTGTCAAAGAAGGATAGAACTTTCTTTATGTATGCGACAACAGCAGCAAGAATACTCATCGTAAAGTACTGGAAGACAGAAGATTTGCCCACCCTGGAAGAATGGCAGACGCAGCTGACTACATGGAATTGGCAGAAATGACTGGCAGAATCCGAGACCTGGGAGAAGAGACAGTGGAAGAGGACTGGAAGAAATTTAAGGACTATTTGCAAAAGTATTATAAATTGTATGAATGTTAGAATGATGCAGGATATAAAGATAATACGGCATTAGTGACATATTTGAAAGAAATAAGCAAAATTGGTTTATAAGAGCAAAGGTAAAATTTGAACAATATTATGTCAAGCTCTAATAATTGATAAAAAAGGGGAAAAATTGGGGACATAATAGTTGAAATATATAATATAAAATAAGATTTGAAAGAAGGTGAAGTATTGCTGAATAAGATTTTATAAATGGAAACACAGAAAAGGGAGATGTGAGGAAGTCAAGAAAGAGGGTTATGGAAATAACATCTAAGAAAGTGAACCTTTTTTTCTATGCTTTTTTATGTCTTTTTTCCTTTTCTTTTGATGTGTTTAATGTTTGTATTTTTGTATTGTAGTGTTTTTTGTGATTTTGTATTTTATTTGTTTTTTATTGTGGAAACTTAATAACATATTTATTTTAAAAAAGGAAGTTTTGAAGCAGAGGTTGGATGGCCATCTCTCATAGATGCTTTACTTGAGATTCCTGCATTTCAGGAGATTGGACTAGATGACCCTCAGGGTCCCTTCCAACTCTGCAATTCTATGAGCTAATAGTCTGGCAAGTCGCATTTTAGACATGTGGGGGAAATCAGAATTATATTAAAGCCAATAATAAGAACATGCTTGGCAATGTGCAGCCTGTTACATCTCCAGTTATGTTGGAATCCAGTGTCATAGCATATTCTTATTCCTGTGAAGAATCTCAGATCCCAATAAAAAAAATCTGAGCTGATCGATGGGTTCATTCCCTAGTTGCTTGCTATTCTTTGTGATAAATAATGATCTAGACAGGTGGAAAGATTTGAACTGCATATAAAGGGCTTGATGGATGGATGTTTTCAACCCCAAATGAAATGGGCAGCATAGATTCTGATAAATATAGAGATGGATGAGTGGGGTAGGGTGGGGGAGATAGAGATGGAGGAATTTCAAGATAGATTTTGTAGAAAAGGTGTACATTCTGGCTGGCTCAGATGAGGCAAAATGGATCAAATATATTCTTTGTAACGTGAAAGGCCATGCCTGTCATCACCCCAGCCAGAGTCAAAATCAGAAAACAATGTTACTAGACCTGGTTAGTGATCCACAGTCATGCCTGGGGTCTTTGGATCTTACAGGATCTGAAGCAGCAACTGGAGATTTGCACAGAAGAACTCTGGTGGACCCAGGAACATCCAGCCTAGCCAGATGGCCCTCCAAAGACCTATCCTTCCCCACCTGATATATCAAGAGGTCTACCAAGAGAATACAGATTGTCAAAGGAATGCTAGACTCCAAAGCAGTGTGTGCGTCATTCTTTGCTGACTGGTCAGAGCTTTAGGCCAGGGCTAGGCAACCTAAGGCCCATGGGCCACAAACGGCCCATGGAGGTCATTTAACCGGCCCACAAGCTGCCCCCAAATCGAGCTGCCCACTTGGAGAGTCCTCACACGCTGCGCTAAAGCGCAGAGACTCACTTCTGTGGTGCCAGAAATCACGTCTGCACATGCTCAGATGCCGGAAATCGCGGCTGCACAGACGCAGATGCCGGAAATCGCGGCTGCGCGCTTTCATGTGCGCAAGCGATCCAGCCCATGGAGGCATCTCTGCTGGAGTGAACCAACCCAGGTGAGGTAAACCTTGCTGACCCCTGCTTTAGGCTCTCTTCAGAGCCTGCTGGAATGTATACAGTGGGATTCAGTTCATTGAAATAAGTTCTCTGCCTGGGAGCTGTCCAAGTTCTGCAGACCTTGGGTCTGGCTGACTGCGTTACCTTGCATTGCTTTGTGCCGCCTGGTTTCACCATGCCAGCTCCAGAACAGATGTTTCCCTACCCTGATTGCTGCTTGTTGCCTCCTTCCTTGCCTCTGTATGGCTCTGTGCCTTGCCCTGTGCTTATCCTGCCAAGACAGGCCAATACCAAGCTTCTGGCGAGAGCATCTGTTGGGAAGAAAAGCTGCATTAAAACCAGGTGTGTTTATTAGTGCCACTCTCTAATTGACAATGAAGGAATGCACCATTAGCACAGATTGGGGAGGGGGGAATGTTGCCCTTTCATACGCTACATTTGTTTTCCACATGGTACTCATGATGTTCTTGGCTTAGAATCTTCTGGCAATGACATAAGCAAAGTCTCACCTTCATAACTCAGCACAGTTGGCTTGGTGTACTTTCCATCCAAAGACTGAGAGGAACAGGAAATCAGATCCGGAATCTACAAAGCCTGAGTTATCCTCATTCCTAAGATCCTTTTCTTGTGAAGCATCAGGACAGGTTGTCTTATGATTTCCATTTGTATAAGTTTCATGCCTTGGTCAGGATCCTTTGTACTTCAAGGAAGAGGAATGATCATAGCTCAGTGATAGCACATTTGTTTTGAATGCAGAAGGTCGCATCCATCCCATACATTTTAACGCACCCTTCAGCCACTTTTTTTGAGGGACGCAGGTGGCGCTGTGGGTTAAACCACAGAGCCTAGGACTTGCTGATCAGAAGGTCAGCGGTTTGAATCCCCGCATCGGGGTGAGCTCCCGTTGCTCAGTCCCTGCTCCTGCCAACCTAGCAGTTTGAAAGCACATCAAAGTGCAAGTAGATAAATAGGTACCGCTCTGGCGGGAAGGTAAACGGCGTTTCCGTGCGCTGCTCTGGTTCACCAGAAGCGGTTTAGTCATGCTGGCCACATGACCTGGAAGCTGTACGCCGGCTCCCTCTGCCAATAAAGCGAGATGAGCGCTGCAACCCCACAGTTGGCAACAACTGGACCTAATGGTCAGGGGTCTCCTTTACCCTTACCTATGCCACTTTTAAGGTCATGGCTTCCTTCAAAGTATTATGTGAACTGCCGTTTCTTAAGGAGGATGGTAACTGGGGGGTTTTGTGAGGGGTAAACTACAATTCCCAGAATTCTTTGGTGGGGGGAGCCATGAGTGTCAAAGTAGCATAAATGTGCTTTAAAGGTATGCTGTGGATGTGATCCTAGGCTCAATCCTTGGCAGTTCCAAATATGGCTGGAATTGTCTCCAGTCTGAAAACCCTGGAGAGCCATGGCCAGTCTGAGCTAGATGGACCAATGGTTTGGCTCAGTATAAGACAACTTATGTTAACATATGTCTTCCTATGTTAAGCAGCATTTGTGTGGATCATCTAGTCAGCTTCCAGTACTGCTCTGGATTTAGTGTGCTCAGTGCCATTTTTCTAGAAAAAGAGGTGCTGGAAGTCACCATGAACACCTCCCTTGTTCTCTTAGAATGGCAATGGCTCCCACCTAAGAGGTGCCGGAACTGAGTTCTGGAGAGTTCTGGCTGAAAAAAAGCCCTGAGTGTGCTGCTGGTACAGCAAAGATTACACATGCCCAGCTAAAAGCATTCTAAAGCTCCAGTCTGAGTCATACTTGCTTAGAGAATATGTTCTAGGACTTACTTTGGAGTAAACATGCATGGGATGACACTGCATGTGAGCACTGAAAATTCAAAAGCTAAGTACTATCCCCCCTCTCAATGCTTCTGTGCTGCATGGAGAGTGTGATCACTGGCCAAACAGGCAGAAATCAAAAGGCAAAACTTTCCCCTCTTCTGCTCTCTTGTCCTTGGCCATATCCCTATTTGGTGTTATTAGCTCCCATCTTCCACAACATGGGAGTATTGCTGCATCAAGTAGCCCATGCCCCCATTAGTGTATGTTCCTACCCTGATAACTGCACATGCAGCATGAATGTAGGTGGGGAGGGGGCTCCATGCATATAGTTGAGCACATGAAGGCTTTTCCAGAATCTGGAACCTTGATTATTTAGGATTCCAGATTCTGAGGAAACATTTAAGCATTCAGCTGCATGCACAGAGTCTCCCTTCCTTTAAATATATTGGTAAGCCACCTCAATAGATTTGGCTGGTAGCATGTAGCTACACCAGAATAAATAAATATGGAAGCCAGTGAGAAAGCTAAAGGATAGCTTTGCAGCACTCCATAACATCTGCACAGTTTAGCTAACAGTAAATCAGTGTATCCTGATTTTTGGCTAGCTCAGAGGATCTACTCTGCATTCAGAGGATCCACTCTGCAATGATACAAAAAGCCAGGAGGAGTCAGAACAATGTAAAAAACCTCATAATCCATGCCTAAGCTTCTCTGTAATACCTTTTCTCCCGCTACATAGAATTCTGTGCTGCATTTCTTTCTTTCTGTGTGTACATTGCTTCTCAAAATAGTAATATCAGATCAAATAAAAAGAGATTTATTGCTATGGAGAAGTAGCTTTCCTACAATCGCACAGGGAACCAAAGCCCAACTGGCACTTTCTCTGATCCCTTAAAAAAAATGCATTGTGCCCAGTTTAATATCTTCATGCTGTCTTCATCACTAAAGCATATCACAGTGTGTCTGCCATGGGTAAATTTCATTTATTTATCTAAGTATAACCTGCCTATCCAGAGATGTGGGTTACAAACCCCTCCCCCACAAAATATTAAAAATTAGGAAATATGACACAATAATGATGCGTGCCATTAAATCTTAGGGGAATAGATTCTCTCCCTCTCCCTCTCCCTCTCCCTCTCCCTCTCCCTCTCCCTCTTTCCCTCTCCCCAATTCTAAAAGAAGCTTGAACTCTGGTAAGGCTCAGAAGGGGGGGGGAATTGAAGGATCACTAATAATGCCTTCTTGTTCAGATTTGGGGATGGGGATCCTGTGGCCCTCCAGATGTTGTTGGACTTCACCAGCCCCAGCCACCATGGCCGATGTGATTGGGGTATAAAACTGGGGAAGACTCTTAGAATCATAGAGTTATAAAATCATAGAGTTGGAAGGACCCAAAGGATCATCTAGCGTAACCCCCTAAATGCCGGAGGTGGCTCACACATTCATATACATCCCTTTGTCTCTTAGCACTGGCTGCTATGTGGCTGAATAAGTAAGCATATTTCAATTGACATTGGGCAATATTAATGAAGGGTAGGCCCTCACTACCATTCAACATCAAAAATGATTCCAGATCACACTGCAAAACACCCTCCAAATGTCTGGCAACATAATCATCACTTACCTTAATGCAGTAGCGGTGTGGGTGGTTTATGGTAAGTGCCAAAGCAGAGGCTCTGTTTGGCTCTCAGTTCTGATATGAACATACACTGCACTAGGAACCATGGGAATTATAATTCTCATGGTTCCTGATATCCTGAGGCATTGCTGGACCCACCCATTGTTGCAGGAACATCTAGGGATGTTAGGAACCATGGATATTATATTTGCTGTGGTTCCACTGGCCCATGATTTTGCTACTTACATTTGCAGAAGCATCTATAGTCTGATGGAACTGTTTCTGAAGCCACCTCTACTGCTTCTCCCTGCCTTGAATTGGTTGAAGAGCAAGATACTGGGGATGGCTCCAGTGTTGTCAGGAAGGAATCCAAACTCTAAAAGATTTTGAGCCTGAACCTACATAGAACCCAGGGATGGACTCATAAAATTCAGTGGCTCTGCCCTGCTACTAAATGATATGAAAGTTCTGCCTGTGGTGATTCATGATTTGGGTAAGCAAGAACGATATGGCCACTTAAAGTGCAGGAAAATATGCACCCTCAACATATGTAAAAGTGTTTCCAAAAATGGGCTGCTTTAACTTCCTACTTTTTAAGCCTGTCCAGGACCCTTCCATTAACCTGTCCTCTCAATTTTTTCAAGGCAGGCTTACAGCTGAAGGATGGTCTGGTCAGTGCTCAGGATTGTAATGTAGTCAGTAACCATGGCAACGAGAAGGGATTTGTCCCTGCTGCAAAACTTTGTCTTCCTTTAAATACTTCGACATGCTAGTTCCCATTATTCTGGTAGATTATCTTTATGTACTTGTGGAGATACTTATGTGTACTGCTAGGATCTGTGGTGTGTGCACATGTTTCTGCATTCTTGCACATACAGAGTTAGTATGGATCTAACACTAAACCACAGTTTAATGTCATGATAATGAGCCTAGACAACCAAAATGAGCTAGGAGCAATTCCCCTAAAAGGGTAGGGTTGTGGCTACTTGGTTTGCCAATATAATGAGAGTAAAGTGGGTGTGACAGTGGTATATGCAATTACACATGGAGAAAGTGGAAAGTGTTTCCTCGCTCTTTCATAATACTAGAGCTCAGTGTCATCTAGTGAAGCTGAATGGTGAGAGATTCAGGACAGCAGACAGTTAAAGTATGGAATTTGCTTCCATAAGAAGTGATGACAACCACCAATTTAGATGGCTTGAAAAGGGGATTAGACATATTTATTGAGGATAAGGCTATCAATGACTATTAGCCATTATGGCTATATAGTGCCTCTGAATACCAGTTGCTCAGAACAGTAACAAGAAGAAAGAGATATTGCCTTCATGATTCCTGCCTGAGGGCCTCTCATAGGTATCTGGTTTGGCCTCAATGGGATACAGGATGTTAGACCAGATGAGCCCAATGTCCGACACTGACAAACTGTGGTTAATCTTAACTATGGTATGTGAAAACAATCCAGCTTCAAACCATAGTCAAACTGTAGTTTCGTAAACTGGCTTTCCCCAGAAAACTCTAGTCAGATTAACTGCAGTTTAGGGTTTAACTGTGACACTAAATTGTAGATGTGCTATAGTTTGTCCATGTAATGGTAAAATGTGGTGTGGAATCATTACATGTGAACCAAGCCAAAGCAACATCACTCCGGGCCCTTTCAGTTGGGAGCTGGATATCAATTACAAGTGTGAAAATGCATATATTAACTATATCGGCTAATGTAAAAGGTTAAGTTCAGACAACTCCACTCAAGGAAACTCTGAACTTAGCAACTCGGGAGAGAGTTTTAGCTTCATACAGGAAATCTGGCAGCAAGAAGCTAATGTCATCTTCTTTCCATATGTTTTGATTCTATGGAATCTTTTTTGCTCCAACCTCTGAGCTGACATTTCCAAAGAGAAGGATGAATAAACTCTTAGAAATAGATTTTGGAAATAAATTCATCATGGGCTCTTGATTCTTGAGAGACTGAATATACCGTATTTTTTGCACCATAACACTCACTTTTTTCCTCCTAGAAAGTAAGGGGAAATGTCTGTGCGTGTTATGGAGGAAATGCCTACGGGTGGCATGCCTACGGATTTTCCTCCTCTAAAAACTACGTGCGTGTTATGGTCGGGTGCGTGTTATAGAGCGAAAAATACGGGTAACACCTCCCTTTATTAATGTCCCTATAAGTGGCGGGGTTTTGATGTTTCAACATGACTATCAGGTGCATTTACCTAATTTTAATGCAGTATGGCAGGTATCAAGAAATCTATTAGGTACAAGAGGAACTGTTTGTATGTGTGTTGCATTAGCCAAACTATTTTTTAAACAATATTTTTCAATAGAGAAATAGCAGTAGAACAATATCCAGTAAAAATATACATACATAAATGCAAAATAAGGTTTGAGTTGCATGTAGTTTCTGGACTGGAGGTTGCCCACCTGTATCATTATGGGTTGGGGCTTGGTGAATCTCAGCTGGGAGGGCATTTCACAGGGTCAGTGCCCCCACCCAAAAGGTCTTACTACTTTCTTAAGGGACTACTTCTTACCAGGAGCCATGGCTGAGGAATTCAGAACAGGGCATATGATGAGGAAAGGACCATGCAGAGCAGAAGAAATGGAAGAACACAGTCATTAAGGTATCCTGATCCCAAGTCATTTGGATATTTAAATGTTAAAACTAGCATCTTTAATTGGGTTCAGAAAGAAACAAAATGCATATAATCTATTTTGGTGGCCTTTTTCCAGTCAGTACTCTGGCAGAATGCATTTTGCATTAGGTGCAGTTTCTGAACACTTTACCAGGGCAGTCCCATGTAAACAAATCCAAAGAAAAAAAGAAAGAAAGAAAGATGATAATCATATGCACAAACCTAATAGAGGATACTTTGCCTTCTGTTTTTGTACATGAAAGCAAAGCAGTTTTGCTTTCTGTGGACTAGAAAAAAAATCTTTTTACTTTTTTTTGAGAGACTTGCATCGGTTATGGTGGAAGAAGATTCAGGTGAGGTTAAACATAAATGAGAAAGCTCCCTTGTTTGACGTGTGTATGAGAGAGGGGGGCCTGCTGCCATGTGACATCTGCAGCCATGCACAAATTAGCTCTGCCTGCTGGCACATTTTCTTGCCACTGATTATTTTATATCCCAGTAAACTTACCATAAGTGGAAGGCAGAAAACAACAGAGCGGGGAGGGAAAAGATTCATACGGAGAGAAGTGAAAAAGGCAACATCAGTCTGCAGAATTCCCTGCCTTGGGAAGATTCAGAAGCAGCCCCTGGAGCTGTTTACTGAGAGCAGTTTATTTTATGAATATATTAGAGCTGAAATTATAATATGGAATTGGGAGAGGAAGAGTAACATTTTACTCATCACACTGTGAGCCAGAGAAAAGATCCTGTATCTACTTCCTGTATTTTTGCTTCTGTGCTGATTTTTTAGGCAGGGTCATTAATGAGAGGATGAAGTTGTAGGGTATTGGCAGCCATTGTGGTGCCCTGTTGCTGGACTACAGCTCCCATCATCCCTGACCATTGCCCATAATGGCTGGGGTTGATGGAAGTTGGAGTCCAACATTTGGAGAGCATCACTTGGCTACCCCTGTTGCAAGGTGATGTCACATGCCTTGGGAATTGCAGCTCCTTGCCATGCATTGACTAGCCTTGATTAAAGGCATTCCATCCATTGGTCATTGCAGAATTAAATGGGATAATGGTGGCATAGAGGCATTGGACAGTTAAAGAAATTGAAGTCAGTTTATGAGTTTACATCGATGAATACTGGAGCTAGTTAAATCTGCAAACATTTGTAGATGTGTACAAATAGTAGAGGGGGGGAAAGAACATTTTCATATGATTTGTGGACATGTGACTGCAGCCACCATCTTAGAAGATGCGCTCTCTCCTGTGGGGAAAAGAAGAGCGGAATACCTCTTTCAGAAAGTGGATCTCAGTTTGTGCAAGTATATGTATTAAAAAATGGTTTGCCTGACCAATTGGAAGCTTATTTGCAGTTGCTCAAAAGGTTTTTGACTGAAAAATCTCATTAAGCATCTAAATATTGCTTGCAACACCAAAGTAGGGCAGGTATGTATTTTTGGAGCCACCTTCACAATAATACACCCCTTTCCACAAGTTTCCTAGGAAAGGGGTGCATCCTACCTAAACTCCTTGTGCTTCCGAAACCTTCATCACTCTATTAGCCTCTCTCTGTTAAAGTATCTTTATTACCTCACCATTTTCTCCAAATTAGCAAAGCTCATTGTAAAATCTTAAGAAGATTCCTGCTATCTAGTTCTGACTGGAGAATCCAGTGGAGTCTCCAGATGTTGTTGGCGCTGCAATATCCTGACCATTGGCCATTGCTGCCTGGAACTGTTGGGAGTTGGACAACATATCACAGGTCACCTGCCTCTGATCTAGTCCATCATCTCTAGCTATCCCAACTTTATGCCTCCAGGAAGCCTACAAGCAAAGCATAAAGGCCACAGCCTTCCCCGTCTGACAATTCATCAAATTAATATTGGCATTGTTTGAGCATGCAACTTTAATTAAATGGAGTTTGCTATGGATATTGAGAATGGATCTCAAATCTCTATTCTAAATTTCAATTCATATTTTTTTCTGACTGGCTCTTCCAGAGATTTGGGGAGCTTGCTATAACCTGGGAAGTTTGCCAGTAATTTGTTTTTAAGATGCAGACATTTTAAATGGATTGCTTCCCACCATGCTGTTTCTACTTTAGAGCATGAATTTGTAAAAACTGCATGATTCTCATACTACTGAATGACTGGGAATAAGCTACTGGTATGAGAATAGAAGCTCTGCTTTGAGGAAGAGCTGTAGTACCATGACAGAGTGCATACTTTGCATGTAAAAAGAATTAGGTTCAATCCCCAGCATTTCCAGGTACAGCTGGGGAAAGACTCCTGTCTAAAATTCTGGGGACTTGTCCCCATTCAGTGCAAATAATCCTGAACTGGATGGATGAAGACGCAATGCCATAGACCAGGCAATCTCTACAACATCAGGGCATATACTTCGTATATGTGAAGGGAAACTCATTATTACAGATGGATAGGCTTTCATGCTCACTGATGGTATCGGACGTTAGCATCACATTCTCCCATACCCATACAGGCGAGCCAATGCTGTAGTTGCCTTGCCAATACACTTGTCCAGCTCACAATTGAGGAAGAGATGGCTGGTTATGGTGGAAACCAGGTAGACAAAATTGTCTACCACCTCAAGCGTGTGTTCACCAATGCTGATGCATGTAGTGCTGGCGACATCTTGACCCAAGATGTTTGTCTTCTGCAGGCTGATGGTAAGGCCGAACTCCCTGCAGGCTTGGGCAAAATGGTTGATGAGTCTCTGTAGAGCTTCTTCGGAGTATGCTGTCAAGGCTGTGTCATCTGCAAACACCTCTCTGATAAGAGAGGGTATCCACCACACTTTGGTCTTGGCACAGAGATGTGCCTATGACTTTCCATTGAAGTCACTTCAAATAGTGTTTTCATGATACAGCATTCTCCTTTATTTCTTTCTCTCTCTCTCTCTTTTTTTTTTTTTGGTATTGGCCTAGTAGAGCATAGCAATGAATAGGACACATCTAGGCTGCTTCCCCTAATCCTGTACTGGTTGTTTACATAGTCAATGCAAACCTGATTTAACAGAAGGGAAAGGTAAATATGGGTGTTGTGTAGTGAAATAGCTGGGAGGCTAACAAGCCTCTGTTTGAACATCTAATTAGATCAGAGTAAACTTTCTGAATAACAAAGTTACAGCAGCATTTTCCCCTGGAGACCCTGGATCTTGTCAGGGATTGCCGCTTGATTCCTATCTACATAATTCTCAATAATCCTTAAAACTGACTCCGGCAAGGAGGTTCATTCCACAACTCACTGGATTTAATCCATCACTTTCGGTTATCTAACAAAGCGAATGGCACAGACAGCACAAGAACACATGTAAAGCTGGAAGGCAGAAATAAAATGCTAATCCTACCATATGCTTTCAAGCCATTTTTAAATGCTCAGCTTGATGTCTCTTAAGAGTAAAGGAACATGGTTTTTCAAGAAATGGTCCCAAAAAATCCGATCCATTCCGTGTGTGCATGTGTGTGTCTGAGAGAGAGAGAGCTACAACATTCATAAGTAAAGCTTAGAATACCACATTAAGACCACCTGGATAAGTAAAGCTTAGAATACTACATTAAGACCACCTGGATCTCCAAGTACATGGAATGCCCCCCACCCTGCCCCCCAATCAACAGAGTTGTGCTTGCTTACAGGACTACATATATTGTAGACCCACTTCAGAGAAAGTGATGGGGAATAAGAAGGTGCATGTGATCAGTTTGCCAAGACTGTGGATGGTGATACAGCTTCCCATGTGCACTGCAAAATCATTGAGAAAGCATATTTGCATCAATAGAATGGGTGTGGGTCACATTGGATGGCTAGCCTCTGGATCTCCATTGCATTGCAGCTGCTCATTAGATCTGTGCATGGATCTCCCGTGCTGTAAAAGACTCCACATGGCAGAGAGAGAACAATTAAGAGTGCTAATAGGTTGTGGCATGGCATGGCACATGGCACAACAGATCAATTGACTGGTTCTGATCTGATTAGCACCCAGATGAGAAATGGCCTGGGGATCATTTCACTGTATGGGTTTCACTGAAGAAACCTGGGATATAAATGTAATAAAACAGTGTTTGCCCCCTATCTGTTTGGGCATCTAAGTTAGTGATTCAGCTCTATAGGAAACACATTTTCCTCATTTAAAAGGGGCATAGGGCTACACACTTGGGTGGGGGGCCTTAGTTTGGGCACTACTGAAAGAAAATCCATAAACCTTTGAGTGCTTAGTATCCCCAACTTCATTTCCAAATCATTGTGCAAGATAACAAAAGAAGCTGTTGCCTTTGCCCGTTCTGCCTGACAATTTGTTTTAGCAAATGTTCTTCAGGGCGCTATATTGTAGCTATTTTGGCATTTGCTCTGGAGGAATATCTTTCTGAAGTATGGATTTTGTGTATTATACATAATGGTTTGTAATTTCCATATCAGAGCATTGGCTTCTCTCCTAAAAGAGTTAAATGCAGTTGAGTTTAGTCACAGGAAGAAAGCAACAGCAGCAGGAGCTGCCAAAGGATATTAAAGCCAAACTTAAGCAGCATTCCATTTTGAAGACTAACTGATTTTAGCTCTCTGTGTGTGACAACAGTGTATGACCAGTACTTGCAGAGTTCCATAGGACAAGGTCTCTTTTTTGATACTGTAGTTATTCTCTTGTTGCTGTTAAAAATGCAACATGTAATTTCCAGTAATTCAACATATACTGCTTGATACTGCTATGTTTGCATTATTGAATATTCCAGTGCTAAAGACAGTCATTTCCCAACATCCCCATCCACAAGAAAGAATCTGACAGTCTGTCTTCTTTATAACAATGCAACATGGAATTGCAGCAGACACGTTGCCGAGATAATAAAAACTACTAAGGGAGTACTTATAAAAACAATACATTGGCAAAGTACTTAAGAGTATTATTGCCATGCATTATTTATGTAGCACCATCAATGTACAAAGTACCTTACAGAACGACATAATAATTGCCATGTGTAGGTAACTGCTGAACTATACTTCATTACTATGGATAATGATCTATAAAAGGACAGCTTGTAATCATTGGTTATAGATGGCAATGGGATCATGGGGACAACAACAAGAACCTGCCATTGTCTAGGTGTGCATAAACTCTCTGGCATAAATGAGGTGCCAACTTTGCTCCATATAATGAATGCACAGGGTAAAGTGTTTTTGCTCTTCAACCAAATGCTTACAGATATAAAGCAATGGTTAGTCCTAGGCTAACCACTTCTGCAGTCCTCCCCAAAGAGTAAATGCATCACCTAAAAAAGAGGTGACATATTTGCATATACTGATTTATATATAGATGCAAAAAGTAGAATAGAATAGTAGAAACACCATATACCTTGCCATCATAGGGAATACTGTGACCAGTGACCTGGTGCCTGCTCAGTCTACTGTCCAGGTACTAACTGCTGGTGGACAACTTCAAGACCCCTGCTCTTCCTTCAGATGCTTCTTTAACTTTAAACTAGAGTTGGACCAGACACTATTTCAAATAGGACTCACCTTCAAATACAGAGCTCTCTTCTGTAAAGTGGTGCAGATGGTCACCCTAGTTGACCCTGGTGGAGTGACTGGTGAATCCATCACACCAAGGAGCAGAGAATGTTCACAGTGCAGAAACAACTCAATTAAACACTGATTGGGGATATATAACAAACCACGCTTTCCTTTCTGACATTTCATTTTACTATATCTATTGAATTTTTCATTAAGCTGCTTGTCTTTAGAATCTAATTTTAAAGAGCAGGCGTCAGAAGAGAGCGAACGATAGATCCAATCATAGGCACAATTCATCTCCAAGGACAGAATGCACCTGTGTTAAAATTTTGGCAAAAACACTTTGGCAGTGCCACTCTACTATGATAATTCCAAGACCAAAGGCTATTCTCAGAATGTGGCAGGCAGAGGGAAGCTCTGTAAGAAGCCAGTAGACTATAAGGGATGTTGATTTAACCTGCCCACACTTGGAAAAACTACTTCACTAATCTGGTAGGCCCTCTGTTCACAAATAAATAATAATTGAGATGTATTTTTCAATATGTATGAAACATCTTGATTGTAATGCAGGGGTACAGCAGTGCAGAGGTGGTATCTGTAATGTCCTTAACACAATTCAAAACCACCTAGATGTGTGAACAACACACTAATACTCAAAGGTTACCACCTCCATGTGCTACCTCATCAGAAGTCTGGCCAGGGTGATTCATGCATTGCTAACCTCAAGACTCAGTCATTGCATTGTGCTCTTTGGCCTTGGGCATGGTATGAAGGCTCCAACTGGTTCAAGATGCTGTGGCTTGACTGTTGATGGGGACAGACTATTGCCGGCACATGTCTCTGCTGCTCAAAAGCTTGTACTGGCTGCCCTTATGCTACTGGGCCAGGTACAAAGTTCTTATATGAATTTACAAGGCTCTTAACAACTTGGGTGCAATATGCCTCAGGTTACTGCTCCGTTACATCTCTTCTCAATCATTACAGTCTTTGGGAAAGTGAATTGCTAGTGGTCCTACATGCTCCCCAGTTCTGATTTGCTTGTGAGGCATTTATGCCTTCCCAGTAATGACTTGTTCATCTCACACTTCTCAGTCCATTTCCCCATCATGTTCCTAACTACAAGCAGTCTGTTGTGTTTTAAAGTGGCTTTGTTGTGCTAAGGCGACAGAGAGTTTTAATCCACTGTAAGTATTTCTGGTATGTGCTTGAATCCCATTCCCACAAAATAGTGATTGTCTGGAGGCAACCGAGTAGTTTTGCTCCTGGAATGTCTCACTTCTTGGGTCATTGAGGAGCACATAACAATATTTTCATAGGCTCTACACATCTAAGAAGGTGGAAAAAACACATGTCCTCATTATGTTGTGTTTATGAGTAGTGTACCTAGGTTGCAACCTAGATATTCATGACAAATCTTTACAGTTCTTGATTCTTAATGAGCAGGAGATGAGGTCACTGGGACTTCCATTGCCCATTCCACCTCAGGACCTTTCACCCATCTCTTCTACTGGACTCTAGCTGTAGTAAAAAATGGGTAAGAATGGGGTAGATTAAAAAGACTGGACGTAGAATGGCCTGGAAAGGAACAAGAAGGAGAAACTGTGGCTGTACTTCATTGGAGATTTAAAGGAAATAGCATGAATTTTGAGTTATGATTTGACAAACTTATTCAAGGGGACCTGGAGTAAGTGGCTAGCATTTGTGTGTAGTTTCTTTAAAAATATGATTCCATTCAATTTCCATTCATTTCAGGTACTGCATAAACTAATTGGGAGCAAAGAGTGATGGAAATTGTACCATGAATGGTCAAGGTCTCCATCACTAGTGTGAATAGAACTGTAAAGGGGCTTCATAACTTTCCTTACTATTTTAGGAGCTGGAAAATAAGGTTAAGTGGAAATCATTGCCGGTTTTCAAACCCCTGATGTCTGAGTAGAGTTCAAGGAAATAAGCTGGTGGTCCTTGTTTATTCACCACTTGGCTACTATAGATCTATTGAGATTAACTAAAGAGAGAGACTTTCCGGGGACCTTTCTTTGACACCATAGTTCTTTTGCGTGCTAGACTATAATTGCTTCTGGTGTTCAACAGTGGGTGAGGGGGTCTCTTTTTGCCTCTGGCCCTGAAGTGTAGCTGTCAAAGGCTGCTGTGGAAAGAAATTGATATTTTGCATTTAAACAGTGCCCCTCATCTCCTATTCAGACACTTCGGAAGGCTTCATAAATACGAAGCTTCAATAGCCTTTGGTGTCAGCTTCTAATGTGATCATCCTTATTTTGCCAGGGCAGAGGCATTGAGGGAGATCTCCCCATGGATACAGAAGCAGACAGCACAGTGAGGTTTGAAGTAGTGGGTCTTACAGGAGATGGGTAGCTGCTACCAAACTCTTCAGCACCACTTCTTCTCCTCCAAACCTTGATATTATTATTCTTCTTGTTGTTGTTGTTGTTGTTGTTGTTGTTGTTGTTACTAGTTGAATGTATATCCCACCCTTCCTCCCAAATGAGCTTAGGGCAACACACACATCAACATTTCAAAAACAACAAAAATAGTAGGTGCCTCACACATCTCACATTAATAGATGTTACAAGGGAGAAACAAGATGCAGAGTTGTTGTTTTTGACTGCAGCTACACATCTGCAATAATAAGTAGTTTTGCCTTGATTTGAGAACTGATTCCAGTAGGATCAGATCCCTTTCCCTTGCTCTTTTGATGCATCTTGTTTAGTTGCATTGTAAACCACCACTGTTGGATCTACCACTTTGCTTTGTGACATGTGGCACACATTCAACCACTTTCAGTAGAAAGATCTAAAAAGGACCTCCATGTGTTAAACTTCCCTTCATCTATCATTATTTTCACTGCCGTTATTATTTCCATTATTTGGAAAATTCAGCTGCCTGCTACAGCATCCAGCTGCTTTGCAGTCAAAGAACGTGGATGCCAGAAAATCGTATCACACCATTTTTCTGCAGTCTGTATTGATTTCCAGTTTGATGCCTGGAGCAATTCAAGAGGTTGAGTTTAATTGCTAAAGAGCTGTGATGTTTGGGACCAGGTTTCGAAGTCACCTCTCCCACTGTGTTCATCAGAGGGTTCATCGGTCAGAATGGAAGGGCTGTTGCTGAGTGGAAGAGTGCGCCCAACTTCTATTCCTGCCACCTCCAGGTCAGGCTGAGAAAGAACTTTGCTTTAAAAACCCTGGAGAGCCACTGCCAACTATTGTTGATAATACTGAACTGGATAGACCAACGGCCTGTCTGACATGGTGTAAGGCAACTTCCTGATAGTCTTGGGGTGGTCATTCAGAATGGTCCAGAAATTACGGTATGTCTTCAGAGCAGGGGTGAGAAAACCGTTGTCCTCCAAATGTTGCTGTACTACAGTTCCCATCATCTCTGACCACTCGCCATGTTTGCTGAGGCTGATTGGAGCTTGAGTCCAATGACATCTGAAAGATCAACTGTATCCTACTCCTGCATTAGAAGATGCTTAGTAGGGTTGGTTATAGAAATTATTATTATTATTATTATTATTATTATTATTATTATTATTATTATTATTTTAATAATAATAATAATAATAATAATAATAATAATAATTTTAATAATTTTAATAATTTTAATAATAATAATAATAATAATAATAATAATAATAATAATAATAATAATAATTTTATTATTTATACCCCGCCCATCTGGCTGGGTTTCCCCAGCCACTCTGGGCGGCTCCCAATTGAATATTAAAAAACACAATACAGCAATAAACATTAAAAACTTCCCTAAACAGGGCTGCCTTCAGATGTCTTTTAAAAGTAGGATAGTTGTTTATCTTTTATAGAAAGGCAATGCATTTACTTGCCCATGGCTGCCATATTCCTGATTTATAAACCCATCAAGAAGAGGTATGTTTGTCTTGGAAGGGAATGAGTAATTTAAAACTTTTTATGTTATTTGGATGCACACCATATTATTTTATTTAATATTACTCCTATTCATTTTTCAGGGGAGAAACTGGGAGGGAACTGGAAATGACTCTTGTTTATTTTCTTACAAATGTAATTAGGCTACACTCCCACATGTATGAGATCCTTCATATTTACTAGGAAATGTAGGGTCCAAAGAGCAGTTTGATAGCTTCTTCTAGACCTTGGTATATCATAGTTTATTGGGAGTAACTCATAGTCCAAACTGTATCTGTCCTCTTAAAGGATTTTTGAGGGGGGGGGGTCCAAGACCCCATTCCCCCCAAAATAAATTGCTTTAAAAAATAGTTTAGGTCCAAGATTCTAATGTTGGCTCCTCCTCCTCCTTGTCCTCCTCCTCCACTACTTCTTCTTCTACTTCTTCTTCTTCTTCTTCTTCTTCTTCTTCTTCTTCTTCTTCTTCTTCTTCTTCTTCTTCAGGTCTCATTAACTTTTTAACTTTCATGGGCTCAGCACCAGTTTTCCCTGCTTGGAAACTTAATCTTTCACCCTGACAATGCTATTATGAATCATGTAGATTCCCTGAAATTAAGAATTACAGTGGGTTTGGTATTTTGTGAGTGTTCAGGTCTTTCAACAATATCAGGATGAATGTGTGTGTCTCTGTGTGTATATGAGAGAGAGAGAGAGAGAGAGAGAGAGAGAGAGAGAGAGAGAGAGAGAGAGAGAGAGATATGAAGGAAGGAGGAGGAGAGCATAAAATCTTTGGGTGATGAAGGAATAATCCTTGATCAGCAGGATTTTTGAGTTATTGAAGACTGGGGCGGGGGGGGGACTGCACAGTTGTGTTCTCATCTATTCCAGTATGAGGTCCGAAGCATTTTAATTGACTCCACTACAAATGAGGGCAGAATGAGTGTATTTGGGGAAAAGTCTTCCCCTAAGAGGTTTAAGAATAAATTGCTTTCCTGCTTTTTTTTTGTTTTTTTACTTAAAGCAGCAAGTAACTTTCCTAGATTATCCAAGTCATCATCACCCCAGACAAGGCTGTCGTACAGTGAAGTGAATGGATGTTTCAGTTCAGTATCCAATAGATAGGCAAGCAAAGGTTCAAGGTGTGGGTCAAACTTAATACATGAGTTTGCAATGTGGGTTTGAATTCTGCTTTACCCCAGCTGGAGAGGCTCATCGGGAAGATTATTAACTTTCCCTGCATAATAGAAAATGGGGACGGAGATAGGCCGGCGGGAGGGGAGGGGGATGACTAAATCCAGGACACACACACACACACACACACACACACACACACACAGAAGAGAAAAGCTCCTCCAGCCTTGGTTAATTTTAAAAGGCTCTGGAAAAATGGACGACAGATGTAACATCTCCATGACAACCCCCACAGCTGGCTAGGAAGGAATTAAAGGGCAACACACTTCAATGAAGTGTCAGTGCTCTTGCATTAATCTAGCACTTGTAACATGGGTAATTACAGGAGTAAAGAAAAATGTTCCAATCTAGACACATTCCATTTTTAAGCCCTGCAGATAATGCAGGCATCATTTAGTCAGAAGGCTTCAGCGCTGCGCCAAACCTTGGATTCCCTTGAAACAACCAGCATGGGCATGCCTTTTTCATTGATGCTCAGGATTTCAAAAGACAACCCCGGCTATTGTGGTTGTTCTGTTGAAGTGCTATGCAGTGGGAGGACAGCTTAACATGTCTGCACTTGCTTCCTTTCCAAGTGCTACCTAGTAAACTGATTGCTTGCAAAGAACATACCGGGTACTGTACCAAACAAATTAGCAATGTGAAGTACATAACATAGAACAATCAAAGGTGGTTGTGTTTCAACCTAACTACACAGGTCAAGACCCAAAGTTATGGAACAACAGTGGTGAATGACCAGATTAGTTAGAACCCTAGACAGGTCCCAGGGAGAAGGTTTGTTCTGACAAGAGTTTGGTGCTCATGGGGCTCTTATATTATCCCTCTGCCTGATTACCTGTTCCATGTTCTTCCCTGTTGCTGGAGAACGGAGATCTCAAAGGCACAGCCCCCTGGCCTGAAACCTGGCACTTCGTTGCCTCTTTGCTGAGTTCCATTAGACACATTGCCTGTGGTCAAATGCAGACTCAGACAAGATGCTCTTGGACTCAAGCATACTGTCCCCTCAGTCTAGCTCAGAGGCTACATTCGGGGGTGGGTGGGTTCTGGTTTGGAAGGCTTAAGGCTCTTGATTGTCAGAGTCAAAGCTCAGTGGGTCATGATCCAGCACCTCTGGGTTGTGCTACCAACATCCTGATTCCACTGGCCCCTCTCCTGCCTAGTCATTGGCCAAGATGCCGCTGAGTGTTTAGATCATGACAGTTTTTGGAACAAGTTTGCCTACACTGAAGACATCTATGTTTACACAGAGTCTGTACTCACAAATAGTTTTTTAAGATGAGTAAGGCACCCGTAACATGCTATAGCACATATTCTGTGGAGAGATGGAAGGATATCTGCTCATCTTGCAGAAGAACGAAGTACGCCTAATCTGTAACTATTTTGTGTGTATGTAAGAACATAATTACAACAGCAGGATTCACTGTAGCCCTTCCCATAGTATTCCGCCTTCCAGCATAATGATTACTTATCTCAGAAGCAGCTTTCTGTTATAGCTCTTTCAACTGTAGTGTATTATGTATGTTGGGGATTTTTTAAAAAAATAATGTTTTAAACTGCCCAGAGGTCTGATTTAATGGATGGTATATTAATTTAATATCTAAATAAATGATATTCATGAACCTCTTGCAAGGAATAATATTCATGAAGTTGCTTGCAAGGAATTGTGGAGGAATCCAGAGTAATGCTTTCTGGGATATCACTCACAAAATAAGCCAATTGCAATGAATGGTAAGCTCCCCAAACATCTGAGTAGTATCTTTATCAAGGGAAAATATTCCTCTGTCAAAATAACTAGAATATATAAATAAAGCATAACATGCATATTATAATTTACATGCAAATAGCCTTACATCCTAAACGAGCTACAGAAAAATCCACACGAATAATTATTCTCAAGCCAACTCAGTGTGCTTTAAAATGTGCAATAAATCCATCCAAAACTCATTAGAAAATAACCCCACTAAAAATTTTTATCACAATAAAAAGTAATATTTTTCACAAACTAGAAAAATAGACTCTCCTCCACAGAATCCATGGAGAACCCAAGTTCACCAGAAACTAAAATGACATTACTCCTTCATGACAATGTTTTCTTATCAAGTTAAGCCATTTGATTGATCTTCTAATATGTATCTAATGTTTTCTTGTCTATCCTGATTGTTTTCATGCATGGATATTTTCTCTTGATAACAATATGGCTGAAATGAGTTGGAAACTTACCAATTCTTGCAGTTGCCTTTTGTATATGTTCTTCTGCAGTGTTTTACAGCTGTTTTTGATCTCCTTCTTTTTGCTTGTCTGTTTCTGGGATTTCCTCATATCACTGTGGTTGATCCTTCTTGTGGGGTATATATGAATTATATAGAATGCACTTGTAAACTGCACTGTGTCACTTCATGCAATGACTGGACAGCTACATCTTTGAATACAAAATTTTGAATGAAAAGTTAACTCTCTGTAGGTACAAAGGTGACATTCTAATTTTGTATGTGTGGGCCCTATTCCCTATGTCATGGGGAGTTTTGTATTATTATTATTATTAGTGTAGAAGCATTCAGACATGCAGTCTTCCACCAGCAGGTTAAAATGTTCCAGCCCCCTATAGTGCAGTCCTAACTATGGGCCTTTCTGCACTTGACATGTATACCAAAAGCTATTGATTTATTTCAGGGGTGAGGAGGGTTTGGAATGCTGCTATAAAGGGACCCCTGACCATTAGGTCCAGTTGTGACCGACTCTGGGGTTGTGCTCTCATCTCGCTCTATAGGCCGAGGGAGCCGGCATTTGTCTGCAGACAGCTTCCGGGTCATGTGGCCAGCATGACTAAGCCGCTTCTGGCGAACCAGAGCAGCACACGGAAACACCATTTACCTTCCCGCCGGAGCGGTAGCTATTTATCTACTTGCACTTTGACATGCTTTTGAACTGCTAGGTTGGCAGGAGCAGGGACCGAGCAACGGGAGTTCACCCCGCCGTGGGGATTACTGCCCATGACAGCAATCATTATCTGCAGACATAATTTCCTCATGATAACTGGGTTTGCCATAGTTTAGGCAGACACGTAGATGCAATTCTAGTCTCCTGTGCTCCCACAAGATTAAAATTCCAGAATAACAGGCATTAAATAATAATAAAAATTACTTGTGAAATAGCTATCTGCATGCTCATACTCATAACTCTGACATTTACGGGCTGGAGGAACACAGGGGGCATGCAAGCCGTGTCACTACAGCCTTTGAACTTTTTCTCAATTTGGGCACAATTCACCATTACAGTGGTACCTTGGGTTAAGTACTTAATTCATTCCAGAGGTCCGTTCTTAACCTGAAACTGTTCTTAACCTGAAGCACCACTTTAGCTAATGGGGCCTCCTGCTGCTGCTGCTCCTCTGGCACACAATTTTCTGTTCTCATCCTGAAGCAAAATTCTTAACCCGAGGTACTATTTCTGTGTTAGCAGAATCTGTAACCTGAAGCGTATGTAACCTGAGGTACCACTGTAGTATGGAAAGGAAAATCTCGCATCCACTCACTTTCTAGTAATAGTGGCATGTGACCAAAGATGCAGACAATCGGTTACAAAATCATTCTTTAAAATGTTGGATCAAACAACAATGTCACTATAAATGGAAAGTGTGGAAAGGGGTCATGTCTACTCAGAAGCAAGTCCCGTTGAATTAAATCAAGTTTACTCGACAGGCAACTAGATTTCGGACTGCAGCCTTTCCGTGTGTGTTCTTCAGCAGTGTTTTTACAGCTGTTTATGATCCCTTCCAAATGTGCCTAATATTGATTTTGCTTTCAAAACACAGCCCTCGATCTGCAAATGAATGTTGGAATAAGGAAATATTCTCTTGGCTTGTCCAAATGTAATTTCTCTTGGCTTTCTAGACCATCACTGGCTTGCCTTGTACCCCAAGAGAAATTGTGCAGGTGTTCTGTTGTGTTAAAAAAAAAGGTTTGATTTTCTGAGCTGAGGTGATGGGCCAATACCAGAAGCAGACTACGGAAAACATGGGTGAAACGTATTTTGATCACTACACCATGCAGATATTCCATAAAAAGTAAGCAGGCAAAGCATGGCAAATCCACAATAAATGTCCAGGGTGTGTTCATTCTTACTTCAGAAACATTCATAGAATCATAGAATTGGAAGGGATCCTGAGGGTCATCTAGTCCACCCCCCTGCAATGCAGGAATACACAGCTGTCCCATACAGGAGTCGAACATGCAACCTTGGTATTATCAGCACCATGCTCTAACCAACTGAGCTATCCAGATCCCAATATGTTCACTGCTATTCTGAGGCTCCTACCATCCAGCCCACTTCATGGGCTGCCACTGGTTAAATGTAACAATGTGTTTTTTGCCTGCCACCACAAGCATCCATACTGTTTATGATACATTTGCTCAATAGTTTAGCTGTTAATGGTTAGTGGCCAATCAACGTATTTGTACTAAAATATATTAATGCTCCTAGTTCCTTCTTAGAGCATGTATGAAATTACTGCTGCTGTGGGGTACATTTTATTTAACACAATAAAAAGCCTCCCACAGAGAAAAAATTGATACATTGAATGATTAAATTTTGGTTTATTGATATTTGTCTTATAAAATTAAACCCTGGCTTATGTTCTGCATAGCTTTTTTTCCCCCACTGCAAAAATATAAGGCCAACAAAAGATTCATATTAATAGGATCTTTCTCTGTGATTCTGCGGGCTTGGGAAGCAGGGGGCAGATAGCTCTAAAAACAAATATGTTGCCCCTGGCTACACGGATGCATTTTCTACTAAATATGTCTCTGAGGAAAGAACTGAGCTTTGGAATTTGCAATTCATAGAGGTTTGCTACAAAAGAAAAAGAAGTTCTTTGATACAGAATCATTTCTGCAGTCCATTTTCTTACATTGTGATGAATTTGATATCTCAACACTAGGCTGGAATAAGTTTTCTCTGTAAACATTTTCTGCTCATATCTGCACACCAGCTCACCCAGGGAGAAATGTGCAGCTGGCATGGAGAGATGGGAACAAAAGGGTAGGAGAAGAGAGACAGAGAGAAGAGAATAATAGGCACAAAGCAGCACAGAAATCCAGGGGGAAATAGTCAAAACAGGAGCCACCGGAGTACAGAGCTCAGAGAGGGAAACTATTATATGAGTTTCCCTCCTATTTTGATTGGGTAATGGTATTTGATGGTACATTATTTGATGAACTTTTTCAAAGAAATAAAAAGGGAAAACACAACTCAATTTAAATTGGACCCTCTCACAGTCTGGATGTTGCTGATGCAAAAATGATCTGTCTACCTCCAGGTTCCTCTTGGTGCACATCCAGAGGAACATTAAATGGAACCCATGGACCAAGAGGGATTCAACATGCCCCCTTCCCCGCTATCCCACACCCCTCCATATCTGAACGGCAGCTATTTCACTTAGAAAATTGCCTTACATAGAATCACACCGTACATAGAATCAAACCTAGACAGCATCTTAAAAAGCAGAGACATCACCTTGCCAACAAAGGTCCGTATAGTTAAAGCTGTGGTTTTCCCAGTACAGTGGTGCCCCGCAAGACGAATGCCTCGCAAGACGGAAAACTCGCTAGACGAAAGGGTTTTCCGTTTTTGAGCTGCTTCGCAAGACGAATTTCCCTATGTATGGGCTTGCTTCGCAAGACGAAAACGTCTTGCAAGTTTGTTTCCTTTTTCTTAACACCGTTAATACATTTGCAACTTGACTTCGAGGAGCAACTCATAGAACGCAGTGTACATAGTAGCCTTTTTTGAGGTTTTTAAAGACTTTGGTGATTTTTGAAGCTTTTCCAAAACTTCTTTTGCAGCCATTTGGTAAGTTAAGCTTTTAAAACTTTTTTGGGGGGGGTTTGGATTTTGGGTTGGGGTTTTTGGAATTCAAGGACTTGGTGTTGGGGAGGGGTTTGCAAGAATCTGGAAGCTTGTGTGTTTTTTTCTGCATTTTTATGATTTTCTGTGACCATTGGGCCACTCTGCTGTTTTTTTAAAAAAAAATCTGGATTTGAATTTCTGTGTGCTGGGTGGCTGGGGGAACAGTTGGGGAGGGGTTTGCAAGAATCTGGAAGCTTGTGGTTTTTTTCTGCATTTTTATGATTTTCTGTGACCATTGGGCCACTCTGCTGTTTTTTTAAAAAAATTCTGGAATTGAATTTCTGTGTGCTGGGTGGCTGGGGGAACAGTTGGGGAGGGGTTTGCAAGAATCTGGAAGCTTGTGGGTTTTTTCTGCATTTTTATGATTTTCTGTAACCATTGGGCCACTCTGCTGTTTTTTTTAAAAAAAAATTCTGGATTTGAATTTCTGTGTGCTGGGTGGCTGGGTGGCTGGGTGGCTGGGGGAACTGGTTGGGAGAGGTTTGCAAGAATCTGGAAGCTTGTGTGGTTTTTTTCTGCATTTTTGTGATTTTCTGTGACCATTGGGCCACTCTGCTGTTTTTTAAAAAAAAATTCTGGGTTTGAATTTTGAATTTTGAAATACTCTTTACAGTATGTGTGACTTTAAAGAGCACTTAATAAACTCTTGTTGTACCAAATTTGGCTTTGTTTTGACTTTTTTTGACCATAGGAACGCATTAATTGATTTTCAATGCATTCCTATGAGAAACCGTGCTTCGCAAGACGAAAAATTCCCTAGACAAAAAAATTCGCGGAACGAATTAATTTCGTCTTGCAAGGCACCACTGTAGTGATGTATGGAAGTGAGAGCTGGACCATAAAGAAGGCTGATCGCCGAAGAATTGATGCTTTTGAATTATGGTGCTGGAGGAGACTCTTGAAAGTCCCATGGACTGCAAGAAGATCAAACCTATCTGTTCTTAAGGAAATCAGCCCTGAGTGCTCACTGGAAGGACAGATCCTGAAGCTGAGGCTCCAATACTTTGGCCACCTCATGAGAACAGAAGACTCCCTGGAAAAGACCCTGATGTTGGAAAAGATTGAGGGCACAAGGAGAAGGGGACGACAGAGGATGAGATGGTTGGACAGTGCTCTCGAAGCTACCAGCAATGAGTTTGACCAAACTGCGGGATGCAGTGGAAGACAGGAGTGCCTGGCGTGCTCTGGTCCATGGGGTCATGAAGAATCGGACACGACTAAACGACTAAACAACAACAACAGAATCACACCATTAGTGATTTAGCTCAGCATTGTCTACACACTAATTGTTGATGGCTTTCCAGGTTTTCAGACTTTCCCAGTGCTGCCTGGAGATGCCAAGGATTGAACATGGGACCTTTTGTAAGCCAAACTAAGCTATGACCTTCTACTGACTCTCCAGATCAGAGGCTGTTTTGTTACGTGAAAGGGTTCTTTAGAGACTGGTTCACACAACCGTGCTGATCACATGATAATGACAAAATATGTGCAGAGAGTGCATGGGCAGTTGATGAGTTTGCAACTTATCTCCAAATAAATAGCAAACCCAGGTCCCATTGCAACAGGAAAAAAGTACTTTCAACACCTCCTATTCACCTTCACCTTCTGCTCCCAGAATTTCCTTTCCCATTCGCTTACATTAGATCTGTGTAATGTCATGCACTCAAGAGTTGTCTGGTAAATTGCTCTCTCCTTTCATGACTGGCACCTGCATACATTTCATTTCACAAAGCCTGATATCAAAAGACATCTCACCAAGCATGACAGAGGGTTACAGAAGACAAGATAATAATACGATGTACTTGCAACATTCCCTTCAAGAATGCGGTTGCTTTTTTCCTAAGCATGTGTGGTTCTGTAGTGACACAAATAGATTGTTTCCTTTGATGTGTGTTTTCCAGGGGGGACCAAATGGTTAATTAAGTGCAAATTAATTAAAACAGTCCCATGTAGCTCCCAGACTTATCTTTTAGAGATCCTCATGCTTGAAATTCACATAAGTAGAATTTTTTAACAGATCCAGTCTTGTCTTTTATTATTATTTATTTCATTCATTAATAACTTTATCTTGCCCAAAGCAACTTACAGACAAAATGCTGCCCTTTGCAATTGTTTTGTCATTTTAATTTTTTTTTATTTGTAGGCTTTTAGAAATATTTGCTCATGTTGACAAAGTGGTCCATGCTATGATCAAATGGTGGGGAGGTTGCCATATTAAGTCATTTAACTGGGGTGGGAGAGCTGAACCTGTCCAGTTGCTCGTATCTCGGTCATGTCTTTGCTCCATTCCCCCCCCCCATATTGTATCTTATGAATCAGATCCAAGAACTTAACAGAGATCTAACGTTTAAAAGCAGATAATTTCAGTTGCAGGAAGAGCTTTCTGAACCTCCTCCCTACATCTACTAATCATTTGGTCAGATTTAATTTGACATACTGTCCTGATGTCTTTTGTTATTCAATTACTTGGATACGTTTTGGACTGCTGGAAAACAAAGAGTTGTCTCTTTGATGTTTACTGAAATCTCCAAGGCAGAATGAAAATAAAAGAGATTCATCCTAAAGCAAAACCGGTCAGTTTTTATTGACAAGATTGGATGAAAAAAGAAAATCTGTGAAGCCTCAGGAACCCAGCTGTTGAGGGAGGCAGCAGCCCATTCCATAGGCTTTGGAAGAACTTAGTAGGATAACACATACATAGGTGTTTATTTGACAGCTGTTCAGCTTCTCTTAGAGTATAAGGAGATATTTCTGTTCACCCAACAATGCTCACAGGCAGAAATGCACATTCTGAGATCAACTGGGTTGAAGGTCAACAAAGCTCAGTCCCTCTCTGTATTCTACACTGACAAAATGAGAATAATGTCTAGCCCCAGACTTTCTGCCAAGGACTTTCTGACAAATACACCGTCAGCAAATACCGTGCCTGAAGGACCAAAACACAACAATTGCTTTTCTGGAGGTTAGAATGGCACCATTGCCCATAACTTCCAGTTTATTCGGACCTCAGGGAATCCATGAAAGAAGGATAATGCATACTCTTAAATGAGAAGGTGGAAAGATGTGGTTTTCTGTAAGTAGAGATTAGGGAGAAATTTTGTTTGCATTTTAACGCGACCCTACCTCATTCGCACTTCCTGAAACGATGAACAAACTGAAGCGTAGCTATCTGAAGTTTGTGCTTCTCCCTCCAAGTAACTAATGTGTACAAAAAATGTGTACCTTAAAAGAAAGTGCACATAAAAATGCATGTATTTGTTAAAATAACATAAAAATATGCATTATGTCAGGGGAAAGTGGTTGGAATAATGTGTGAAGGCAAAATTGCATAGAAAATGAATGCATTAGGAAAAATGCACACTAAAATGCTGATGACGTCTCAGGAGGACTTTAGATAAGCAGTTCAAAAACATGTGGAATTGAACTTAAAATGGGGAATATAAGAAACCAACATTGATTGATTCATCTATCCCTATCTGTAGCACTGGCACAAAATATTTAGGAACCTAGTTCCTATAACCAGTATTCCTCAATACTGCCTGCTCTTTGAACAATTACAGATTTTTGGGATGTTCCAGTCTCAACATATGTATACACCATGTCTGCACCTCTTATTTGTGTACCTGTGGATGGGTGGTAAGGAAAAGGCTGTGCTTGGATTGATTAAGGAAGGGAAGGCCCAGTTAAACAAGGAGTGAGACAGACAGATTAGATGATGAAGGTGTTTTCACTCTTCATTCTTGTGATGTCTCTCTGTTGGAAACTTTTGAACTATGTACTTGAAGAAGAAACAGCTGTTAGAGACCATGTGTACACTCCACAGAGGTTCTCCTGCACAATCCCTATTGAAATGAATGAGGGCTATTCTGCTCTTACATTGCTCCCAGTCAGAGATTCTGCTTTGCATGCAGAAGATCCCAGCGCCAAGTTCAGTCCCTGGCATCTTCAGGCACACCTGGGAGAGATGTCTCCCTGAAACCGTGGAGAGCCTCTGCCATTCAGCAAAGACCAGCTTTTGCCAACCTGGTATCCTCCAAATACTTTGAACTACAATTCCCCCAGTGTTTAGAGATGATGGGAATTGTGGTCCAAAATATGTGGAGGGTACCAGAACGCTAACCTAGGATAAGCTGTATCTAATGTCTTTAGAAGAGGTGTTGTATATGTATTACCATATGGCTCTGTAGAAATCCATTATCTGAGCCAACAGCAGAGGATGCGTCAGAGGAGCTCCGTTATCTGACATACACCTAAAATCAAATCTGGAGTCTACTGGAATTACTATCCATTCTCCATACTTCATAACATCCAAGCACATGTAGGAACTGATTAGAATCAGGCAGGTAATAAGGTTGTGATTAGTAGAAATTGCCCTCTTTCTATTCCTACTGGGCCTTGTGAAGTATTAAGTGTCTTTTGAGTGAGGAAGATAATGGGCACTTTTACTAAAGAGCTACACAGCTGGTTTCTATCAGGAAAACAATATGATGTGAAATATAATGTTAGCAGCCCCTACAACTGGGCAGCCTCACAGATTCACAGGGCAGGAAAACTTCTAATTCCAGTTGTTTTCCTAACCAACTGTAATTAATGGTGATATTTAAATAAATAGTATTTCTGCTTTCAGAGACAGTCTGCCACTGAATATCAGATGTTGGGCTCGTTAGCAAGGGCATGGGTATCAATTTAGGCAACACAGGAGGCTGTCATATGCAGAGTTGCTCAGCAGTAATGGATAGGAAGTCTCCAAGGTTTCAGGCAAGAATCTTTTCCAGCCCTACCTGGTGATGCTGAGGATTGAACGTCTGTGTCATGAACTGGCAGGACGACAAAGAGGAGGAAGATCCTGGCAAGGAGTTTAGCTGGGGCTGTGACATGCCAGGGCAAGCAAGGGATGAGGAAGGAAGTACTCACAGGGTGATGGAGGGTGGTGAGGGGGTGGAGGTCAATGCACAGGAACCAGAGCAGCAGGACCCATCATCAGAGCCAGAGCGGTCCCTGTCCCCACAAACACAGAGGGCATAGGGAACAGCAGGAGGGGTGCTCTAGGGGACTGAAGCAGGCAAGGGCCCACAGCCCAACTCCCTAGCTGGCCAGGTGGGGCTTGCTAGCTCTGGGAGGAGGGGTATGATTCTTCAGCTGGAGTTGGCTTGGAACATTTGAGGGCCACATGCCTCGTCAAGCCCAGATTCTGTAATCAGCATGCAAAGTACAAAAGGGAAGCAGAGCTGAGGAGCTGCCTGTTCAACTGTCCATGTTGATGGACCTTGGACCTCTAGGGGACTGTGCTTTGGGTTTGACTCAGGACAGTATCCTGACCGCAAGACTTCAGACTTGGCTACTTGGATTGACCCTGGACTCCATGTTCTGGCCTCTGCTTTTTACTTGTGTGGCTTGACCACCAGACTTTGGACTTGACATTCTGACTTGCTGCCAGGTAGGCCAGGGGTTCAGGACACGCTTCATGCAAAGTAGGTACTCTATTGCTGAGCTAGATCTGCTTATGGGCTCCCAGGGGCATCTGGCTGGGTGATGCTGGAAACATACTGGTAGATGAAGGCATTTTTTTTGCAGTTTCATGATAAATTGTTCCTTTTCCAACTTGGCCAATTGATATGGTGTAGCTTGCTTCTTGGTGCTTTTGCATTTCTACATATAATTTCAGTTATATATTTTTTCAGGTGATATTCTCTGTGTGTTTTTTACCATTATTTTGATACTGAGCTTGGTTGACATTTACTTGCCTATGGAAGCTGTCTGAATCATTCTGAGCCCTGTATATGAGAGGAGAACAAATAGAGAGGCCTTTTTTTTCTCCCTCACAGAGGTATTGTCTGTCAGTGTGTCTGCATTGTACCACTTCAAGCTGCAGGCAGGCGATGAATGCTCCTCTGTTCAATAACAAAATCCCCTTCACACGGAAAAGGAGATGTGCAGGAGAATGGTTCTAGTATTGCTTAGCCCATGGCATTCTTGAAGTGCAGTATATTTTCCAAAAATTCATTCATGTGTGCCTCTGTCTGGGGCCTGAGGTGGTACAGCCCAGACACAGCTTTAATGAAGCAGGAGTAGCCTGCTCATACATAGACATTTAAGATTAATTGGGAATGGGCAATATGCTTTCTGTCAAGGGCTACATTGTCTGAGGTATTCTGTTTGGGGGAATTCTTGCTGGTAGTGGGTGAGGCTGGACCCAAAGGGAGTTTGGCCACCCCCTCTTTCTAATACCTCTCTTTGACATCCTCTTTCAGACAACCTTTCTCTCTCTGTGTCTGTCTCTCTCTGTGTGTCTCTCGTGTGTGTCCCTTTCTTTCTGCCCCCCTTCACTCCCTTATACTCCCAACACAGCTCCAACAGATTGCTCTTGCCAGAGTTATAAACTTAAGAGTGCTTAAATAGAGGTATTTGGAGCAGAATTGGGTCCATTCACACAGCAGGACTTTCCCTCATACCTAAACATATTCTGGGAGTTCCTTCAGTTCTCCAGAGGAGATTTAGGAACTTTGGGGCCATGCAGGAGGGAGTGGGGGAAGTTCTCATTTTGTTTGTGCAACAACTTATTTGGATCCCACCCATTATATCCAAAGCCACTATGTTAACTTAATGTTCTGACTTATTCTGGAAGATCTTCCAACAATAGTTGGGAGAGAGCAAAGAATAATGTTTGAAAGTCCACCTAGTCAGCCTTTGATCTGTGGGGTATATATGTTGCCATACACAGCCACAGCAGGGCTTGAACCAGAACGTTTAATATCCCTGATTGTATTGGCTAGTAAATTATTTTTTCCTTCACAGATGCAAATGACATGCTGAAACCAGTTAAATTTTACAGCCATCTAACAATTTAATTCATCTTTAATGTCCTTTGCAAAAATCATAGGTCTCATAAATATTTTATTTCTCAGACAGGCTAGTGATGGTTTGGAATAAATTAAGGAGAACAGCGACCTTCGTTCGTTTCATTCAAACACATGCAAGTGCAGTTCTGGCTCTTTCTCTTACATTAGCCCTGCTAGCAAGACCACAAAACCAGACAGCAGTTTTCTCTCTTCAATGTGCCTTTTTGTGCAATTTGTCAAAATTGCTTCCATGTACAGGGAAAGAGCTTTATTGGGTGCTGACATGTTTGAAGGGGAGAAACATGGATGAGAAGGTCATGGTTGTTCTTTTTAAAAACTCTGTCTCCACAGATCAAAACAGCTCCTACTTTATCTGGTCATTTTGCAAATGTGTTTGTACCATTGATGGCCTACTGTGCAGAGTCTGCTTAGTTGACAACTTCTCTTCTGCTCTGCTCAGAGTTTAAACTTTAGAAAGCTTATTTCCAAAACCTCATGCTGATCACTGCATAGCAACATAGCAGACAGTGGCAGTTAGAAGTTTAATTTGTGGAAATTAGAATTGGAAGGGGAAATATTTTAGCTTATTAAGCCCAGGTTCGCACCTCAGCACTAAACAGAAGCTCTATGTCAGGAATAGTCAGTGTAGTGCCCTCCAGGCAACATGGTCAAAGGTTGGGAATGAGGGAAGTTATAGTTCAGTAACCTCTGGAATGTCAGAAGCCTCCAGGTGACAGTAGCATCTATTAGACAGCTGCTACAGTCACTCATGAAGAGCCACCTTGCATCCCCTTTGCATCCCTCACCTGTTTGTTCATTCACTTGTCCTCTGACAATGCTGCTGCTTTGAAAAGCAGCAGCAGAATTAGCAACTACCTGCCATTCTCCACAACTTCCATGTTTGCTGCTGCTCTTAGGAGAGCTTTATGGGTGCTTGTAGCAGCCATAAGAAGCAACACAACAACCTATTTCCCAAAAGAGAAAACATTCTGGGGAAAGCATCCCAGCAAAGCCCAGAGTGCTTGTGCACACAACTTGTCAACTTTTTATTTGTTCTACCCCAAATGCAGCATGGACCATTATACATCAAACCCTTTTCTAACCTTGTGGTCTCTTCCAACTCTATGATTCTATGATTCTATGATTCTAACTATAAGCCATAGAGCCTACTCTCCCACCCCCAGATTTATCTTTATAATAATGGGGGTGCAATTCAGCCAATTCACCTTAAATGGAGGACCACCACTGTGATCTTACCCACTTTCCAAGGGAGCATGTACTTGGATGCAGTTGCCAAGACTGTGACAGCACTGGATGAATAACTATTAAGGAATAATTAGATGTGTGTCATCTTAACAAGATGTTTACATGACATTTTGTGTTTGTATTCTGTGTGTACACACATTCATTTGTGTCAAGAGAATGACATCAAATTTATTATGGGAAAGTATGTGGTGCTGTTTGAAATGGATGCCATTCTCAAGCTGAGAGGAACACATTCCCAAAACGTTTGGGTAGATTGAAAAGCAATCTTTGAAGAATGGCACATTACGTCAAATTAGTCAACTCAGTGTTGGCAGGATCATTATATAATATTACAATACTTAGCTGGACAAGTTCTGCTCAGGAATGAGATGGAGAGGGAGTGCTGTTGTTTTCATCAATGTGAAAGATGGCAAGAGGAAGAGAGGAAAGGAGCCAAATACTGTTTGTCTCTCAATGTGAAAAATTTATCAAATGGGGATCATTTCACTAGCTAATGTACTTTTGAAATGAGTCATGTGCATCTCACCACTGTATCCAAAAAGTTAATTGAAAGTTCTGGTGTCTGTTGTCGTAAGTGGGGAACCATATGCTGCAAAAAGACATAAATTGTTTTTTATAGTTTCAAAAGGATTAGAACAGCATAAAATTCCAACTGTTCCAGAGCTGCCATCAGACAGCATAAATAAATCAAAAACATTCCTACAGTAATTTGGGGGTGGGTGGTGGCTGGCTGATAACAAAAACATGTAGATTGTATCTATATTCTGCTATTATGGCTGAGGAAACTGTTACCTACTGATCTGGTTAACACAGAGAGGCTTTTTCTTTCTCTTTCTCTCTCTCTTTTTCATTGGAATTCATTTTAGCCATTAGCCGTTTCTAAAACACAAATAGCCCTGGCAATCCTGACTGCTTGGCCCTTCATCTCTCAAATAGAAATCTCATTTCATCACTGCTCTCCATTTATTTCTCTTATTAGTATTTGCAAAGCTGTCTCCCTGCTGGAAAAGTAAGCATATTTAATTACGCATTAGGAAATAGACTAGCTATTCTAGGCTCATCCTTCCTGACCAATGCACACACAGCTTAGCTACCAGACTTGCATAGGCAGTGTTATTTTGTATAGAGTGGGGTATGGGGGCAATTTTGTCTTTTTTTGGCCCAAGGGCCACATTCACCCTAGACCAAGTTGCATGTTAGCAAAGCTACTTAAATAACACCATAGGAGCCAACTCCTAGGGACCAAGGTCCCTTCAGTCCTCTCAATAAAATATTTGTGGGGACCACCTGCCCTAAGATGAGCACTGCCATTCGAATGGTGTGTGTGTTTTCTGCATGTGTAACGTGTTCTACCACTGAGCTATGGATCCTCTCTACCCATTGGAAAACAAGCTTTGCGGAGTCTGCAGAGGACTGCTTGACTTGTCAAGAGTACTTTTGCAAAATGATCTTTTTGCTATCAAGACATCTCCAAGGACACTGGTTTCCGCAGAGCTTATGTAACTTCGATGTTAAAGCTGTACCCTCCTGACAGCAAACATTGGCACACATAAGCAGAGGGTGGGTTGCTTCCCCACCCCTCCTCTTTTGGAAGAATATGAAATTAAGAGTTTCTTGGAAATTTAAATATCCTAGCAGTGATCGCTGTTGGGTATAGTAATTCGACTGTGCAAAAGAAGAAGCACAAGAATGATTTGGAAGCTGAGGAAGAATGCCTTGCCATGAGTCTTAAGCAAATCAGCTGGTTTAGCTGATCAAAAGGAGGTGAAGAGGTTAAGACTTGATTACCACACATAAGTACTAAAGGGCTTTTGATTCTAACAAGACAGTCATAATGGGAACCAGGGACTCATATTCAAATAGAGAGAAAAGAGAGAGAACTTGCAGGATGATGTATATGGGAAATGGCACCAAGGTATGCTGAGGAGCTTGTGGGGAAGCTTTCATCCGTGGCCTGCAAAAAATGCATAAACCCACTGGTTAAATGGAAATTGGAGCAGAGTATTTCAAATCTCCAATGGTAGTCTAAGCAAAGTGTTTCAAGCTTTAAATGATTAAAATGAATGTAAAGTTTCTGGTTCAGCTGCGAAAGCCTGGAGGAACACTTCACCAACCCCTCATAGATAAACAGATCCATCTGCATTAGCAGCATGGAATTACTTCATACTGAAAGGATGTTATAAGTGGCCTACCAGACTGAAGCACATGCAGAGATTATTTGAGAAGCGATCTTTCTGGGATCTGATGAGCAGAAAAGGCCTAAATGGTAAACTTTGGTTTTTTAAAAATATGGAGTTATTTCCTGTTTTCAATTATCGGAGCTGAGTGCCATTGCTCATACAGCACGTGCGCGCGCACACAGCAGGTTTGGGGAAAACAACAACGTTTGCAAAATTAGACAAAAAAAATATTGTGGGGGGACTCAAAACAGTTCGTTGAGGGACTACAGAATGCTGACTGCTAGTGAAAGAGAATGGAAAACTCAGTGGGAAGGGGAACAGACTGAAGTTTGCTGGTGAACATTGTGGCTGACTGACCAAAAGCATTTCACACTGCAACGTTTTATAGCAGGTCCCCCTTGCTCTCTTTCTGTCACTCAAATCATTACCTTTTAAAAGCAACAGTTTAAGAGTTCATTTCAGAGGCTGTGGTTGTGCAAGAGCTAAGCTTCTTCAGTTCTCAAATGAAACAGTTGGGAACAAGGAGGGGCATTGGCTTTTTTTTCTGAGGGTATTAAGTAGATGAGGTCCTGACCTGATCCAAGTCAATTTCTGCAGTCAAATTGAATTCTGACTCTCAGTTGTTGCCGTGATTCAGGAAGCTGCCACAGAGTCCTTTGAAATGCTGGCTTCCATTAACACCCGTAATCATAGTGACTGCTACCAGCAGATGTAAACTCTCACACTGTTGACAAGGCATGGATACCAAGAACTTCCTTCCTTGAAAAGAATTAGACATGGCACCTCACCTTGGCATACTTTGCATGGGGCTACATTTCAGGGCAGCGTGGAAGCAGAACCTGATGCAGAGTGTCACAGTCCAACAGAGTGCAAATGGAAAGGCTTGGTAGTAGTAGTAAATTTATTACACATCCAGCAGGACTCAGGGCAGGTTACAACAATTAAAAATTAAAAGCAGTTAAAGCAGATTACAATCACAGGAATAGGGTGGACCCTGAAAACATGCCTCTTAGATGTCAAAGGTATAGAGACATGTCTTCAGCATTCACTTGAAGCGGCATAGTGAAGAAGCAAGACACACCTCTCTGGGAAAACTCACTTTTTAGCTCTAAATCAGAGCAAACGTCAACCTGGAGAAAACCTGAATTGCCATTTGCTCCAAATGCACACTAAAGAATGGTTTTCCCCAAAGGAAAACAGCGGTACGAGAGGCAGTATGGATAAGCCCTTAGTTGCTGCAGTTTTTATCATTTAACTTTGATCATCTCCCCGCTTGTTTCAGGCATTTGTTGCTGTGAGCTGCTTTGATGGTAGGGAGGTGGCAGGATACAAATTAATGTGTTAAATAAAATCAGAAGACATTACATCTAGTTGATAGTAAGACTGCAACATATATCTACAGAATGGCACCATTACTTGGAGTATTTCATTGCCACACTAGTGAAGTGCCTGATTTTTTCCTAAACCAGTGGTGCATCTGATGTGCATGTCATTTTCAGAAACTATTGTTGGGCTTAAGATCTATGGTGTGTTGTGTTATACATGGGTAGTGCATAGGGTGGATGTTTGATTGGTTGCTGCTGTGGCCACAGGGCGGGTGATTGGCAGCTTCAGCCGGCAAGGGGACAGATAGGAGGCGGATTCCGCGACACGTGCTGGTGAGTGATATTTGTCAACCCCTCCTAAAAAAACCTCAACAACCCCCAGTAACACCCCCCCAAGCTCAACAACTCTGGGCAATCCTCCCCCAAAAAAGCTCAACAACTTTTTGCCATCTCCCCCCATTTTCTCAAATTTCAGTCCCCAAAATAGACAGAAAAAATCTTATAGACAGAAAAATACGGTATGTCTCTTCAAATACTTACACACCATTTGCATCTCAAGTACTGAAGCCTTATCTCTCACCTGTTACAGCAATATTATTCAAATGGAAGAGTATCCCCAAACAATGCAATGATGGATGGGGTTGGCTGGCTTGATGCTAGAGGAAAATGTTAAATAGCAGCTATTATAGTAAGTTATTATAGTAAGCTGTTAGATCATCAGCATAATAATCCACAGGACAATAACATTTTTAATACATGGTCATTAGATACTTATACATTCCCATGGAGGAGGATATTCTTCCATTTCTGGACACCTATGGCTTAATCACATTCTCGGGGAGGGAGATTTTGGATAATCTGGGTTCAACCTTATTGCTTTTTTTCTTAAAATAAAAGTTGTCTAAATGCTGACTGCATGCACCAGCATGAATGCTAATTGTCAGGACATTCTGTGTGAACAGAATTTATTGAATAGTGTAAAAGTCAAATTATACCAAAAGCATCAGGCACCCGGCATAAATATACTCAGGACAGTTCCACACTTTCTGTGGCAGACATGACTGCAGCATGTGCACCATTTCTTGAATCAAATGCCTAAAGTCATAATTATGTCTTTAAACACCTGGGTACATGAGCCTGGAACCCTAATTGGACCAGGAATCCCCAGAATGACTATACAGGTGTTTGAAAAGGCAGGCTTGTCATCCACATTTCCCTATTTGCTGATGGAAACACCAGTGTAACACCTATGTTGCTAGAATTCGGGGTGCATAGCATGTATTTTATTTTTTTTATTTACACACGCACAACTTTATAGCAGTCCATAGACCCAAAATACGCAATATATTTTTTAAAATTTACATTGCCGCTGTTGTTTTAATGTTATTTTTGTATTATTTCCTTGTATTTATGGGTGCATATTTTTACTTACCCTCACAGTGATTTGAAGTCACTTTGTGTCCCTCTAAAAGAGGCTCCTGGGAGGCCGGAGGGACATTGCTGAAACAACTCTTGGGTTGGGGCAACTGGCTAAAATGTTTTTAAATGTTTTAAATGGTTCTAATTTTGTTTGCTCTGCTTTGTTTTAGTTGGGTTGATGTTGGTTAAATATTTAGTTGGAGTTGGCAGTTGTTTTAATTTGCGTATAACTGTAAAATGCTTATTATTGTTATTATCGTTGTTATTATTGGTTTCTATTGATTTATTGGTTTGTTGCTCATATAGGATATTTTGTTTTTAATGTTTGGGTGGCTTACAACATATATGAAAATACAAAAAGCATCAGAGTGGCTGGGGAATCTCAGAAAGATGGGTGAGATATAAATATAAAAATTATTATTATTATTATTATTATTATTATTATTATTATTATTATTATTATTGCCATCTATGTACTGAGAGCAGTAATGGATAAAGGGCGGTACCACCCTCATATAGAGATACAATTTCAAACAACTGTGTTTACATGCATTTGTTTGGGAAATTTGCCCTTTTTTGTTTGTTTGCGTGTCTCCTGCTATAGGGAGGAGTGTCTTTGTTCTATTGAGCTTTAGATAGTTTGCCATCTCTGTCTCAAGCTCATCCCCCTGGAAACCAATTCATTTATCCCACTGGTTTCAGTACTGCTTAGTAATGAGGTTCCAGATCTCCCATAGCTTGCCACCTTTATTTAATTTAATATTGATTGATTTAAGAGATTTATTATCCATTCAAAATACAATCTTCCCATGGCAGCTTACAATAATCAAACAATTTAAAACTATATAAAATATAATATGAAATTACAATAATGGCAACGGTAAAAGCATTTCAAATCCTCCTATGAAATGAAACTATTTCACTCCGTAAAAATGTGTGCATGGTGGGGAGGTAAGAGAACTGTGAAAACTATATGTGTGCATTTATTATGGCTCTAGAACTTACACAACAGACGCCTGCTTCTTGGGAGAGAAGCGATGACAAACCTACACAGCATCTTAAAAAGCAGAGACATCACCTTGCCAACAAAGGTCTGTATAGTTAAAGCTATGGTTTTCCCAGTAGTGATGTATGGAAGAGAGAGCTGGACCATAAAGAAGGCTGATCACCAAAGAATTGATGCTTGTGAATTATGGTGCTGGAGGAGACTCTTGAGTGACCCATGGACTGCAAGAAGATCAAACCTATCCATTCTGAAGGAAATCAGCCCTGAGTGCTCACTGGAATGACAGATCCTGAAGCTGAGACTCCAGTACTTTGGCCACCTCATGAGAAGAGAAGACTCCCTGGAAAAGACCCTGATGTTGGGAAAGATGGAGGGCACAAGGAGAAGGGGGCGACAGAGGACGAGATGGTTGGACAGTGTTCTCGAAGCTACCAGCATGAGTCTGACCAAATTGCGGGATGCAGTGGAAGACAGGAGTGCCTGGCGTGCTCTGGTCCATGGGGTCATGAAGAGTCAGACATGACTAAACGACTAAACAACAACAACAACATACTTAATGCTATGAACTGCATTAAAATGAAAACAGATCAGACATTAAGAAGCCATATTGCCTTTTTGCTCTACTACAGACAGGTGGGATAGAAAAGCTGAAAAGCTCTCTAAATAGTGCTGGGCTCCACTTATACTTAGGAATGCTTTATATAATCATATATTGGATGGGGTTCACCTAAGCAGTCCCATGAGCAGAAGCCTTGCATAAGGACTTCTGCATGCACTATCGAGCTCTCCACCACCACCACCCCATGCCCATGAAATGGACTCGGGGGTTAGGAGAACCCCCAGAAGGGAGGGGGGTTGTACTGTCTGGCAAGCAGGAATACTTGCATAGACCGAAAGATTGGAAGAGCACCTTGTTGAATTACAACCTATATAAATATATAATTAAGAGTAATGAAATTTGCTTTATTTTTCTTTTGAGTCTGCATTCAGAGGCTCAGCCAGTGACCCTGCATTCAGTTTACATATTTTGAAATACCAGAATCATAATGTGTAAATGACAAAATGGGGTAGCAATGTGAAGAATTCTTGAACTCTTCTCATTTTGTCTCACCTGTTCTGTTCACTTATCGGCAACTATTTGCATAACAAATCCTGAGAAGTATTTGCATTTATGATGAAGACAAATATATAAAAGCATCTTCTATCATTCTGCATTGAATAGTAGGCTCAAATATTTGCAGTTCTTTAACAATGCACTGAGACCTGTCCAAAGTCCTGAAAAGCAGGCACTAAACTTCAGATGTAAATGGGTGACCAGAACAAAGTTACTTCCTTGTATTAAACTTTCTGCTAAAAACTAACGTTGTGATAAGAATTTCTCCTGGTCCTTCCCCCTCCCCCCCCCCAAAAAAATATCATTCTCCATCAATGAATGAGGAAAAAACTACATTTGAAAATGTTACGGAAATTACGGGGGAGGGGGCTGCACATCTTTAAAGTTGCTAAATGTTACAAATATTATGCCTGAATGTATCCTTTCAACCTGACAGCTCAGGGAAGTTACCTAGCTTTAAAAATAATATAAAATCAACTCCTTTGCCAGTTTCCTCCATTCCAAAGCTATTTTCCCCTTGAAAAGGGACTCCAGGAAGTTCCCAGAGGTGACAGTTGCTGAGCTGATTGTTGGCCAAGGAAAGCCTGATCCCATCACCAAACTTGCCAAGGGGCCCAAACATGCAAAGGAAGTTCTATTGTACTTTGGGTGGTGGGACTTCAGAGGTGTTTGCTTATGCTAATCTTATACCTGGGTCTTGCCCTGACATGTACCAAGGACTTGTCTGAACATGTTTGCCAAGGTTAAACTAGTGTAACCCCCATCTACCCCTCCCCTTTTGTGACATGTCAGTGATGTAGCAATGATGCATTAATTATGCTGTACAAACTGTATTCTGGGATATGGTGGGAAAGTTGTAAAAGTCATGGTCACCCCATCCTCTGGGTTCAAAATTCCCCTTTGAACCTGTTGAGGAATAAATGTTGGTCTACAGCTATTTGCTCCGGTTGGTGGCTGGACTCCTTCCTTTATTCCGCAGGGACCTGCGGGCTCTGCCCAACGAGCTGGGTGACCGAGCAGCCTCACACCTAGGTTTTTCCATAACAGAAAATGATCAAAGCAGAGAGATACAGTTGGTGAGATTCTTATGAGTGGGGGATAAGGGGGTTTATCATGCTTTCCTTACTCTTGAGATGCATGCCCTTTCACTTCTGTGCCAAATCATCTCATCAGTGATCTGTACTCTGCAGCCTTCCTGGGTGCCCACACTTCAATGGAAGTTCAGTCAAGGGCATCATGAGGTGATCTCCTCTTGTGGGAATTTTTTTCATATCAGGAAGCTTGGGTAGTCAGGAAGGATGCAGGTTTCTGGAGAAATATATGTTGGAAGGTAATACAGGCATGGAAAGAAGGAAAGAGGGAAAGGAATGGAAGGGAGGAGAGGAAAGGAAGGCCCACACCTCCTTGGCCACCTCATGAGCTCTAAATTCCCACTGAAATTGTAAAGTACCCTGAGAATGAAGCAGAAAATGATGAAGTCTCTTTTGCAGAGGGGAAAGCTTTTGAGAAATTGGAGGACAGAGTTCAGGCACAATCACTACTGAAAACACAGTAGACATGGTATGTGCAAACTGATTATTGCTGAACATTTTCATTCGTTTAATGAAGGTGCAAGTAATTTTTGAGCAGCAGTTAAACTTATTGGGCTGTCATGGATAAGATGACATTTCTCAGTTGACCTGCTGCACAGGATTGTTATTAAGGTAGCTGTGATAAGAACAGCAAGGCACTCTCACCCCAATCCAGAGAAAATTAGTCATGCTAAAAATAGTCAAGTAACTTAGTCAAGCAGAAATTATTTTCTATGGGTTGCAATCTTTTGTTTATAGGAATAACTGATTACAACAGTAACATCCTAAAAATAATGAATGCCATGTGAAATTTGGATTTCAGGCTCAGAGCTTGGGTTTAGAGGCTATGAAACCTGAGTTTTTATGCATAAAAACCTATAGAAACCCATATTTAATAACAGCATGTTGATTTCCTAATGAATTTGTATTTCACTGGTGCAGTACCTATTAATTTGTTCTTTAAATGCTCCTGCTCCAGGATTCATGATTGTGCGCACACACCCAGAATTCTCAGATATAGGTTATTGTCAAAGCACTGTGTAATATACAGTTTAAGGTTACAGAGTTAAAACGTACTTCAAACACCTATTCAGCCATTTTATGTTTTTCCCAATTTTCACTGTCTTGCTAATGTTTGTGTCTATAGTGTAGAATTACAGTCAGCCTCTCAATAACTATCTGATAACAAAGGCATGGCCAAGGTCATATTTTATGGAATTTTGCTTGCTCCTTACACTCCGCAATATTTCACTCAGCAGCCTGGAAATAATGTTGCATTTTTGCTGCTTCTCTTCTTTGGAAAGCTAATAAAGAGTGCCTAATCAGTGCTATGAGGAGGAAAGGAACCAACTAAACATGAGATCCTGGTAGACGCAAAGACAAGAGGGGCATATTCTGAATCGCAGGAGAGTTATTAGCTGTGAAATATAGGATTATTTGGAAACGTACAGCAATGACACACATCATTTATTCTAATACTGTACAATATTGTGAAATGTCCTGCTGCCACTGCTAGCAGCCATGTTAAATACAGAAGATCTCACATTAACCTTAACACCTCCATTGATGGTAGAATGGTACATTGCTATCCTGCTGCGATGATATTTACATCTTGTTAAAGGTACAGGCCATAACTGAAAGCTTCATGGACCTATAATAATAATAATTAATAAACCCAAGTTCTGCTTGAACAAAGATTACCCATCTCTCTTCACCATTAGGCAATGCTCTGTGCATGCAGTCCCATTAGTTCTGTAGCACATATCATCAGTGTGACATGGCTGTGGTATTGTTGTTTATGGTGGGGAGAGAGATTGAATGTGATATTTACATCATACATACAGTATATTCAAGATTAATATACTACATCAAGATTTGTAAAATATTTAGGGTGGTTTTGAGAAGTCATCTGTGTGGCTATATGAAAGACAGTTAGTAAACAGATATTATACAACCCTAGGGCTGCATGCTGCTTTGCACAGAAGTGAGCCAGTAATTAAGCAGCGAAAAAACTTGCATATTTGAATGTAGGTTTTATAAGAGCTGGATTTCATGGTCCTAATTCAATTAAAAGGATGTTTGATTTCTGATTGTGGTGTGTATTGCAACTAAGTCATGCTCCGGGTACAACCACTGAAGATTTATAAATTGCTCAGAAAGTAGATAGCCAAATACAATTGTTCCAGGAGATCATTTTAACCAGTTTCAAAAGAAAGTACATGAAGTATGGGGTCAGTCTCACAAGGCTGCTGGAATGCTTTTTGCTAGAGGGTTGTCATGGCACTGTCGGCAAGGAATGTCCACAGTGAGGAATTAATTCTTTATTTTCAAAACTTACATCTCTCAGCTACTCCTGGGTGTGCACCTGATGAGGCTGTTGCAGCAACAGAGCCCCATTCCCAATCTCATCTTATGTATCTCCCCCCAGCCGAGAAGCGCACAAGCAGGTGAAGACTATGCCGGCATGTAACTTGTTTCTGCTCCTCCCACTTCATTCCTCTCCTGGTCATGGGAGACAGTGAAGCAGAAGAGGTGGGGGCAGGAGGAGAAAGTGTGAAAGCCCTTGACTCTGCACCAGCCTGACCTATCTTTCCCCTGCATGTGTTCTTCACTCTCAAATCCTGCCACTTCTCCTGCTTCTTCCTCTCATCTCATGGCTGGTTCAGGCTTCCCCAGATCACTGATCCCCTCTTCCAAGTCAGCATCCATACCCCCTTCTCCCAGTGCCCACTCATCAGTATCCAGCCACAACTCTTCAGTGCCCAGCCAGTCCCTGACAAAGGTTTTGTGTATTGATAAGAATGAAACAATGACTTTAGTACCATTGGAAGAGACAGGGCAATAGTAAAGGCCGTGTTCACTCATAACAGACAAAAAAGTAATTGAAAAGGTGGAGTAATTGAGCAAGGCGTTTGCTCCTCAAATGATTCCTTTAGCGTTGAGGAAGAAATAGTTCAGGCATTGGGAACCCAAAAGCTGGAAAATAAGTACAGAAATGCTTGTAGAAAGTTAATATTAGAGTGAATAAAAATGAACATTTTAATAGAGTGAAACGTGGGGCACAAAACCATTAGCGTTATCTTTACAGTGATACACAGAGAGAGAGAAAATGGAGAGTTCTAAGTCTCTGAACCAGAAATTGGTTTCAGACATAATAAATAACTCTTCCTATGGCTTCTTTCCAAAATGTGGTTGCACTGAACATGATACCCAGTGATGTACTCACTTGACATACATAATAACCAGCATTCACATGATGGAACAACTGAGAAGCTGAGAAAGCATGTTGTACATGAGCAATCTCTCAATCTATTATTAGAGTGTAAATAAAATCTATTGAAATATTTTCATCATAGCTGAAATTGGCCGTATATTAACCCAACACAAGGCTTGTCCTGTCTCAGTATCTACTGCCCAGTTTCCATTTTCAATTTATTACATGGATGGAGAAGATTGACCACATATGTCATATGCCTTGATCCATTCCAGGGCTGGTTTTGCTTCATTAAACCTATTACTACTGAGGCTATTTCCAGATCAAACTTCCAACATGTGAGAGCGAACCACTAGAAGCCATAGCATGCAGCCAGAATGACAATGACTCTAGGATGGGGCCTGTGGTAATCTGCTACAATGTTCATTATTTCTATTTCTCTGTTGTACAACATAATCATAACTAAATCACTTTTAATAGATTCTGGGATGCTTTAAAAAAAACACACAGCTGGAATAAATATATAAAATATTCCTATTTCCATGGGTGCCAAAATAAGCCAACACCACCAAACCATCAAAGCATGCTCTGCATTCTGTCTCCAGCTTTCTTAGAATTTTATATAGCAGCAGTGAAACTAGCCTAAAAGTGCACAAAGATATCCTACAGAGCTTCTGTCTTGGCACTGATGGGTGTTTGTTTGTTTGTTTGTTTGTTTGTTTGTTTGTTTGTTTGTTTGTTTTGAGAGCTTCACGTCATTAAAGCAGTTTCCCAGACACAAAAGATAAAGTAGAACAGAGTGTATCTGTGAACCCAGGAATGATTATTCTAGGTAGAGGATTGAACAATAGTCTTGAATTTCAATGACTCTGAAACAGACTGTAAAAAGTTGACTGGATTAAGGTAGGAGAAATGGAGGGGCAGAGAAATGTGATCATCAACCCAAACCTGAACTATGTTACCTTTTAGAGAGGTGAATTCACCACTCAGCTTCCCCTATTGTCTGGTATCAGTTGTAGTATTGGTTTTTGATACAGAAAGAAAGGCCAGTTACACGAGGTGGAATTAAAACATTATTAGTGCTTGATACTGATTTTAATGCAAATAGCACTTTTCCTCTACCCCCCTCATAAGCTTGGTGGACAGTAGAATATCAAGTCTTCAGTGAAGAGTATCATGCTGAGACCACTGAAGGCAAGACTGGACAACTGGTTCAGCACCCAGGACAGTGCTGCAAACATTCCCCATATGCTTGATTGCTGTATCTGATGTGCATAATTTGATTGTGAGAATATGGCATGCCTTGCATGCCATTTGCATTAGCATTGTGGATGGCCAGATCACAGCTGGTGGGCATGCTGCAATCATTCTGACATTTCCCCCCCCAGGCACTGTTAAGACAAAATGTGAAAAATGTAAAACCCAGGCACTCAAAAGGATAACGAAGTGGTATTTTAAGTGACTAGATTTAAAAGCAAACATCGTCATGAGCCCCTTGGAGATGTCTTGCCAGGGCTAGTCAGAAGGTGAGCAGGAATGAGATGAGTCTGGAGAATTGGATTCTCACCTGCACCCCATCCTGGCTGATAACTGGTTGGGCTATTTATGAGTGCAGCCATATAGCACAGGCATAGGCAAACTTGGCCCTCCAGAAGTTTTGGGATTACAACTCCCATCATCCCTGACCACTGGTCCTGTTAGCTAGGGATGATGGGAGTTGTAGTCCCAAAACATCTGGAGGGCCGAGTTTGCCTATGCCTGATCTCCGGATCTTTCTCCTCCTAGGCAAGTGAGAAGCATGAACAGAGTTGAAGGACACAAAACACTCAAGGAGGGTGTGAATTGGGGCTGGTGTGGGAAAATGATTGCTGCAACTCGACAGGCTGGTGAAGGGTGTGACTGGTGAGGATGGAGGGGGGGGACATATTTGGCTATAGGCCTGGGGTTCCCCATCCCTGCACTAAATGAAATATCCTTTAGGACTTCATCTTCACTTCACATCCCTGCACTAAATGAAATATCCTTTAGGACTTCATCTTCACTTCAAACAAACTATGAAGCCCACTGTACAGATTTCACAGCCAGTGCAGATCCCTGTCTAACATCTAAGGTAGGGGGAAGCCTAGGAAGAGGACACTACTGCTTTACAGGCATACAACAGGATTTGGGAAAATCAACAGATATACTTTCAAACCCTGTGGGTCTTCTCCTAAGTGTTGGTTTTCTTTTCTTGCCCTTCCTCTGAATGTTTCCTGTCGTCTAATGTTAAAACATCTCTTTATATGCAAATAGTATCCAAATGTCCTTTGCACCCTCTACACCTTTTAGAGGTAAAGTGAAGTCCTAGCATCCCAAGGAAATGACTCAGTTATATGCTTTCTAAGCTTACCTGGGAAATTTTTTAATGTTTGGGGCCCAGGTTTGTAACATGTGGCAGTGGAGTAACACAAATGATGTTGATGGAAGTGCCTGTAACCAACACCAGTGGGCAGAATATGACCTACATATTCAGCCCAGGCTGCCCTTCTTTGTTAATTTCAAGGTCTGTGTGTCTAGGCACAATGCTGCTGAGTTCAGATATAGAAGCCTCCATGAATGTGCTATTAAAGCCAAATCACTTCATTAGGGTTGGCGATGCCACCATGCGTGCACAATGAATTGTTTACAGAACTAAAGGGTCTCTTAAGAATCTCCTTCCTTAAACTTTGATGCTTCTTTTCCGAAGGGAGCTGTGACACCACTGTGTGCTCAGCTGCCTATTCAGTGTGAAGCTGGAGCATATTTTTATCCCACTGCTATTAGGCTGAAAAAAGACCCGGGACTCCTGCCCAAAGGAGTAGACCCCTGTCTTCTCCTCTCTCCAATGTATATATACATGCAACAACTCTACATCTGCTGTAACATCTACTTCCAGCTGCTGCTGCTTCTCTTAATGTCTGCATCAATGCTTGCTTATCTGTCTGTCTGACATTCTATCTATCTATATCTATATCTATATCATCTATATCTATATCTATATCTATATCTATATCTATATCTATATCTATATCTATATCTATATCTATATCTATATATCTCTATCTATCTATCTCTATCTATCTATCTATCATCTATCTATCTATCTATCTATCTATCTATCATCTATCTATCTATCTATCATCTATCATCTATCTATCATATTCCTATCCCTCCCTCTCAGTGGTTATTGAAATATATTGACTGAAAGCCAAAAGGCCTCAATCAGAACTGCAGAAATGACACCTTTTCTATGCTACTGAACAGATGGGGAGAAAAAGTTGATAGGGTGAGATTACAAACCTGCAGCTATTGATCTTTTTTCCCCTCCTCCCAAGCTGGACATGAAATGATGGTGCTCGAAAATAATATCACATCATCACAGCAAATTCCAACTTGAGATTTAATATATTTCTCCCATAGCGTTTCATCAAAACCATCTGACTTGGTGCCTATCCTCGCATCTTGTAGTAATTAAATGAGGTGGTAATATTGGAGAGACCACATGATGTCCATCTGTACACACAGTTCAGTTGCCCATGTGATGCATTTTAAAGCAACAGTGAAATGATTACTGGCCATCTGCTTGCATCCTTACTATTAGAAGTGATTGTGAATTCTCTCACTGCTTTGCACTTTTCCATATCACAACAAGCTTCTGAAAAAAGCAAAGCTAAATTCAGATGAGTCAGAAACCAGGATTTGTGCCAGGGAATCAGAGCTGAATTATGAAACCAGAGTTTAGGACTGGACAGCAAGTTGCACCAATGGATTAAGCAACAATGAAAGAACACACCAAAAGCTCCAGAAGTCTGTGTTATTCAGGCAGGGCTTAACTGGAACAGGAAAACCTTTTGTACTTCTCCTTCTTCATCTGTGATCAATGGACAACCTGGCTGGGTGAAGTCAGTGTAGGGCCCAAGGATACTTCACTGCCCAAACAGATGCTGCAACTTGCAATTTGGTGATTTACCACATGGGGCAGATGCATACAAATCCAATGAGTACCTTGGACATTTGCTCCTCTGTGGTGTTACCAGGGATAAACTTGTACCAGTTTTCATCTAGTATCTTGCCTGGAACTTACCTTAAGTATCTGGATTCAATTCTGCAGTAAGTGAAATAATAATATGCAACTGAGTGTCAGTGCCTCCAGGTGCGAGCAGAGTATCTTTCTCTTAAAACTATAGAGCTTCCAGAACTAAGAATGCTTCTGTTAGGAAGGATTGAGCCCCATGACTACTTCTTTGAGAACTGAATTCTGCTTTTTGTGTCACTTCTGAAACGTAGTTCACTTTCTTGAATGGCCTGAGCAATCCTCATTTATCCTGATAGCAAACTCGGCTCTCTGAGCACTCCTTATGTATCCAAAAGGCACCATTCATAAGGTATGAGAAGAATCAGGGGGACCCAAACTTAAAATAAAAAAAAAGCCCTTAGGGAGAGAACCACTAAAACTACCCAGTGATGCCTATGTGTTTTCAGAACACTGACTGACTGGAGGGGGTGGGAAGAGAAAACTTGGTGGAGGGGGAATAAAAAGAAGGCACGGCTTACTGGCTGGCTTAAACCTTGAACAAGAGGACCCCATGTTGCAGATCTCACTGGTTTTAACTGTTTTCTTAACCTATAGGTAAGCCAACTGTTAGATCCCAGTCCCTGTCCTCTCTGTTTGTGATGCATCCCGATCTGGGAAGTAAGCTGGCTTTTCCCCCCCAGGTGAAGAGTCTTCCCGGGAAGTTGTGGTCATAATGTGAGTGAATGTACCATAAGCAGCTGTGAAAACTGTGCATTTGACTTGAACTGCATCTGTGCTTCAGGGTTACCATTAGGTCTAAAGAGCTGTTCCAGCTGTGCCCTATTGATTAGTTAGCAGATGGTTTTCAAAAAGGTCCATCAAGCTTGACTGACAAAAAAAAAATAAGCTTAGACATGTGAGAGTAATGGAACCCTTACTTGTGTTGGGGTTTTTTTTGTGTTTTTTATTTAATCGTTTTTTCAATACAAACAGCAACCACAAAAAAACACATACAACAAAAACCACAATAACACTAATAACACAATTTAACAATTCAGATTTGAGTACAGTGGTGCCTCGCAAGACGAAATTAATTCGTTCCGCAAGTTTTTTCTTCTTGCGAGTTTTTCGTCTTGCGAAGCACGGTTTCCCATAGGAATGCATTGAAAATCAATTAATGCGTTCCTAGGGAAACCGCTTGCCAGGCTGGCGGTGCGGAGAAGGGCTTTTCTCCCCACCGCAAGCCTTCAGGACAGGTACGGGAACAGAGGGGAAGGCGCGCAGCGCTTTCCCTCTGTTCCCGGGGCTTGCGTGTGAGGAGGGTTTTTCCTCCCCACCGCCAACATTCAGAACAGCATTCTGAATGTTGGCGGTGGGAAGGAAAACCCTCCTCCCACCGCAAGTCTTCAGGAAAGCCATCCGAAGCTGGGCGGCGGGAGAAGGTGTCCCCGCCCCCCCCCCCCGCCCGGCATCGGAGCTTCGTTCCGATGCCGGGCGGCGGGAGGAGGCGTTCCCCCCCCCCGCCCGGCATCGGAGCTTCGTTCCGAAGCCGGGCGGCGGGAGGAGGTCCGAGGACAGTGGGGAAGACGCGCTGCGCTTCCCCGCTGTCCCGGAGATTTCCCTATGGGCTGTCGTCTTGCGAAGCAAGCCCATAGGGAAATTCGTTTTGCGAAGTGCCTCCAAAACGGAAAACCCTTTCGTCTAGCAGGTTTTCCGTCTTGCGAGGCGTTCGTCTTGCGGGGTACCACTGTACTGATATACCTATAACTCCTCCCCCTACTTCCCACCACTTTCCGCCTTATCGCTTAAGTATTACTTCCAGATTTCTTCATATATGTGCATTCTTAATTTGCGTCGATATGCAGTTCGTTCGTGTGTTACTAGTCTGTCCATATTGTCAATCCATGTGCTCAATGGCATCTTTTTGCGGCTCTTCCAATTCATCAAATCAAGTTTTTTTGCTTCTAATATGGCACAGTACATTTTTTTTGACCCCTTGTAATCTCCCACATTTCCGGTATATAATTTAGAATTAAATTCAAATCCCCTAAATAACAATTTCTTTTTATTACTCTTGCTATATATATCCTCACCTCGCACCAAAATGATCTTATCATTGGGCAGTTAATGTGTACTAAGTTTGCATTTTTACTTCCACATCTCCAGCAGTTGTCTGCATTTGTTATTTTCTTCTGGTAAAGTTTTGCTGGAGCCCAATGGACTCTGATGGTTGGACGGTGTTCTCAAAGCTACAAACATGAGTCTGACCAAACTGCAGGAGGCAGTGGAAGACAGGAGTGCCTGGCGTGCTCTGGTCCATGGGGTCACGAAGAGTCGGGCACGACTAAATGACTAAACAACAACAACAATGGACTCTGAATATTATTTTCTGCTGAATAAGTCTTAGATCCATAGAAGCTATTTCTGTTGATTTTATACTCCCATATATCATTTGTTATCTGTACCCCTAACTCTTCACTCCATTTTTGTCTATCATATTCTAAATCATACTTCTTTCTGTTGAGTAGGGTTTTATATAGTACAAGTGGGGACCCTTGTGTTGTGACACTGTTAAGGCACATCGCATACACCATTAAATTTTATAAAGCCGTTGTCATGCTGCAGGTGTAAGAAGGGCCAAATAGCTTTGGCCAGGTTGTGCTTGATAACATAATAACAAAAGGGGATGTGTATCGGAGGTGCTGGGTGCAATTTACCTTCCTCTTCCTCCATCCACTAGCTGGGAAAGCTAACCTTTAAATGTCAGCTGTTGGTGTTGCTTTGCAGAGACATACAGTACCAAATGCCAGCCTGGGTCTGTGGGCAGCTTGCTTATTTTCTTGATGAAGATAAATGAACACTGTTACGTCAAAGCTGTAACAGCAACATCTGCACCTGAGCACTAATGAAAAGTCAGGTGGATGATAATGTTATCACAGTCTGGGTTTGTCAACAGCAAATTACAGAATGGTTAGACTGTCCACTTTTCTTCCTTCCTTCCACAGGTCAGAAAGCAGTGGGAATCCACAGTGTTGCAACCTATTTCTTTTCCCCCTTTACTAGTATTCAGAAGAGTAAATCAGGCAAAAATGAAGTTATAAGAAAGTGAGCTGCTATCTAAATTTCTTCCTGTATGTGTGTTTGTATCTTCTTCCCCCACCATTATTATCAATTAAATTTGTTGAATGGAGGTTGTTTGAAATGTTTCCTATCCACCCCCTTGATCCCCCAAAAAAGAGATACAGGTGTGGTTCCCCCCCCCATTGGAAAATGCCACCATATGATATCCCCCCCAATAACTGGTAGTCCTAGTGGTTGTGAGCCCTAGTGGTTGAGAGCCTAGTCCTATTTGATACTGTACAAATTTATCTTGTACCAAATCACTATAGAAATTATTACGATGGTTTTTGCCTGACTAGCCTAATAGGTGGTTGGAGGCTGGAAAAAAGGAACTGTATGACCCTTAAGAGCCTGGAGCCGGTCTTTGGAATGTGGCATTCCTCAGGGTCTGAAGAAAGAATAGAAGAACTGAAATAATAGTTGTGGCTGCAGTTTTAATTGGACAGAGGCACAAAAGGTGTGAGCTGGGAGTTTTTAGCTGGAGTCGACTAAGACCACATTCACATCATCCTTTTAAAGCATTATGATACTGCTTTAGGCATCTATGGCTTCCCCAAAGAATTCTGGGAAATGTAGTTTGTTAAAAGTGCTGAGAATTATTAGGAGACTCCATTCCTTTCCAGAGCAACAATTCTCAACCAATCCTTCTTCACAGGGAGCTCTGGTGTACTGACAACTCTCAGCCCCCTTAACAAACTACTGCACCCATAATTCTTGGAGGGAAGCCATGATTGTTTAAAGTGGTATCATAGTGTTTCAAATGTGTGGTGTGCATGTGACATATGCTGCATTTTTTAGTCCCTAAAGCAGCATTAGTGGTTGTGCTTTTGGTGTTTGTTTCCGGTTTGCCATGCTTGTATGTGAGTAAATAGAAGGCACTACAAAAGTATTTCAGATTTCTAGTGTTTCTCTCTCTTCTAAAGAAAACTAACTCTTCTAGTACTGCCCCTGGATGTTTTTACCAATTGCAGAAGGGAGGAGCTTGTAAACACGGTATCCTGGCAGAGATACTGAGCAATTTTACGCAGAGAGCCATGAGACTACAACTCCAAGCGGGGCAAGTGATGTCAACATGGTTCAGCACATCAGAGGGCTTAGGGCAGAACTCCCATTGCACTCCCACTGCTGGCTTGTGTACCCATGGCGTTAGCTCCAATCCACATCTATTCTGAAGTTCCTTGAGCAATACTGTGTTTTGATGTATTCCTCCCCTGCACACAAATCAACTTCGGTCAGATTTCAATACATAAGCCCTGTGAAGACACCCATGCCCACTTGTGTGGTCAGACAGTGGGAGATTTGGAAACATACCCAACTGGACTAATTTGTACAATGACTTGCAAATGTGATTTGAAGCACAGCGGACAATATGCCCTTCCTGCTTTTGAAACTGGTAACGTGTGCACAGCCTTGATATTGTAGCAGACATGTGACTGCAGCCAACAGCAACGGTATCTACACAGCTGCTTTTCCACCTGTCTCCTCCGTAACATCCAGTGATACAAAATGTGACATGATTGTACTGCAAGTTTTCCTTGCTCCGCCCCACTTCATTGGCTGCTGTTTGTGGGTGAAGACAAACTCACAGAGCAATAGCATTAAACCACGTGCTTTGTATCCCTAGGTGTTACCAGGAAGAGGGGGAGAAAGAGGCATGAGACTGCTGTTTTTTCCAGCAGCCCTGGACCTGCCATTGTGTCTATTTTCTGACCCCAGCCACTGCCTTCAGTTCTTGACCTCCCCTTGCCTTTCCCCTATCTGCATGTCAAATCAGATCCGTTTAGGGAATTTGTCTCTGCTGTTTCTGCACTGCTGTTTATAAAGATGTGCATATATACAGATCCCATTGATTTGGAGATGCGCTCAGTCTGGGGGTGGGGGGTGGGGTGGAGGAAAGGTGCCTTTGTGTTGGTACTTCGTCTTTGTACAGAAATTGTTGGAGAGGCAAAACACGAAGTAGTTAGAGAGAAGATGTTGTGTTATCTCTTTCTCTGTATAACATGCATATTCATTCTTTTCTTGCATTTCTAGTTCTGGCATTTGGATACATTAGCAGACTTTTATAAGCACAGATGCATAAGAATACAATCTAGCCAGCTGACTCCACAACTCAGTATGGATAGGATCCTCTCAGCCTTTCCTTCCCCATTCTATAGCCACAAGGCCCAGAATCTGGTTGGGTATGAAAATGAAAGAAGATCCCCTTCTGGGCTTACAACCGAGATGGATAGAGATAAGCAACCAGGGCAGAAAAAGCCATGGAGACAAGGGCACACTTTTAATTCTCTGCTTTCCTTAAATGTTTGGGATAGGAAATGACCACCCATAACATAAAGCACCCAGAATGAACAGTGTTGTTTCAGAGTTGCAGTGGTGAGTACATTACTAGCTGGGATAAATTTGAAATTGGCATTCCTTAGATGCCATCTTAACAGTTCAGATGTAAATGTAAAGCCCTCTAGGCCATGAAGCTGCATGTTATTATTCATGGAATTTGCAATGAAGATGCAGCAGGAAATGCTTTTGAAGATTGAGTAGGTCACCCTGCTTTCCTATGGATTAGTATGTCAGGTTTGGAGCAGGGTTGCTAGCTTAGGATGTGTGATCCTGATCTCCTTTCTGAAGCTAAGCCAATATAGGAGGTGAAATTTGCTTTTAAAATACGGTTTTTAAAAAATGCCCTCTTCAAAAATATATAAATCACTTTCTATGAATCATACACATTTTGGCTTTTTCTTAAGCCAGCCTGAGATATGGGACAAACAATGCTCATTCATTCAAAGTGAGGTCAGGAAGTGCATCTGATTCACTATGTGGCATTGTCAAGGAAGTCTATTTTAACTGTAGTGCAGCTGATAATGACTTCCCCAAGATCCTCTAGAAGCTTCATCGCTGAGTGGTAAATAGAACCTAGGTCTAACCACTTCATAACACGAGCTCTATGTGTATCTTTTGCTTCCTGCAGTTCTGATAGATGATGTTGTCAATAAACAAGCTGTATTTATTGTCATAGTTTTTTGTTTTCATGTATACCTCCACAGCGGAGCTGAATACTATGGAACTATACAGTAGATAGAGCTCGTTCTCCTCCTTTTTTCTTCTTCTTCTGTAACCCTCAGATATAAGTGAAAGAGATGCTGAAACTGCCCACCTTTACAAATCTTTAGAGGCTCAAATACTCCCCCCTCCCCATTGACTTAGATCAGCTCACTGTAACAAAGTTTGAGAAGCCCTGAATGCATCTGACTAGACATGACATCATGAGCAAACTGATGCTCACTGGCCAACAATGATCTGGTGCTCACCTCTCCTCAATGTAGCTTTCCCAGAACTGACTTGACCTGGACCTCGTCCTTTTCTTCCTCCCTCCTTTCTGTGCCCTTTGAGCAAACATCTGCCTGTATATCGGATTTCAATTGCACACTCTGGGCAGCTAACAGATGAAAGCTCACAGGCACAGATGCCCAGAAAAATTGCCAAGAACTGATGCAGAAACTCATTCCCAAGCTGGACCGACAGCCCACCCCTTCCACTCTTTTGGTCTTTCCAATCAGCACTAAACAAGCTCTAGTGTCTTAATGGCAGCCTGTTCTGAAACAGCTCTGTGACATTGGCAGGGATGGCTCATGGTAAGGAAGCTTCTTCTCAGTCAACCACAATCTGTTCTAGTGCAGACATGGGGAACCCTTGGCCCACTAGCTGTGGTTGAACTACAACTCCCATCAGCCCCAGAAAGCACGGCCAAGGATGAGCAGCAACATCTGGGGGGGCCAAATGGAAAGGCCTGGGATGGTAGGAAAAGTTGGGGGAAGTGGTCTTGGTGTTGTGCTGGCAACACTCAGTTTTTGAATCCAATCGGCTTGAGTGTTCCACATTTGGTTTATGAACCTGCTATTCAGAATGAGAGGGAAGGTTTACAGACCAAGGATGCAATCCTAATCCCAGCCACTTCCCAGTAGGGCTTAATGGAGCAGCAGAACCACCACCACATCCACAGCCCTGCCAAATATGCTAGCCAATGTGGATGTAGGGACCAGGCAGAGCTGGTACAGCAATCAAGCCTGGATGGAGACCAATGCTGCCTTGAGTTGATAGTGGGATTAGTCCGGGATCTAATGAATCCCAGACCAGTTGAGCCCCTCTCCTACAATAACCTTTGTCATGGCTTTTGGCTGGCGGTCATTAGGAAAGAACCTACTCTCAGCACTTCTGCTCTCAAGTTCAGTGGGCAGAAGGAACATCTCCATGACAGTTAAATAATGCTGGTGAAGAATGGCAGGGCTGGGTGGAGAGACACCTCTTCCCAATCTGATATCCCTCACAGCCCAGCAAAAAGGGAGGCAGGGTTGCTTTGCTAGCCTCCAAACTACACTGTATCCAACGATGAGGAATGCAATTCAAAGAACAGATACGGTAGTGTCTGCAGTTATTGCTTGATCAGTCATCACATAATTTTTGCAACAATTCAGTGTGCTGTCCAAATGGAAGGGACAGAAATGGTTTTTAATGTACATCTCTACCTTTCCCCCTTCTCCCCGCCATGCAAGGCAAACACTTTTTGTTTGTTTGTAGAAATTAGAAACTATCTGTTCTAATGTTGTGATGAATAGTTCTCCTATGTACTTTTACTTTACTTTTACTGTTCTCCATCAAAAGAAATTGCATTCAAAAAATATTAAAGGGGAGAGAAAATGTCAGTGAAATTATCATGGGTGGAGTACAGGGTTTTTGTCATCACTACTTTATTTTTGCAGTGACAAAGGGGTATTTAGCAGTATCTTTTATTTCATTCTGCAAACCATCTCGCCAGTGGTCTGCAACTCATGGAAAGTGACAGTTGGGGAGCCTCCCATACTTGTGGAGACACCTATTAATGTGTTTTAGAACCCCAATTATGTAGGCTTCTCCCTGGTTATAAAAGGCTCCCTACTTCAAATTCTCACTTTCCATGAGTTGGAAGGCAGCATAAATGGCAGCAGAACAAGGTGATGTCTGCATGCTTGTCCCCTCCCCATGCAAACACATGTTTACTTTCCCAGCTTTCTAATGCCTGAAGATGGCTAATGAGTATTTAATTCACCATAATGACTCGGTAGTGCTCTTTCTTTCTGTTAGAAAGGCCTCTCTCCTTTCAAACAAGGTTTTTACTCTATCTTTAAAGCATCAAAAGTTGCCACAGGAAGCAGAGAGATAATCTAGGCATGTGCCAGAAATATTCTGTTTTGATGCTTAGGATCTAAGTACTCACACCACTGAGAATCAGGAAGGTAGACCTCTCCAGGTTAAGTTATCTGTCAATTTTGATTTCTCCTGCACTCAGTCTTCCCTGTAATATTAATATTTTCCTCAAGATAATTCTGATGGGATGTTTACACCTCTCTCCTTCTTGTTAGTTTACAAAGCTCATGTAGATAATATTAGCTAATGTATTAGGGAGACACACAAGGAAAAATCTATTTCAGTACTAGGATAAAACCTCTAACCCTTTTGCCATTCTGTGACCAGGCAAATATAAGAAATGCATTGTATAACAGTCAGCAATGCTTGCTTTTTTGATGTCCTTTGCTCTCTAATAATATGGCCCAAGAGCCTCTTGGCTGTTAAAGACAACTTGTCCCCAGCACAAGTTGCCTTAATAACTTACGATTATTATTTTTTTAAAGCAACAACCCAGGGCTAGGTGAGGAAAGATTGATGATCATCACTATGTTAAGCCCATTAACATATAACATCAGGTGCCAAAATCTGCTTTCCTGGCAATGTTTCCTGGGCCATCCTGCCAGAGCTGTAACTTGGCTTCAACTTTTACTACTGAGCTTTATTGCAATATTCATTTGTGTGGGTAGATAAATGGGCCTGTAGTAGTTTCACCTTGGCAGATTCCAGAGGATGCTACAAATGTCCCTGGTTGAAACAAATGCCCCTGGCAGTTCCGTGCTGGTTTTGTAAATACTTGCGTACATGGGAAATTTTACTGACAGAATTTCTGTCCCTGGATGATTTTGTGCGGTACCTATATGAGCAAACAAAGAGGAGTGCATATGGCTTTATTAAAGTTTGGCTGTGAAGCCTTGTTTGACACAGAGCTTTTTAGCTAGCATGCCCTTTTACTTTTCACTGTTTGCTTAGCCATTGTGACTCCATTTTGGATTTCTAATGCACCAAAGTGGCATAGGAGGTACCTTTGCAAATGCAAAAAATAAAAATCATTTTATAAAAACCTGGCCTGATCAGATGCTATACTCCTTAGAAGAGGAAACTTGTTCCTTTTCCCAAGAGAGAAGGATTGCCATTCTTTAACTGAGGAGCTGCCCAAAGAACATGGACCTACTGACATAGTGACCACAGATTTGAAGTTTCACCTACTTTCAGTTATCCAGTTATCTCTGAGTAACTGAGAGAACTGTGTTGATGTGTAGTCAATAATGCCTCCCAGATCCAATCACAACAGTGGCTCAGTTCAGAGTGTTGCTAGCTATTGAAAAGCTTCAGAGCTCTGCCATAATTAAAGTGATGGCAAAAAGACAAATAATGGCCACTAGGCTAGCAGAGTCTTAAGTTGGGAACCAGCAGGAGTTGTGGAGGTCAAGCAAAATACAAATTTTGCTTCATCCCTGAGCTCAGAATGGCCAAAGGGCAGGTACATTTCAAGAATACAAGCCAGACATTTAGGATCCATCAGTAGGTCATGTGAGAAGTCCAATTCCACTAATCCCCAAAGGCAAACAATAAATTCAGATCGAAAGACACCTCTTCCACACAATGCAGCCTGCAGTGCCTCTGTATGGTTAACTGCTGTTGTAAGTCTCCAATGAGTCTCTACATCAGATGTGACTCCACTTTCAGTCAATCTCAATGCAATTATACTGCACCACCTCTGATGAGGCTGCCTATTGTGATTCTGGATGATATACTGCTCTGCTCTTCCCCTTCCAAATAGCTTCTGCTGGCAGGTGGGTAATTCTGTAGTGTCTCCAAATCAGGTGTGATTGCATCATTCTAACACTCCAGGGGCAAATACACTGTAATATTACCTGCTCTCAGAGGGATGTGCCCAGTGTGTTTCCAATCAGTGTGCTCAAAACAGTCACCTATGCAGAACCACTAGCCATGGGCTCCCCCTGGCAGCAGGCAATTTTTACTTTTCCACAATCTAAAAGTAAATGTGAGAGGAAAGTATGCCTCCAATTTTAATTTAAGGAAGAAAAAACAACAGGTGTGCAACAGCTACCAGAATTTTGGGGGTCACTGTCAGTCCTCTGAGAACTTGCAGGCCAGTTTTGGTTCTTCTCTGCACATCCAAGGGACTGCACCTCAATTGTTCCCTTTAGACCTGCCACCCACATACAATTGGCCTTTTCTCTTATTTTTGTTCATGGAGCCAGAGCCATATAGAAAGCTTTTACCAAATTTATCCATAGTGACTGTGAATTGAGGCACACATAAGGAGGGTCTTTTGAATTGCCTACATCTGATGGACTCCCTGAGAAAACGATGGGGTTATGTTGTGAGCGGGACGTAGCTTTGCCAGCATTTCCCATCATTTTGAATGTTGTGAAAAGTGCTGAAACATAGTCAACTGCCTTATACCAAGCCTTAGATTGGTCCATGTAGCTTGGTACAGTGGAACCTCGGGTTGCGAACGTGATTCATGTGGGAGGCATGTTCGCAACCTGCAGCGCCGTGTCTGCGCACGCACGTGATGCAATTCAGCACTTCTGAGCATGCACAAAGCACTATTTAGCAATTCTGCGCATGCACAAAGCACTATTTAGCACTTCTGCACATGCGTGAGTGCTGAAACCCGGAAGTAACCCGTTCTGGTACTTCCAGGTTTCAGCGCATCTGTTACCTGAAAACGCGTAACCCAAAGTGTCTGTAACCCGAAGTACCACTGTATTGTCTTTACTAGCCTTTCTCAACCTTTGGTTCTCAGATGTTGGTTTCCCAGATGTTGCCCCTGCTGGTTTGGATTATAGGAGTTGTAGTCCAACAACATCTGGGGACCCAAGGTTGAGAAAAGCTGGTCTACACTGACTGGCAGCAGCCATCCATGGCTTCAGGCAGGAGTCGTTCTCAGTCCTGCCTGGAGTAGTGCTCATCACAACCTTAGTATTACCATTATTATTATTATTATTATTATTATTATTATTGATACTGTTGCCCTTCTATCACTTAATTATGCAGGCATAGTGAGGGAGTTGGGTGACGTTTGCTATTATGATCTTGCATGCAATATCCAACGTTTGTCCATTACACCGGCGCAGCTGCAGTCCACACAAGTGCACAGCAAGTAAAGGATGTGCTACCAGTTATAAGGATCACATTTTTCTAGCAAGCGAATGCTGGGTTTTGCATGCTGTGAAAATGCAATATCCCTGTCACTGGAGCGCTATCTGAAAGGGAAAGTGCTAAATAGGTTTATGAAGTCGGGGAGAAATAGGATGGATATATTGTATTTCTATAATCTTCTTATGCTATAATCTTGGAGTTCAATGCCTTGGGTTTGTTTTAACAGAATCTAATGTTTGCCTTAACAGACTCTAAGGTCTCTTGTTCTCATAGAAATTAGCCTTGCTTGCGATAATCCCCCTTTTATTGCTGTATTTCCTTTGCTGTATGCGATTGTTTGGCTTTGTTCCTATCTATAAATACAAAATACTATAATTTTAAAACAGTTCTCAGATTTGGCTGGAGGATTCATCCGGCTGCTTCTCCAGTCAGACCTCCAGGTGGATGCTCATGGTTTCTTCCCTGCCCCTCAATATCATGAAATATTGCAGGTTCTCAAAAACATGTTGGCTATGTTTGCATCTACATAGCTGCACACATGAGGCTGTCCCATTTTATTGGCACAACAACCCTTTGAGGTAGGTTGGGCTGAGAGAGTGGTGAGTGACTAACTCACTGTCACCCATGGAAGTTCCTGGGTCTTGAATCAGGACTTAGATCCTGTGCCATATCTGTTCGTTTAAGAGCATAAGAACATAGCAACAGCCCTGCAGGATGAGGCCCATCTGGTCCTGCATCTCACAGTCACCAACCAGATGCCCATGGGAAGCTAGCAAGCAGAATCTGACTGCAACAGCACTTTCCCCTCCTGTAGGTTCCAGCAACTGGTATGTGGAGGTAAAATATGGCCATAATGGCTACCGTATTTTGCGCCCCATAGGACGCTCCGGCCCATAGGACGCACCTAGTTTTTTGGGGGGGAAATAAAGAAAAAAAATTTTATTTCCCCCCCCCCAGGTGCGGGGCTGGAAGAACCAGGTCGGGGAACAGTGGGAAGGCACGCTCTGCCTCCCCGCTGTCCCCCGAGCTTGTGGGGCTGGCGATGGGGAGAAGTGCGCAGTCCCGGCACGGCAGGCAGCTCTGCGCTGCCATCCCGAGCGGGGCGGGACTTAGCGCCCCGCTCGGGATGGCTGCGCAGATCTGCCTGCAGTCCCCGCACGGCAGGCAGCTCTGCGCCGCCATCCCGAGCGGGGCGGGGCTTAGCGCCCTGCTCGGGATGGTGGCGCACATCTGCCTGCAGTCCCGGCACGGCAGGCAGCTCTGCGCCGCCATCCCGAGTGGGGCGGGACTTAGCGCCCCGCTCCCGATGGCCGCGCAGAGCTGTGCTGAGCCGGGGACTGCAGGCAGCTCTGCGCAACCCTCAGAGCAGGTCTCCCGAGGGTTGCGCAGAGCTTCCTGAAGCCTGGAGAGCGAGAGGGGTCGGTGCGCACCGACCCCTCTCGCTCTCCAGGCTTCAGCGAAAGCCTGCATTCGCCCCATAGGACGCACCCAGATTTCCCCTTCATTTTTGGAGGGGAAAAAGTGCGTCCTATAGGGCGAAAAATACGGTAATAGGCATTGATAACCTTCTTAATAATAATAATAATTTTTTATTTATACCCCGCCCTCCCCGTTTCAAAAACTGGGCTCAGGGCAGCTAACAACAAATTTAAAACACTTTAAAACAATTATAAAAGCAGCATAAAATACAGTATAAAAACATGAATAACAATAACATTCAAAAATCAATTAGATAATCCCCCAGGGCTAGCTGCCTGAATTGGTCCTACTTGAGCCAGCGAGAAGGCATGGGGAGAATTAGCTGTGGGGTCTCAGAGCGGGTGATCTTCATAAAAGGGAGGGAAGAGAAGAGAAATAAAAGATCAGGCTGAATTCAAATTAAAGGCCAGGCAGAATAGCTCTGTCTTATGCTAGAATCTTGAAGTTCACTGCCTGGGGTTTGTTTTAGCAGGACCTTTGCTTTGCTTTAATATCCCTTGTTCTCTGCAAGCATATACTGGTAGATTTATCCCTGTTCTTCAAAAATGCTATCCAGGCTGCAGTACCAGCCATCCTTGACACTCATCCAGCTGCTCCCAAGGGCCAATCCCGGCTCAGCAGACCCTATAAAGCCCTGGCCTCAGTGCTCCTCTCTCTGAGCAGCATCTCATGGGAACAGGAACTGCCTGATTAAGCTCTTGCACTGCTTGGTCAAGTTGCTGTTCTGGAACTTGATTTTTGTTTCGTTCGGCAACACACCTCCTTCTGGCCCAGTTGGAATGGCCTCCAGCTCCCCTGACTCCCAGGTCCTAGTATGCAGAGTGAGATTCTTGTCTAAGCAGGGATTGGAACTCAGGTTTTTCTAGTCCATGTACAACACTCTGTTAACTACAGCTCAGTGGCTCCCTGACCCCAAATAGTGTTCGTTAGCACCTATGAGCCATTCCCTCCACTGAGGTCAATGGAAATTCTGCTGTAGGAATCAACAGAAGCATAGACAGTGACAAGTGCTCTCCCCACCCCCACCCCCCGTAGACATGCCACCCAATCTGAGCTTGACGACATAGTGCAGGGTGAGGATATGAAAAAGGTTAAAGGAAGCGACATTTAAGGCTTGGCAAAAATGTCTTAGGAAAATGATTTGAGCAAGGAGAGGAATGAGACACTTGTCAAGAGGGGGTCGCTTTCCCGAGTCCTCCCTCTAAGCTGCTAATCAATCACACGCAGGCACCAAACGGGTTACCAGGTTTTATGGACTTCTTTTCTGGCACCAGCTACAGAACATCAACACGACATGTTCTCTCTCTCCCCTGGCATGTTAACTCGCATATTTATACAAGTTGGGGGGGATGCTGGCAACCAGCCAGACTCATCACATGCTCCCGCTTGGGGAGACTACAGTGGTACCTCGGGTTGAGTACTTAATTCGTTCTGGAGGTCCGTTCTTAACCTGAAACTGTTCTTAACCTGAAGCACCACCTTAGCTAATGGGGCCTCCTGCTGCCGCCGCAACGCCAGAGCATGAGTTCTGTTCTCATCCTGAAGCAAAGTTCTTAACCTGAAGCACTATTTCTGGGTTAGCGGAGTCTGTAACCTGAAGCGTATGTAACCCGAGGTACCACTGTAATTGTTACCACCTGCCTGAGGGGCCCCACCCAGCAGTACTTGCTCGCAGGATCACTATTTCATGACAACACTAACTCAAACAGCAGCTCTCAGGTGATGAGGAACACTGTTAGCAGGTGAGACTGAAGCTTCTTCATGAACTCTCCTGGTATGCGCCTAAGAGCTGGTCTACATATCATATTTATCTTTGGAAACACCTTCTAGGCGCTGACTTACCCCAGGGTGGCCATATAATGCATAGTACAAGTCTCCATTTCCTATTTGCTCATCAGTGTGCCGATAATCCACACAACACACCAATGAGAGAACCTACCAGTGTCCTGGGAATGCTCCTTTGTGATAGAAAATATAAGACTGAGAGGGAAGTCACATACAAATCCTTACACTGACAAGATGAGTTAGTTGGATAGCGTCCTGTATTTCTATTGCATGACATTGTGACTTTGGATTGTTTCAGTCCACTATATGTAGAGATGTTAGGAGCCCCATATTCCCCGTCCAGGTCCCCTGTGGATGGGAATTGATTGTTAAACCGCTCTGGGAATTGTAGCTCTGGGAAAAGAATACCAGTCTCCTAACAACTCTTGGAACTCTTAACAAACTACAGCTCCCGCAATTCTTTAGGGGAAGCCATGACTGTTTAAAGTGGTATCATAGTGCTTTAAATGTATGGCGTGGATGTGGCCTTGCTTTTTTTGCACATTACTTTTCTTCCTTCATAGAAATAATCTCAGATGTGCTGGGACTGCATAGGTTTGAAAGTGCACAGCTTCCAAGCACATAATTATTGCAAAATAAACATTTGCCTCCTTTTCAAATTTGACACTTTACAGAAGTGCACACACATCTTTCTTACTGGGCTTTATACAAGAAGAAAAACATTGTAGCTTTCAGAATGCTAAGAATCAACAAGGCTGGCCATCATTCTTTTCCCAAAGCCATTCATCTCTTTGCACTCTCTTTCGGTCCTACCCTGCTACACCATCCCTTTTCTCCAGCTGAAATCTCTGTTTGCCTTGCATTTAGGAAGACTTGAACAGTCACATTGGATCATTCTTCGTTTTGGAGCGCTGCTGTCCCACATAGTTAAAATCTAAGTATTGAAAAGTGGGAACCAGGAGTTCTGGCAAGAAGATGTCTCACAGGCATCTCAGAGTTGGGTTGTGGAGGGTCACACAGTGCTTAACCCTTCCTATGCTAAGCTAATGGGCCTTGGGCATAGGAAATGGCACTTCTCTTGGAAGATTCTTATGGCTGCAAAATTTGCTGGGCTCCCTCAAGGTGTCCAAAGGGCATGGGAAGAGCAAAGCAGATGCCCTTTTCTCCTACTTCGTGTCTTAGCAATGAGAGAGAAAAATAAATGCCTGGGAATGAGTTTTCCAGACTGAAGGCTATTGAATGTGTCTTTTCTATCCAGGCCTTATGAACAACTGGGGGGAGGATGAGAGATGTAGGCTGAAGTGACAGGTCGTCCCCTTCAGAAGCTGCTCTAACCACTTGCAGAGAAAAGGGCACAGTCAGCAAGATGTGCCTGGCTCTTCTCTGAGGGGATCTCTGTCCTAAAATGGCCTAGAGACAATTCTGCTTTGTTTACACCCCTGCTGCCCAAGTAGCTGCACCAATTTAGGACTAGGCATCGACCAGTGAGTTTGTATAAATAAGCAAACTGGCCCTGAATAATGGATAGGAGCATGGTGGTAGCGGCTTGAATTCACACAGTTCAAAAGGTCATCAGAAAAAAAAAGATGAGCTCACAAACAAATGTTGCTCACATGTATTTCCAGTAAATAAAATGCATAATAAGATTTGAGTACAGCGACTTGTATAATGTCCATGTAAGTGATAATAATTTTATGCATTTGCACAGAGAGGGGATATTCAGGACATAATTAATCATTGCTATAGACGTCTACAAAGAGAATTTTGCTAACAGTTGGAGGAGGGTGTTCTCCCTGCCCATGTAACCAATTTTCACTTTCTCATCTGCTGAAGCTCTTTGACATACTATTAGGTATGGTCACTCAAAGAGAAGCCATTGCCTCATCTGCTGAGTAGAGCAGACAGGAGCAGCCATTTATGAAAGCCCTTTTTGGAATCCCAAAATAGGATGGGGGAGTTCATGTAATGTTCAGTTCTGCTCTCTTGGTTCACTCTGAATCTCAAGGCTTGTGTTTATGATTCTATTAATTGTTCCCACCTGTGTATAACACAGCTTTTCCCCTATAGCATTAGGTTCATTCCCTAGCACCATCAATTAAAGCAGGGGTAGCTAACTTTTCTGGGGTCATGGGGCACGTTCACCCGTGACCAACCTTCCGGCGCCTGCATGTCCCACAGTTGCATATACATCCTTGCATGCACACACACACACACAGAGAGAGAGAGAGAGAGAGAGAGAGAGAGAGAGAGAGAGAGAGAGAGATTCCATCTGTGGCTGATCAGCTAAGGAGTGGGGCTGTCACTCTCTCTGCTCATCAAAATGATCATTCTGGTGATTTGCATCTCCATCAGGGCATTGGGCTCTGCCCACCACAGTGCTGCGGTAACTTCTTTTTAGTCACCACTTTCAAAATTGGTGAGCTCAGGGAGCCAGATCAGGCCCTCTACCTGGTGTTAGCAACCTCTAAATTAAAGAATTGCAAGGCTGTTAAGTTGTGACTTGGAGGGTGAGATAGTTCAGTGTGCAAGAGCGAGGGGAGTACTTGACCCCCTCCTGCACCTACCAATTATCTTCTATAAATGTCTTCCTGAATGACTTCTGGTTTGTGATCTAGCTTGGGGGACGATTCAAAACTACCTGTGGGGAACGTTGCAGAGGAGAATCAGAAGTTGGAGAAAGGGTTAAACACTCTCTCCTACCCATAAGATCCCTGCAGCAAAATACATCCTCATTGCCACCCCACACTAGTATGTGAGAAATGCAGGGTTGGGATCCTGATGTTTCCTTCGTGACATCTCGTTTGACAAAATACCTCTGCTTGTGGATTAAGAGCGCTACTTACAGACCATGGGTCTGTAAAGCAATTTTTTATGGCTACGGATAGTAAAGAGTTCAATCTTGCAGATGTTTACCGTGTGAATGTTTTGATTCTATAGCATTTTATAACTATAGTGTGTGACTATAGCGCTATACTTGTGTTCTATATCTAGGGTATGTACTGTATGCATGAAGAGTCCCTTAAGAATGCAGTGACAAGCCCTTGTGTTGTAGTGGTTAAGAGCAGTGGACTCTTAATCTGGTGAACCGGGTTTGATTCCCCGCTCCTCCACATGCAGCTGCTGGGTGACCTTGGGCTAGTCACACTTCTTTGAAGTCTCTCAGCCCCACTCACCTCACAGAGTGTTTGTTGTGGGGGAGGAAGGGAAAGGAGAATGTTAGCCACTTTGAGAGTCCTTCAGGTAGTGATAAAGCAGGATATCAAATCCAAACTCTTCTTCTCTTCTTCTTCTTACCCTGAGATGCACAATCAGCATAGCTGAGTCTTGAGAACCCCATTGGCACCATACACATGCATGCATTGAATGAAAGGTTGATAAATAAACCCACTGTTGGAAGGACACCTGCATGCACATCAGATCCAACCATGTGGTTAGTCAAGCCAAACCCTTCTCAATGAACTCTGGTTACATTTCCAGGGGAACTTTGGATGACCTTGCTTTGCTGAGTCAAGAGAAATATAAAAATTCTTTTGCAGTGCTGCTCATTACTGCAGCTACCCATCACCTGCTGGGTGTGCATCTTTTCATTTATTCATTTCTCAATGGGAGGTGCCATCACGCTGCAGTTACTGAAACAAATGGTGGCTGGGCAGCAGTCTTCTAGGGCCTGGAGTTTGATGGTTTCACTCTGTCTGGGTCGGCAGCTTGTCTGCCAATCAGTCAGGCAACTCTGAGCCTCTGTTTTCAGGAACCTCACATTCTCTGGGAGCATGGAGGTGAAGGGAGTCCCCTTTCGTATTTGAGATCACTCTGGATTCTCTATTTGTACATGCTGGATCTAGCATCTCATCACCTGGCAACAGTCCTTTCCTAGCAACAGAAGAAAGAAGCAAGGGGGGTAAAGAGAGAACAAGAGAAAAAGAGAGAGAGTAGGAGGTTGTCACTGAAGGCATCGCTATGGATCCCAAGGTATGTCTGACTTGCTGCTAACGCTGCATACATTTGTGTTCCTCTGCTGGGCTTAGTTAAATAAATGCTAAACAATGCTTATTGCAGAAAAAATAGCTGTGTGCTGCATCAGGATGCCCTTTCCCCAGGTTGTGAAGGAATGTACTGCTAACATGGGGCAGGCTTTTAATTCCACCTATGGAACTTGCCTCACGTTTACCTTCATGATTCATTGCTCAAGACCAACTAAGGATGTGCTCAGTAGAACGTTCTCTGGCATGCAGAATATATGATGTCCAGCTGAAAATCTTGCAGAGATAGGGGGATGAATCAGAGTGGGAGGTGCTCAACTTTTGAAACAGCCACTTCAGAGAGTGAAAGAGCCAATGCCTTCAAGAACCAGAGCTATAAATCGAAAGGGTAGTTCTGGTGGCGTCGGATGCTAAATAGAGTTGACAGGGAAATACAATTTCCTATTCATTGCAGAGCTAACTTCTGTGATGTTCCGTGAGAAAAAGAGAAAATTGAGTTGTTTCTTTCCCTCAAGTGATCCAGCCACAGAAAGTAAACTATAGATGAGGGCAAAAAAATCCCCACTGGAAACTTACTTGCTGCCAAAGAAGGGCAAGCTTAAAAACAGAGGGAGGAGCTGTGTCCTGACAACAAATGGTTTTGCCAAAGCACAGGCTGATCAGAAAACTGCAGTGATGATGAAGTGTTTGAATCAGTGCAATGACAGAGCAAGAGATAGCATCGTATCTGCCACTGAACCTCAATGTAGGCAGAGGACATTGCCCAGCAGGAATGCAGAATTCTGCCAGAGTGGCTTGTTGCAACAGCCCAACATGAAATGAGAAGAAGTTAAAGCAAAGAATGAAGCCACTTTGATTCTGCAGCCCAAAACATAGCTGGGGAAATAGGGTGGGGGTTTATTTCCTCCAAACCTCTTAATGCTCATATTCTCTTATTTGTGAGCCTGTTTTGTTGCTGTTTGTTTTGCCCTCTCTTCCTCTGCTTTAGTGCCCTTTTTTGCCTGATAAGGGCTTCCCTCTCCTTCCTGGAGTGATCAGAGAGAATGAAAGACCACATAGTGAATTCCATGACATTACAGTGTCACGTAGCCAATCAGATTTGACTGTGTGGTGGACAAACAAATCCAACTGAAAGTGAGGGCAATTAATCCTGGACTGGTTATCCAAGATAATTGGATAATTTGTCTTCTGTCTCTGCATGGACAAATGCTTTTTCTCACTTTCACCCAAATAAAGGAATGCTTTTTGCCACTGACAAAATGGTTGGCAAAAAGTGCCCTCCTTCCTTTGTCTTGGCCTCAGTCAGTGCTCAGTTTTGCTGGCATGTTTGTGTATTTCTTAGGCAGAAGGTGTCGTATCTCCTGCCTCAGGGTCCCAATATTGGCCTGAGGAGAACTGATTCAGGTGAAGCACCAGTTACCTTACTGAAGGGGGCCCCTTTCTACGCTGCTCTGGTCTGGCTCTTCCATCATCTTCAGAGTCTCCCCTCCAGTCTCTCCTGTTCCACTACCACACAGGAATATGCAGCTGTAGAATTTACAATAGAAGATTCATCTCATAGAATCATGGAGTTAGAAGGGACCCTGAGGATCATCTAGTCCAACCCCCAGAATTGCAGGAGATCAGTTCTTATAGGTTGGGGTGTCAGAGAATTTCCATGAAAACAGAAACTGGAGAAAAATTGCCAATGTTCGCTTATTCATCCTGTGACCTGAATGGGGAAATGATTCAAGAGAATCTGGTCAGTATTCACTGTTGCTGCTTTCAGTCTGCAAACAATACATAATCTGTTACATCCCTCGCCCATGTGCATTTCCTTTGCATTTTGGGGTAGAATAATATTATGACAATGTAACTTATGCAATTTACATAATTTATATAATAATTATATAGAATCATAGAATTTGTATAGTGGAGACCATGAGGGTCATCGAGTCCAACCCCTGCAGGAATATTATTGAATATCACCCATAGTGTCAATAAGTAAATGCATAATAAAAAAGGATCTATCTGTGCAGCTTCATATAAAATAAATAGACAATCCAACAGCTTGAAATAAACAAGACTGAGAATGAAGCCTAGCAGGAGAAATAACAAATAGGTTACATACATATGGCCACTTCACAAAGGCAACATCACTTTCTCCACAATTAATCT